>NW_019154179.1:2664224-2761518 GCF_002288905.1 Enhydra lutris kenyoni | reverse complement strand
TTTTTGGGAGGTTTTTGATCACTGCTTCAATCTCCTCACTAGATATCGGTCTATTCAGGTTGTCAATTTATTCCTGGTGCACTTTTGGGAGTTTAAAGGGCGGGGAAAGCTGCTGTTCATCTAGCATTGTTCTGGAAGCCAGAGCCCATGCCTGGTGCCAAAGAGGCCCAGGGCCCAAACCGCCGTGAGAGCCAGTCACCCCGAAACCGCATCCACCCAGGGAGAAGACAGCAGCGCTTTCCACAGGGTGTGTGGAGGCTCGAGGAACGTGCTGGGAGCGAGAAACAGGTCTGCTGAGAGAGCAGCCTTCCCCTCCAACAACGCTGTCGAGGAAAGGTGCCTCCGCAAACTCGCTCCTGCCAGAGAACACAGGTGCCTTCAGAAGCGTGTGTGAGGCAACTGGGGGCAGTGCAGCCATCTCACCTAGGAGGCCGGAGCATGCGGCCTGCACCCACGGCGAGAACCCTGTTCCAGGGAGACAGACGTGATTTCCAAACGTACTTGAAGAAGCCTCAGCCAAAGAGCCCTACGGACGAGCGCTCAGACACCTCCTGTCAGGAAAGCCGTTGGTACGCCTATGGCTCATGAAGAGGGAACCCCCTCGCAAGGGCGGTGGGACAGCATTGGCAAGGTGTCACGCACTGACCTGGGCGATCCAGGTGGTCACGACCTGATTCCTTGCGCCAGAAGCTTGTTCCAGGGCCGCAGCAGTGATGCCAAATGTACTGGAAGAAGCCGAAGCCAAGGGCCCTATGCAAGAAGCGCTAAGACGCCTTCCTGTCAACAAAGCCGTTTCCACGCATGTGGCTTGTGAAGAGGGACTGCCGGTGCGATGCCTGCGTGATAGCATCGGCGAGGTGCACTGTGCAAACCCATGAGGAGGAATCCAGTCAACGAGGCATCCTTCCACGAGCTAACGCCTCCCAGGCCAGCGGGAGGGCTAGCCAACGTGCGTGGTACAGGATGCGGTAAGGAACACACCCTGGGCTCTGAGGAAGCAGTTCCATAGAGCACCCCTCTCCAGGCATGACTTTTGTCACGAGGGCGGACCTCTCTCACAACCTAAGCTCAGAAACCAAGGAGGGGGCCTTGGGCTTAAGGTCCAAGGGCGACACTGAAGTGAGGATCGGGGACCTTGAAGCTGCCTCCTTCCAGAAGACGCAGGCGTTGCCAAATTGGGTGGGATAGCTCGGGGAACTTGTTTGGTGCTACCCGGTGAGCGAGAAACACATCTGTGGCGAAGGCGCCTTTCGGCTCTGACAGCAGCAGAGAGAGATGGTGCAGCCGCACACATGGGCTTGTGCGGGAACACAAGTGTACTGCACAGTGCGTATGGGGCAAGAGGAAATCGGAAATCACCTCACCTAGGACGCCGAGGTGCGTGCAGAAGGTTCCATTCAATGAACATCTGGTTGCCTTAGGAAGTGCAGCACGCTGCCATGCACGCCACTCTAAGGAACAGCAGGGCAGGGAAAGCTGCCCTTCATTTAGCATCGTTCTGGAATCAAGAGCCCATGCCCCATGCCGAAGAGGCCCAGGGCCCAAACCGCCGTGAGAGCTGGTCACCCTGAAACCGCATCCACCCAGGCAGAAGACAGTAGCACTATCCACAGGGTGTGTGGAGGCTCAACGAACGTGCCGGGCCCTTCCCTGGGAGGGAGAAACAGGTCTGCTGAGAGAGCAGGCTTACCCCCCAACAACGCCGTCGAGGAAAGGTGCATCCGCAAACACGTTCTTGCCAGAGAACACAGGTGCCTTCACAAGCGTGTGTGAGGCAAAAGGTGGCACTCCAGCCATTTCACTTAGGAGGTCGGTGCATGTGGCCTGCGCCCACCGCGAGTACCCTGTTCCAGTGAGAAAGACGTTATTTCCAAATGTACTTGAAGAAGCCTCAGCCAAAGGGCCCTACGGACCAGCACTCAGTCGCCTTCCTGTCAGGAAAGCTGTTGGCGCGCCTATGACTCGTGAAGAGGGAACCCCCTCGCAAGGGCGGTGGGACAGCATTGGCAAGGTGCCACACACTGACCTGGTTGATCCAGGTGGTTGCGGCCTTCAGCCTTGCGCCAGAAGCTTGTTCCAGGGCCGCAGCAGCGATGCCAAACGTACTGGAAGAAGCCGAAGCCAAGGGCCCTATGCAAGAAGTGCTAAGACGCCTTCCTGTCCTCAAAGCCGTTTCCGCTCATGTAGCTCCTGAGGAGGGACCGCCGTTGCGATGCCTGCATGATAGCATCGGCGAGGTGCGCTGTGCCAACCCATGAGGAGGAATCCAGTCAAGGAGGCATCCTTCCAAGAGCTACCGCCTCCCAGGCCAGCGGGAGGTCTAGCCAACGTGCGTGGTGCAGGATGCGGTAAGGAACACACCCTGGGCTCTGAGGAAGCATTTCCATAGAGGACTCCTCTCCAGGCATGACTTCCGTCACGAGGGCGGACCTCTCTCCCACCCTAAGCTCGGAAGCCAGGGAGGGGGCCTTGGGCTTAAGACCCAGGGGCGACACTGCAGTGACGATTGGGGACCTTAAATCAGCCTCCATCCTCAAGACGCAGGTGTTGCCAAAGTGCGTGGGACGGCTCGCGTAACGAGAAACACGTCTGTGGCGATGGTGCCTATCGGCTACGACAGCACCGGAGAGAGAAGGTGCAGCCACACACGTGGGCTGGCGCAGGAACACAAGTGTACGGCATAGTGCGTATGGGGCAAGAGGAAATCGGAAGTCACCTCACCTAGGATGCCGATGTGCATGCAGAAGGTTCCGTTCAACGAATGCCTGGTTGCCCCAAGAGGGGCAGCACTCTACCATGCACACCACTCTAAGGAACAGCAGGGCCAGGAAAGCTGCCTTTAGTCTAGCATCATTCTGGCAGACAGAGCCCATGCCCGGTACCAAAGAGGCCCAGGGGCCCATACCGTCGTGAGAGCCAGTCACCCCGAAACCGCATCCACCCAGGCAGAAGACAGCCCTGCTCTCCACAGGGTGTGTGAAGGCTCGAGGAACATACAGGGCCCTTCCCTGAGAGCGAGAAACAGGTCTGCTGAGAGAGCAGCCTTCCCCTCCAACAATGCTGTCGAGGGCGTGCGGTGCCAAGGAGTCGTACTGAGGTCAACTAGTGGCTCAGGCCCTGTGCACACCACACTCATTTCAGGCAGGCCTCTCTGCTCAGGGTGCCACCAAGATGTCAGCCTGAAGGAGGGCCTCGCCGTCCAGTCTTCTCTGCCTGACAGGTGGGCAACACGGTTTTTTCCTGAGGCTTCCTCCAGTGGGGTAGCCGGACGGCGCGGGTCGGGCTAAGGGAAGCCGTACTTCTCTCAGAAGTAGGCTGGCACACTCAGAACGGGAGCGTGTGTTCTGCCCTGGGTCCCGTTCCCACGGTAGCAGCAGCAGCCGATCTCGGCACACTTGTGACGGGCTTCTGGGAAACTGCGTGAAGGGGTGCCTCCTCAGATGCCGTCTGTGATCCAAGCGCGGGCGGCCTGCCTTAGGCTTCCGAACCAACACACGGGGGCGAACTTTGCTCTTTCTGAGAAGGAGCCCTGCTCTAGAAAGGCAGCTCGGCTTCGTGCTTATTTCAGGGAGGGAAGGCTGCGGTTCTCTCCTGAGTTTTCCAGGCTGAGGTTTGAGAAGGGCTCCTTCTCCATGGAGCGACGTGGTGCCGGGACGGTGTTCCCATTCCCCACTGACTTCTCTCTCCCCCGGAGGCAGAGAGATGCTACCTCAGCCGTTCTCACACACACACACTCTTGGCACACAGCTGTACCGTGGAGGGCGCAAGGCACTGACGGGGGCTCTGCCAGTCCCTCAGGACGGGCACTCCCCCATCAGTAAGCGGGCCGATTCCTCTCTCATTCACTTCTCTCTTCGCAGACCTTGCTCAGGCAAGGAAGTTGTTCCCCGAGATCGGTTGCTTTTTTGGATCAGGGCCCCGCTGGCTGGTGCGGTTTCCAGGCCCCTGTGGGAGACGGCTCGGTTTCCTAAAAATTGCTGTGTGACCAGAAGTGCTGGTGACAGCGACAATGTTCCGCCTTGGGGGCTAAAGCCCCCAGGATGTGTGTCTGTTCTCCTGAGTTTGACAGAAGCCTTTTGGCTTTCCAGGAAAGCGAAACTGACTGCGTCCCCTCCGTGAAGCTCATTCCTGGGGCTGAGGCGTTCATGGCTTGCTCTATGCTTCTCAGTGTCAGAAATGCTTCTCTCCTCAGGGCCCTGAGTGAGGGCGTGCGGTGCCAAGGCGTATTCCGGAGGTCAACTGGTGGCATGGGCCTGCCCACGCTGCACCCATTTCCGGCAGGCCTCTCTGCTCAGGGCGCCACCAAGATGTCAGCCTGAAGGAGGGCCTCGCCGTCCAGTCTTCTCTACCTGACAGGTAGGCAACACAGTTTTTTCCTGAGGCTTGCTCCAGTGGGGCAGCCGGACGGTGCGGGTCAGGCTAAGGGAAGCCGTGCTTCTCTCAGAAGTAGGCCGGCGACTTAGAACTGGAGCCTGTGTTCTGCCCTGGGTCCCGTGCTCAGTGTAGCAGCAGCAGCCGATCTCGTCGCACTGGTGACAGACTTCTGTGAGGCCGTGTGATGCGGTACCTCCTTGGATGCTGTCCGCGATCCAAGGGGGGGCGGCCTGATTTAGGCTTCCGCACCAACACACGGGGGCGAACTTTTCTCTTTGTGAAGGAGTCCTGCTCGCAAAAGGCAGCTCGGCTTACTGCTTGTTTCAGGGAGGGAAGGCTGCGGTTCTCTCCTGAGTTTTCCAGGCTGAGGTTTGAGAAGGGCTCCTTCTCCGTGGAGCGACGTGGTGTGGGGACGGTGTTCGCATTCCCCACTGACTTCTTTCTCCCCAGGAGGCAGAGGGATGCTACCTTAGCCGTTCTCACACACACACACACACACACACACACACACACACACACACACAGTTGGCACACGGCTGTGCCGTGGAGGGTGCAAGGCACTGACAGGGGCTCTGCCAGTCCCTCAGGACGGGCGCTCCCCCGTTAGCAAGTGGGCTGATTCCTCTCTCATTCACTTCTCTCTTCACGGATGTTGCTCGGGCAAGGACGTTGTTCCTCAAGATTGGCTGCTTTTTTGGATCAGGGCCCCGCTGGCTGGTGCGGTTTCTAGGCCCCTGTGGGAGACGTCTCCGTCTCCCTGAAAAGTGCTGTGGGACCAGAGGTGCTGGCCGCACTGACAGGGTCGCAGAGTCAGGCCATGGCCCTCAGGATGTGTGTCCGTTCTCCAGCGTCTGACAGAAGCCTTTTGGGTTATCGGGAATGCGACGCTGACGGGGTCCCCTCCGTGACGCTCATTCCAGGGACTGATGCATTCATGGCTTGCTCTATGCTTCTCGGTGTCAGAACTGCTTCTCTCCTCAGGGCCCTGAGTGAGGGCATGCGGTGCCAAGGCGTCCTCCTGAGGTCAACTGGTGGCTCGGGCCTGGCACACGCCGCACCCGTTTCCAGCAGGCCTCTCTGCTCAGGTCGCCACCAAGATGTCAGCCTGAAGGAGGGCCTCGCCGTCTGGTCTTCTCTGCCTGACAGGTAGGCAACACAGTTTTTTCCTTAGTCTTGCTCCAGTGGGACAGCCCGACGGTGGGTGTCAGGCTGAGGGAAGCCGTGCTTCTCTCAGAAGTGAACCGGCACTGTCAGAACAGGAGGGTTTGTTCTGCTCTGGGTCCCGTTCTCATGGTAGCAGCAGTAGTTGTTCTCGATGCACTTGTGTGGGGCTTCTGTGAGGCTGCGTGAAGGGGTGCCTCCTTGGATGCTGTCTGGGATCCGAGCCTGGGCGGCCTGCCTTAGGCTTCCGCACCAACACACGGGGGTGAACTTTCTCTCTCTGCAAAGGAGCCCTGCTCGCGAAAGGCAGCTGGGTTTCGGGCTTGTTCCAGGGAGGGAAGGCTGTGGTTCTCTCCTGAGTTTTCCAGGCTTAGGTTTGAGGAGGCCTCTTTGTCCGTGGAGCGACATGGTGCGGGGACGGTGTTCTCATTCCCCACTGACTTCTTTCTCCCCAGAAGGCAGAGGGACGTTACCTCAGCCGTTCTCACACACACACACTCTTGGCACACTGCTGCGCCAGCTGACGGGGGCTCTTCCGGCCCCTCAGGACGGGCGCTCCCCCATCAGCAAGCGGGCCAATTCCTCCCTCATTCACTTCTCTCTTCGTGGTCGTTGCTCGGGCAAGGATGTTGGTCCCCGAGCTTGGTAGCTTTTTTGGATCAGGGCCCCGCTGGCTCGTGTGGTTTCCAGACCCCTATGGGAGATGCCTCTGTCTCCCTGAAAAGTGCTGTGGTACCAGAGGTGCTGGCGACAGCGACAGGGTTCCGGAGTAGCGGCTCAAGCCCCAGGATGTGTGTCCATTCTCCAGCGTTTGACAGAAGCCTTTTGGCTTTCCAGGAAAGCGAAGCTGACTGTGTCCCCTCTGTGAAGCTCATTCCTGGGGCTGAGGCGTTCACGTCTTGTTCTATGCTTCTCGGTTTCAGAACTGCTTCTCTCCTCAGTGTCCTGAGTGAGGGTGTGGGGTTCCAAAGTGTCGTCCTGAGGTCAGCCGGTGCACGGGCCCTGGGCACTCCGCACCCGTGTCCAGCAGGCCTCTCTGCTCGGGGCACCACCAAGGTGTCAGCCTGAAGGAGGCCTCGCCTTCCAGTCTTCTCTGCCTGACAGGTAGGCAACACGGTTTTTTCCTGAGGCTTGCTCCAGTGGGGCCGCCCGATGTCACACGTCTGGCTGTGGGAAGCTGTGCTTCTGTCAGAAGTAGACCAGCGCACTCAGAACAGGAGCGTGTGTTCTGCCCTCGGTCCCATTCTCAGGGTAGCAGCAGCTGCTGATCTCAACGCACCTGTGAGGCCGCGTGTGAGGATGCCATCTGCGATCCGAGCAATGGCGGCCTGCCTTAGGCTTCCGCACCAACACACAGTGGCGAACTTTTCTCTCTCCGCGAATGAGCCCTGCTCATGTAAGGCATCTCAGCTTCCTGCTTATTTCTGGAAGAGAAGGCTGTGGCTGTCTCCTGAGCTTTCCGGGCTGAGGTTTGAGAAGGCCTCCTTCTCCGTGGAGTGACGTGTTGTGGGGATGGTGTTCGTATTCCCCACTGACTTCTTTCTCCCTGGGAGGCAGAGGGAGGTCACCTCAGCTGTTCACACACACACACTTGGCACACTGCTTCGCCGTTGAGGATGCAAGGTGCTGACGGGGGATCGGCTGGCCCCTCAGGACAGGTGCTCCCCTGTCAGCAAGCGGGTCGATTTTTCTGTCATTCACATCTCTCTTTGCGGACGTTGCTCAGGCAAGGACGTTGGTCCCCGAGATCAGCTGCTTTTTTGGATCAGGGCCCCGTTGACAGGTGCAGCTTCCAGGCCCCTGTGGGAGACGCCTCTGTCTCCCTGAAACCTGCTGTGCGACCTGAGTACTGGCGGCAATGGCATGGTCCCGGAGCAGTGCCAAGGCCCTCAGGATGTGTGTCTTTTCTCCAGCATCTGTCAGAAGTTTTTTGGCTTTCCGTGAAAGCGGAGCTGACTGTGTCCCCTCCATGAAGCTCGTTCTTGGGTTTGTTGCATTCACGGCTTGCTCTATGCTTCTCCGTGTCAGAACTGCTTCTCTCCTCAGGGCCCTGAGTGAGGGCGTGCAGTGCCAAGGCGTTGTCCTGATATCAAGCTGTTGCACGTGCCCTGTGCACGCTGCACCCTTTTTGGGCAGGCCTCTCTGCTCAGGGCGCCTCCAAGATTTCAGACTGAAGGAGGATCTCGCCATTCGGTCTTCTCTGCCTGACAGGTAGGCAGCACAATTTTCTCCTGAGGCTTGCTACAGTGGGGCCGCCCGATGGCGCGGGTCGGGCTAAGGGAATCCTTGCTTCTGTCAAAAGTAGTCCTGGGCACTCAGAATGGGAGCCTGTGTTCTGCCCTGGGTTCTGTGGTCAGGGTAGCAGCAGAAGCTGGTCTCGATGCACTTGCAAGGGGCTTCGGTGAGGCCGCGTGAAGGGGCGCCTCCTCAGATGCCATCCACAACCCAAGCATCGGCGGCCTTCCTTAGGCTTCCGCACCAACACAGGGGGGCAGACTTTTCTCTTTCTGCGAAGGAGCCCTGCTCACGAAAGGCAGCTCGGTTTCACGCTTGTTTCTGGGAGGGAAGGCCGCGGTTCTCTCCTGAGTTTTCCAGGCTGAGGTTTGAGAAGGCCTCCTCCGTGGAGCGACATGGTGCGGGGATGGTGTTCACATTCCCCACTGACTTCTTTCTCCCCACTGACTTCTTTTTCGCCAGGAGGCAGAGGAACTTTCCCTCAGGCATCCACACACACCCTCTTAGATAATGGCTTCCCCGTTGAGGATGCAAGGCGGTGACATGGGAGGGGCCAGCCCCTCAGCCTGGTCCCTCCCCTGTCAGAATGCAGGCCGATCCCTTGCTTATGGGCATTCTTTCTTGAGGGACGTGTTTGGGGAGAACGTGTGTTCCCGAGAACTGCGACTTTTCTGTAATGCAGGGACCAGCTGGCTGGTCCGGCTTCCAGGCCGCTGAGTGACACTCCTCAGGTTCCCTGAAACACACCGTCACACCAAATTTGCTGGCCGCACCGACATTGTCCTGGGGTTGGGTCCAAAGCCCTCAGGATGTGTGTCCATGCGCCAGCGTCTAGGAGAAGGCATTTGGCTCTCGGGCAAACCGGAGCGGCCGGCGTCCCCTCCGCTAAGCCCGATTGCGGAGCTGAGGCATCCATGGCTTGCTCTGTGCTTCTAGGTGTCCTGTCAAAACTGCCTCTCTCTTCAGGGGACCGAGTGTGGCGTGGGGTGCCCAGGCATCATCCTGAGGTTTACCTGTGGCCCGTGCCTTGCGCTCTCGCCACCCGTTTCAAGCAGGCCGCTCTGCTCAGCGCACCTCCAACATGTTTGCCTGAAGGAGGGCCTCACCCTACTGTCCTCTGCGTGAGACAGGAGGGCCGCATGGTGCTTTCCCAACTGCTTGCTCAAGGGGGGGCTGGCAGATGGCGAGGGTCAATCTGAGGGAAGTGGGGCTGCTGTCAGAAGGACGCCTGTACACCCAGAGCGGCAGGGTGTGCTCTGCTTCTGCTGTGGGAACCGCGGGCATGGGAGCAGCAGGGGCAGGGGCTGACGCCCTTGTGCAGGGCTTCCATGAGGCCAGGTGAAGGGGTGCCTTCTCGGCTGTCCTCCAACCCAATTCCCGGAAGCCTTCTTTCGGCTTCCGCACCAACACATGTGGTCCAGCTGCTCTTCCTTTGCGTAAGTGCTCTGCTCACGAAAGGCAGCTCCGCTTCAGGCTTGTTTCTTGGAGGTAAGGCTATGGGACTCTCTCAAGCTTTCCAGGCTCTGGTTTGAGAAGGCATCCTTCTCCATGGGGCGACGCTGTGCAGGGACGGTGTTCGCCTTCTGCCCTGACTTCTCTCTTCACAGGGAGGCAGAGGGACTTTACCTCAGGCATTCACACACACCCTCTTAGAAAATGGCTTCCCCGTTGATGACACAAGGAGTTGACATAGGAGGGGCTGGCCCCTCAGCATGGGCACTCCCCTGTCAGGAAGCGTGCCACTCCCTCGCTCATCCGCGCTTCTCTCTTGGTGGACATTCGGGGGAGGACGTGTGTCCCTGAGAACGCGGCTTTCTTGGAATGCAGGGCCAGCTGGCTGGTCCGGCTTCCAGGCCCCTGGGTGACATGCCTCAGGCTCCCTGAATCTTGCCGTTGGACCAGAGGTGCTGACAGCACCAACAGGGTCCTGGGGTGGGGACCAAAGCCCTCAGGATGTGTGTCTGTGCGCCATCATCTGGGAGAAGACTTTTGGCTCTTGGGGAAACCGAGTGGCCTGGGTCCCCTCCGCCAAGCCTGTTCACGGAGCTGAGGCATCCTAGGCTTGCTCTGTGCTTCTAGGTGTCAGAACTGTCTCTGTCTTCACGGGACCGAGTATGGCATTTGGTGCCTAATCATCGTCCTGAGGTAAACCTGTGGCCAGTGTCTCGTGCTCTTGCCACCTGTTTCGGGCAGGCGGCTCTGCTCAGGGCTCCTCCAAGATGTTTGCCTGAAGGAGGGCCTCGCCCTCCTGTTCTCTCTGCACCTTCCTTAGACCTCCAAATCGGTGTTGGAGGGGCATCGTTCATTCAACACCGTGTCAGGGGACACTCGTCGCATTCCCCACCGGCTCACTTCTCACGTGGAGGCAGAGGGCTTTTTCCTCAAGTCTTCATGCACATATGCACGCACACAGTCACACACACACACACACACACACACACACACGCTGTGCAGAAGGTGTCCATCTTTGTGACGCAGGACGGTGCCTGGGAGATGCCAACCTAAAGGCCTTGTCCCTCTGGCCAAAGGACAATTGGTCTTTCCCTTGTCCTTGTAGGCTTCTCTCTTTGGGGAAGATGTGTGTTGTTGGACAGTTTCCCCTGAGGAGGTTTATGCTTAGGGTACAGAGCCTGACACGCTGGTTCGGCTTCCAGGCGTCCCAGGGGGAACACTCCTGTATCCCTGAAAACCCAAGTCAGGGCAGGGGCGCAGGCATCTCAAACTCTCTCTTGGGGAGTTCTAGGGCCCCTGGGAGAGAAGGGCATTCGCCTGCATCTGGGAGACTGCGTCCAGCTCCCCGCCAACATGTTCGCGGTGGTCTGTCTTCTCCATTTCTCTTTCTCAGAGCTAAGGGCTCCTCACTTTCCGCCCTTCTGACAGAACTCCAAAAGGCCTTTGTTTGCGCAGGACCACGCATGGAGTTCCCGCAGGCTTGATTCACTGAGGGACACACCGGCTGTTTGCTTGTGCTTCCAAACACCTTGTGGGAAAGGCCTCTCTGCTCAGGGTGCTGGACGTCGGTAGCCTGAAGGAGGCTTTAGCAACCACAGACACTTCTCTCCCCAGAAGTGTCTAGCCATGTACTCTTGTCCTGCCTTAACACGCAGGCCCAGGGCAGGGCGACTGCAAGTGTTAGGCTGAGAGAGTAGATAAGTCAGCGCTGGCGTTTCCGCAATGAGAAGTAGAGTTTGTGCTCTGTGGTCAGGCATGCATTTGGTGCCCACGGTTAGGCAAGCGGCCATGGAGTCGGTGTGATCTGATCCCATGGCAGCGTGGGTACCCATTCTGAATGAAGTGGTAAAGGGCACTTTATAAAATTCTCTGATCTAAATGCCCATCTCGTGCCTCAGTTTTATTCCCTCCATTCCACACTGGTTCAAATTCTTCTGTCCTCTGAAATTAGGTGTAGTCATGAAAAGTTGTTTAGCTTCAGGAATGATTCTTATAGGTCAGGCTACAGCACTTTCTTTTTTTTTTTAATTTTAATTTTTTTATTAACATAAAATGTATTATTAGCCGCAGGGGTACATATCTGTGATTTGTCAGATTTACACATACCTTCCCTAATGTCCTTAACCCCACCACCTTCTCCCCTCCCTTCCTCCCCCCGGCAACCCTCAGTTTGTGAGAATAAGAATCTCTTATGGTTTGTCTCCCTCCAGATCGCATTTTGATTCATTTATTCCTTTCCTAACCCCCCAAACCCCCATGATTCCTCTCAACTTCCTCATATCAGGGAATCATATGAAAATTTCCTTTCTCTGATTGACTTATTTCACTCAGCATAATACCCTCTTGTTCCATCCGTGTCATTGCAAAGGGCAAGATTTCATTTCTTTTGATGGCTGCATAGTATTCCATTGTATATATATACACATCACATCTTTATCCATTCATCTGTTGATAGACATGTAGGTTCTTTCTATAGTTTGGCTATTGTGGACATTGCTGCTATAAACATACAGCTGCACGTGCCCCTTCTGATCACATTTTTACCTTTAGGGTAAATACCCAGTAGTGCGATTCCTGGGTCATAGGGTAGCTCTATTTTTAACTTTTTGAGGAACCTCCATGCTGTTTTCCAGAGTGGCTGCACCAGCTTGCATTCCTACCAATAGTGTAGGAGGGTTTCCCTTTCTCTGCATCCTTGCCAACATCTGTCTTTTCCTGACTTGTTAATTTTAGCCATTCTGACTGGTGTGAGGTGGTATCTCATTGTGGTTTTGATTTGTATTTCCCTAATGCCGAGTGATGTGGAGCACTTTTTCATGTTGGCAACCTGGCTGTCTTCCTTACAGAAATATCTGTTCATGTCCTCTTCCCATTTCTTTATTGGATTACCTGTTCTTTGGGTGTTGAGTTTGATAAGTTCTTTATAGATTTTGGATACTAGCCCTTTATCTGATATGTTATTTGTGAATATCTTCTCCCATTCTGTCAGTTGTCTTTTGGTTTTGTTAACTGTTTGCTTTGCTATGCAAAAGCTTTTGATCTTGATGAAGTCCCAATAGTTCATTATTGCCCTTGCTTCCCTTGCCTTTGGCGATGTTTCTAGGAAGAAGTTGCTGTGGATGAGGTCGAAGAGGGTGCTACCTGTGTTCGCCTCAAGGATTTTGATGGATTCCTGTCTCCTATTGAGGTCTTCCATCCATTTTGAGTCTATTTTCTTGTGTGGTATAAGGAAATGGTCCAGTTTCATTCTTCTGCATGTGGCTGTCCAATTTTCCCAACACCATTTGTTGAATAGACTGTTGTTTTTTCATGGAAATTCTTTCCTGCTTTGTTAAAGGTTAGTTGAGCATAGAGTTGAGGGTCTATTTCTGGGCTCTTTATTCTGTTCCATTGATGTATGGGTCTGGTTTTGTGTCAGTACTGTACTGTCTTGAGATTACAGCTTTGTAATAGAGCTTGAAGTCTGGAAATGTGATACCACCAACTTTGGCTTTCTTTTTCAACATTCCTCTAGCTATTCAGGGTAGCTTCTGGTTCTATATAAATTTTAAGATTATTTGTTCCATTTCTTTGAAAAAAAATTGATGGGGCTTGCATGAAATGTGTAGATTGCTTCAGGTAGCATCAATATTTTCACAATATTTGTTCTTCCAATCCATGAGCATGGAATATTTTCCCATTTCTTTGTGTCTTCCTCAATTTCTTTCATGAGTACTTTATAGTTTTCTGAGTACAGATTCTTTGCCTCTTTGGTTAGGTTTATTCCTAGGTATCTTATGGTTTGGGGTGCAATTGTAAATGGGATCGACTCCTTAATTTCTCTTTCTTCTGTCTTGCAGTTGGTGTATAGAAATGCAACTGACTTCTTTGCATTGATTTTGTATCCTGACACTTTACTGAATTCATGTCTGAGTTCTAGAAGTTTTGGAGTGGAGTCTTTTGGGTTTTCCACATAAAGTATCATACCATCTGCAAAGAGTGAGAGTTTGACCTCTTCTTTGCCTATTCAGTTGCCTTTTATTTCTTTCTGTTGTCTGATTGCTGAGGCTAGGACTTCTAGTACTTTGTTGAATAGCAGTGGTGATGGTGGACATCGCTGCCATGTTCTTGACCTTAGCGAAAAAACTCTCAGTTTTACCCCACTGAGAATGATATTTGCTGTGGGTTTTTCATAGATGGTTTTGATGATATTGAGGTAGGTACCCTCTGTCCCTACACTTTGAAGAGTTTGGATCAGGAAAGGATGATGTGCTTTGTCAAATGCTTTTTCAGCATGTATTGAGAGCATCATATGGTTCTTGTTCTTTCTTTTATTAATGTATTGTATCACATTGATTGATTTGCGGATGTTGAACTAACCTTGCAGCCCTGGAATAAATCCCCCTTGGTTGTGGTGAATAATCCTTTTTTTTTTTTAATTTTTAAAATTTTTTTTTTATTTTTTCAGCGTAACAGTATTTATTATTTTTGCACTACACCCAGTGCTCCATGCAATCCGTGCCCTCTCTAATACCCACCACCTGGTTCCCCCAACCTCCCACCCCTGGCCCCTTCAAAACCCTCAGGTTGTTTTTCAGAGTCCATAGTCTCATGGTTCACCTCCCCTTCCAATTTCCCCCAACTCCCTTCTCCTCTCCATCTCCCCATGTCCTCCATGCTATTTGTTATGCTCCACAAATAAGTGAAACCATATGATAATTGACTCTCTCTGCTTGACTTATTTCACTCAGCATAATCTCTTCCAGTCCCACCCATGTTGCTACAAAATTTGGGTATTCATCCTTTCTGATGGAGGCATAATACTCCATAGTGTATATGGACCACATCTTCCTTATCCATTCATCCATTGAAGGGCATCTTGGTTCTTTCCACAGTTTGGCGACAGTGGCCATTGCTGCTATAAACATTGGGGTACAGATGGCCCTTCTTTTCACTACATCTGTATCTTTGGGGTAAATACCCAGTAGTGCAATTGCAGGGTCATAGGGAAGCTCTATTTTTAATTTCTTGAGGATCTCCACACTGTTCTCCAAAGTGGCTGAACCAACTTGCATTCCCACCAACAGTGTAAGAGGGTTCCCCTTTCTCCACATCTTCTCCAACACATGTTGTTTCCTGTCTTGCTAATTTTGGCCATTCTAACTGGTGTAAGGTTGTATCTCAATGTGGTTTTAATTTGAATCTCCCTGATGTCTAGTGATGATGAACATTTTTTCATGTGTCTGATAGCCATTTGTATGTCTTCATTGGAGAAGTGTCTGTTCATGTCTTCCACCCATTTTGTTGACATGATTATCTGTTTTGTGTGTTGAGTTTGAGGAGTTCTTTATAGATCCTGGATATCAGCCCTTTTTCTAAATTGTCAGTTGCGAATATCTTCTCCCATTCCGTGGGTTGCCTCTTTGTTTTGTTGACTGTTTCCTTTGCTGTGCAGAAGCTTTTGATCTTGATGAAGTCCCAAAGTTCATCTTCACTTTTGTTTCCTTTGCCTTTGGAGACATATCTTGAAAGAAGTTGCTGTGGCTGATATCGAAGAGGTTACTGCCTATGTTCTCCTCTAGGATTCTGATGGATTCCTGTCTCACGTTCAGGTCTTTTATCCATTTCGAGTTTATGTTTGTGTACAGTGTAAGAGAATGGTTGAGTTTCATTCTTCTACATATAGTTGTCCAGTTTTCCCAGCACCATTTATTGAAGAGACTGTCTTTTTTTCCACGGTATATTTTTTCCTGTTTTGTCGAAGATTATTTGACCATGGAGTTGTGGGTCCATATCTGGGCTCTCTACTCTGTTCCACTGGTCTATGTGTCTGTTTTTATGACAGTACCATGCTGTCTTGGTGATCACAGCTTTGTAGTAAAGCTTGAAATCAGGTAACGTGATGCAGGGGCATACTGCTTTTGTGTTCTCCCAGGACCTTCTGTTTCTATCACCTCCATTTAAGTGTGAATAAGAGGTAGCAGGACATACTTCCAGAATTCAGGGCAAACTTGCCCCCCCCCCCATTTTATCCAGGACACTGAAACACCAGAGTGAGAAATTCTTCAAGATCACATAAGTTCTGGCGACACAAGGAGGTGACTTGTTTCTGAAGATGGGAGTATCAAACACACTGTCCTGAAAAATGGAAAAACTGGAAATATGCCCAGGGAGCTTTCCTGTACACACAGATGAGCCAGCTCCCAGGCTTGTTGCCTGTACATGCACCTAATGTCCTCCTGTTTCTATTTTATTGTTATTATTTTTAAATATTTTTAAATATTCAGTTAGCCACCATGTAGTACATCATTAGTTTTTGATGTAGTGTTCAACAATTCATTAGCTGCATATAACACCCAGTGTCCTCCTGTTTCTATCACAACTAAGGTAATGTCTGTACAGATATGCATGCAAGGAATCCCTATTTCAGTGTTCTGTGTTGATCCCAACATCAGAATGTCTTCTGTGCTCATCTGTGGAATGCTAGATGTTCCCAGGGTTCCCAAAACCAGGAATGTCCCAATGCTAGCTACTGTACTGCACAGGACTCCAGGCTATGAGTACACACCACTGCTGAGTTTCCATGAGATTTCTCCCAAGGACTTGGGAGATTTGTTCATAGACCTCACAAGATAAGGCCTGACCTCTCAGATTTTTTTTTTTTTAAGGAAATTTTGGCCAAGTTCCAGATTTGGTCTTTGATCTCTGTAGATTTGTCCAGAGATCTGAGATTTGATCAGATGATTCCTGAAAGGTAACCTGAAAATATATGGTATTTTCCCCAAGGTTACATGAGAGCTGGCTAAGGCAAAGGTAGGTTTATCTTTATTTTGCTTGGGGCCTTGGTGTCGGTGAGACACACATAGACAGCCTTAATGTGTTAAAAGACTGGGAAAGTCCCCCAGAAGCCTGCATGTGTGCTCAGATGTCCAGCTTGGATGCATATTGCTTCTGCCTTCTTCCTTGCCCTCCTCTTTCTATAACCTCCATTTAAGTGTGAAGAGGACACAGAGCCCATTCATCCTGAATTCAATGCTACCTTGTTACTCCCACTTTTCCCAGGATGCTGAAACACTAGGGATATAGAAGGACTCCTTGTGTATTTGTGCAGGTCATGTCTGGGAGCATTTGTGAAACTGCAAATATTGGAAGTTGTGGCCAATCCTGGTATGTGCCATCCCTGCCCACTTAAGTAGCATAAAGCAGTCTCAGCTAGGTAGTGCTAGGTCCTGAGGGTGCCAGAGATTTAGGCAGGCATCTTATGAGTTTTGGCCCTAAATCTTGATGGCTGGAGTCAAAATCTCATGAAATTTGAATAAGATACCATGAGAGTTGGACTGAGATCACATGAGATTTGGTCAAAGATCATGTGAGATCTGACAAAGGGAAGAGGTGGCTCATTTTTGTGGGTGCCAAGTCTCAAACAGTCTGTCCTAAATTGTCAAAATCCTGGGAAATCATCCAAGGAATGGTCCTGTGTTTTTAGATGAGCCAGCTCCCAGGTTTGTTGCCTTTTTCTGCACCTAATTGCCTCCTGTGTGTATTACCTCTAAGGTAATGTCAGTAAAGGACCTGGAGGCCATCCCTTGCTATTTCAGTGCTCTGTTTTGACCCCCAACATCAAAATGGCATCAATGGAAGTAATGTCAATAAGGGACTTGGAGGCCATTCATCCTTATATCAGTGTTCCATTTTGACCTCAACATCAGAATGGCATCTGTAGGCATTTGTGGAATGCCAGGTGTTCCCAGGGTTCCCCCAAAAAGGAATGTCCCAGTGCTCACTATTGCAGCACAGGAGTCAAGGCTAAGGAGTTCCCAGCCCTTCAAAATTTCTGGGAGATTTCTCCCCTGTTCTTTCAAGGTTTGGCCATAGATTTTGTAAGATTAGTCCCAACCTTTTAGGAGATTTTTGTGGAGTTCCAAGCAGTGACTTTTGATCTCCTGAGATATGTCCAGAGATACTGTGAGATTTGGTCTAAAGATTCCTGAGAGGTAATCTGAGAATTCCAGAAATTTTACCCAAGATTATGTGAGATCTGGCTAAGGCAGGAGGAGGCTTATCTTTTCGTGTGGGGGGGAGGGGTGATACACACACAGACAACATTAACCTGTTGAAAGACTGGGAAATCTGTTTCTTATATTCCACTTATAAGTATAGGAAACAAACAGGGTTGCTGGTTGGGAACTGGTTGGGGGGATGGGATAATTTGGTGGTGGGCAATAACAATTAAGGAGGGCACATGATGTAATGAGCACCAGGTGTTATACACAACTGATGAATTACTGAACTCTACACCTGAAACTAGTGATATACTATATGTTGGCTAATTGAATGTAATTTTAAAAAAGGACTGGGAAGGGGCACCTGGGTGGCTCAGTGGGTTAAGCCTCTGCCTTTGGCTCAGGTCATGATCTCAGGGTCCTGGGATTGAGTCCTGCATCGGGCTCTGCTCAGCAGGGAGCCTGCTTCTCCCTCTCTCTCTGCCTACCTGTAATCTCTGTCTGTCAAATAAATAAATAAAATCTTTAAAACAAAACAAAAAAAAAAGGACTGGGAAAACCCCAGAAGGCTGCCTGTGTGCTCAGATGTCCAGCTCATGGGCTAAATGCTAATCTTTTCTCCCACTGCCTTCCGGTTTCTATTACACCAATTTTAGTGCTATTAACACAGGGCCCATTAATCCTGAACTCAGTGCTACCTTGTTACCCCCACTTTTCCCACCAGGGATATAGGAGTGAGACACCTTGGTCATTATTCAGGTCACATCTGAGGTTATTCATTGAACTGCAAATATTGTCAGTTATGCCCAATCCTGGGATGTGCCATCCCTACCTACTTACATAACACAAAGCAGTCTCTTCTGGGGTGTGCCAGGTCCTACTAAGGCTTGGGCATTTTGTCTAGATATCTCATGAGGTTTGGCCCTCGATCTTTCTGGCTGAGCCCCACATCTCACATGATTTGGATTCAGAGCACATAAGTATTTCCCCAAGATCAGGAGAGATCTGGAAAAGTTGAAGAGGATCCTTGTTTCTGAAGGAGGTAAGTCTCAAACAGACTGTCATGAACTGCTAAAAGCCTTGGAAAGCACCCAGGGAGACTTTTAGTGCATTCAGATGCACTAGCTCTATGACTGTTTCCTCTTCCTGCACTCCTCCTTCATGCCCATCACAAAATTACTCCATCCACCCCCATCCAGCAACCTCCAGATTGTTTCCTATAATTAAGAATCTCTCATGGTTTGTCTCCTCAATTACTCTCCATTCTGTTTTCCCTCTCTTCCCCTATGATCCTCTGCTCTGTTTCTTATATTCCATATGACTGAAGCCATATGATAATTTTCTTTTTCTGTTTGACATATTTCACTCAGAATAATACACTCCAGTTCTATCCACACATATATAGATATATATATCTATATATATATATGTAGATATATATATACACCATGTCTTTTTTATACAGTCATCTGTTGATGGAGAGCTAAGCTCTTTTCACAGTTTGGCCATTGTGGACATTGTGGACACTGCTGCTATGAGCATTGGGGTGCATGTGCCTTTTGAATCACTACATTTGCATTGTTAAGATAAAATGTAATAATGAAATTGCTTGCTGGGATGTAGGGTAGCTCTATTTTTAACCTCATGAGGAACCTTCATACTGTTTACCAGAGTGACTGTATGAGCTTGCATCAAGAGTATAAGAGCGTTCCACTTTTTCCACACCCTTGCCAACATTTGTTGTTTCCTGACTTGCTAATTTTAGCCATTATGACTGGTGTGAGGTGATACATCACTGTGGTTTTGATTTCTATTTTCTTTTTTTTATTATGTTCAATTAGTCAACATATAGTACATTAGTTTTTTTGATATATGTTCAGTGATTTTTTAGTTGCATATAACACCCAGAGCTCATCACCACACATACCCTCCATAATGCCCATCACCCAGTTACCTCATCCTCCTACACCCCTCCCTTTCCACAAGCCTCAGTTTGTTTGCCAGAATCCAGAGCCTAACTACTTAGGGGTGGAGTCTTTTGGGTTTCCCACATAAAGTATCATGTCATCTGCGAAGAGAGAAAGTTTGACTTCTTCTCTGCCAGTTTGAATGCCTTTTGTTTCTTTTTGTTGTCTGATTCATGAGGCTACAACTTCTAGTACTATGTTGAACAGGAGTGGAGACGGTGGTCAACCCTGTCGTGTTCTTGACCTTAAGGGAAAAGCTCTCAGTTTTCCCCATTGAGAATGATATTTGCTGTGGGCTTTTCATAGATGACTTTTATGATATTGAGGTATGTTCCCTCTATTCTAGTGTTTTGAAGAGTTTTAATCAAGAGAGGATGCTGTATTTTGTCAATTGCCTTTTCTGCAATTGAGAGGACCATATAGTTCTTGTCTTTTCTTTTATTAATGTGATCTATCATGTCGATTGAGAATGTTGAACCAGGAATAAATCCCACCTGGTGGTGGTGAATAACCCTTTTAATGTATTATTAGATCCTACTGGCTAAGATTATGTTGAGTTTTTGGCATCCATGTTCATAAGGGATATTGGTCTCTAATTCTCCTTTTTGATGGGGTCTTTGTCTGGTTTTGGGATCAAGGTAATGCTGGCCTCAAAGAATTTGGAAGTTTTCCTTCCATTTCTATTTTTTGGGACAGCTTCAGCAGAATAGGTATGATTTCTTCTTAAAGAAGTTGAGTTCCCCTGGGAAGCCATCTGACCCTGGACTCTCTGTTTTGGGGACGTTTTGTGTTTTTTTTTTAAGATTTTATTTATTTATTTGACAGACGGAGATCACAAGTAGGCAGAGAGGCAGGCAGAGAGAGAGAGAGAGAGGGAAGCAGGCTCTCTGCTGAGCAGCGAGCCTGATGTGGGGCTCGAACCCAGGACCCCGAGATCATGACCTGAGCCGAAGGCAGAGGCTTAACCCACTGAGCCACCCAGGTGCCCCTTTTGGGGAGGTTTTTGATTGCTGCTTCAATTTCCTTGCTGGTTATTGGTCTATTCAGATTTTCTATTTCTTCCTGTTTCAGTTTTGGTAGTTTGAAAGTGTCCAAGAATGCATCAATTTCTTCCATACTGCCTCGTTTGTTGGCATATACCTACGGGTAATAAGTACTTACAATAATTATCTCTATTTCCTGGGTATTGGTCATGATTTCTCCCCTTTCATTCATGATTTTATTAATTTGGGTTCTTTCTCTTTTCTTTTGGCTAAGTCTGGCCAGAGCTTTATCAATCTTATTAATTCTTTCAAAGAACCAGCTTCTAGTTTCACTGATCTGTTTTGTTGTTTTAGTTTCTATTTCATTTATTTCTGCTCTAATCTTTACCATTTCTCTTGTCCTGCTTGGTTAGGCTTTATTTGCTGTACTTTCTCCAGATCGTTTAGGTATAAGGTTACCCAGTGTATTTGGGATTTTTCTAATTTTTTGAGAGATGCTTCAATAGCTATGCACTTCCCTCTAAGAACCGCCTTTGCAGTATCCCATAGATTCTTAAGCAATGCGTTTTCATTTTCATTGATTTGCATGAATTTTTAAAGTTCTTGTTTAATTTCCTGGTTGACCCATTCATTCTTCAGCAGGATGCTGTTTAACCCCCAAATGTTTGAGTTCCTTCCAAGTTTTTCCTTATGGTTGGGCTCCAGTTTCAAAGCATTGTGTTCTGAAAGTATTCAAGGAATAATCCCAATTTTTGATATCAGTTGAGACCTGATTTGTGACCCAGTATGTGGTCTATTCTAGAGAAAGTTCCATGTGAATTCAAGAAGAATGAATATTCTGTTGTTTCAGGAAGGAATGTTCCACCAATGTTCCATTGATCCATTTGGTCTAATGTGTCCTTCAAAGCAATTATTTCTTTGTTGATCTTCTGCTTAGATGATCTGTCCCTTGCTGTGAGTGGAGTGTTTGTCTCCTACTATTAATGTATTATTATCGATATGGTTATTTTGATTATTAGTTGGTTTATGTAGTTGGCTGCTCCCATGTTGGGGGCATAGATATTTACAATTGTTAGACCTTGTTAGATAACCCTTTAAGTATGATGGACTGTTCTTCTACTTCTCTTACTACAGACTTTGGTTTAAAATCTAATTTGTCTGATATGAGAATTGCTACCCCAGCTTGCTTTTGAGGTCTGTTGGCATGGTAAATTGTTCTCCATCCTCTCACTTTCAATCTGGATGTACCTTTAGGTTCAAAATGACTCTCTTGTAGACAGCACATGAATGGGTCCTGCTTTTTTTTATCCAATCTGAAACCCTGTTTCTCTTGATGGGAGCATTCAGCCTGTTCATGTTGAAAGTAACCATTGAAAGTAACCATTGAAAGATTTAGTGCCATCATATTGCCTGTAAAGTCCCTGTTTCTATAGATTGTCTCTGTTAATTTGCAGTCTATATTACTTTGGGGGTCTTTCTTCTTTTATAAAATCCCCCTTAATATTTCTTGCAGTCCTGACTTGGTGGTCATATATTCTTTCAGTTTCTGCTGGTCTTTGAAGCTCTTTATCTCTCCATCCACTCTGAATGACAGCCTCGCTGTATTAGGTATTCTTGTCTCCATGTTCTTCTCATTTAGTACTCTGAATATATCTTGCCAGCCCTTTCTGGCTTGCCAGGTCACTGCGGATAGGTCTGATGTTATTCTGATGTTCCCCCCTCCATATATAAGGAATCTTGTCCCCCTAGCTGCTTTCAGGATACCTTCCTTGGCTCTAAGATTTGCAAGCTTTACTATTATATTCAGGGTGTTGATCTATTTTTATTGATTTTGAGAGGTTCCCTCTCTGTCTCTTGGACACAAATGTTTGTTTCCTTCCCCAGATTAGGGAACTTTTCACTATTATTTACTAAAATATTCCATCTAGTCTTCTCTCTCTCTCCAGCCACTTGGGGATCCCAATAACTCTAACACTGGAAAGTTTCATGGCATCATTGATCTCTCTAAATCTATATTCATGGGCTACTATCTGCTTATCCCTATTTTCCTCAGCTTCCTTCCTTTCTGTGAGCTTAGCTTCTAGATCACTGATTTAGTCCTTTGCATCATTTTTCCTGGCTGTTAGAGTATCCAGTTTATACTGCATCTCATTCATAGCATTTTGAAGTTTAGCCTGATTAGTTCTCATTTCTGCCCTCTATATTGTCACTAATGCTTTTTTCAAGCCTAGCTATTGTCTTTATGATTGCTATCCTGAATTCTATCTCTGACAAATTGTTTATATCCATATCCATTAGTTCTATGGCAGAGGACCTTGTCTCTGGTTGTTTTCTTATTGTGAGTTCCTCCTCCTAGTCATTTTTTCAAGGGATGGTTGCAAATGAACGGAGTCCAAAATATCAATCATGACCCAGGCCAAACGCACACTAGAAAAAACCAATTTGGTTGAAAGCTACCACAGATATGCAACCAAAGCCAAGATGATCCAAAACAATGAAAAAGGGAAAAAGGGGGAGAGAAATTATAATCTCTCATGGTGGACAAAGCAGGGAGATCTGCCTGTTACTGGTGGATTTTTGCACTGTGTGTTTAAAGACACTATATCCCCAAATTGCAAAGTCAGAAATATAAATATATATATATATATATATACATATACATATATATATATATGAAAAATGGAATGTGAAAAATGGACTGTATGGGGCATAAATTTAAATGTGAAACATAGATGTGAAAAAAAGTTAAAAATTGACTTAAAGGAGACAAGATGGCGGGGAAGTAGGAGGAGGCGCCGTTTCAACCTGTACCCTAAATTGAGCTGATTACCCACCAAAGAACTCTGATCACCCATGAAATCAGCCTGAGATCAGAATTATACACGTCTGGATCTCTATGGGGGCACAAGACGCCAGTGGGCAGGTAAAGCAGAGTGGGAACGTTGGACTGATATCAGAAGATAAACAAAAGGGGGAGGGAGCCACCAGAGGCGACCCATTGGAAAGTAATGCACCAATACAAGAGTGCCCTGCATCTGGGACCATCATTAACTTGGAGTCTGGTTGAAAGCAGTCAAAAAGAGCAAAGGATCATGGGGAGAAATTGTGGGAATCGGGGTGGTTAGGGACAGGGGCTTAAGTCCGAGGACCCAGGACAGCCACCCCTGGCACTGAGCCAGAGAGAGTGCGGTGGAGAAACCAGATCTTGGTCCCTGAGCCGCCAGCGTGCCTGAGAACGTGTGGGGTCCGGCTCCCGTGAGGGGCTGGGAGCCTCGCGAGCAGGCAGAAGCATAGCTTTTTTGCACTCTCCACGTGAGTGCCATGCCATGCTCTCAGAGCCTGAGACGCGCATGCCCCACACCCTCCCCTGAGAGAGGTGCGCAAAGGTGCCAGCCCAGCGCTCTCAGACTGAGAAACCCAGGCACTCCCAGCCCGGGCCAGCGGGAAAATCTCAGTGTGCGATCGCTGCTTGGAACCTCTCTGGCGGTCCAGAGCTGCCCAGACAGCTGCCGCTGTCGTGGTTTTGGTACAAGCAGGAGCTCCTGTGTCCCCAGGGACTGCGACTCGGAACCTGCTCTGCCAGCAGCCAAGGGGGAATTTATGTGCTCTGGAATACCCAGAGGGGAACAGACTGAGGCTTCTCTCTGCGACGGAGGTCAGGGTGCAGTTTGCTTTCCTCTAAACCTCCCAAAACCATCAAAACCATCAAAAGCTGTTAAGGAACAAACATAACCTCCAGAGAACAAAAGCCTGAAAAACCGGTTTCCTCAGAGCCCACCCCCTTGAGGGGGGCGGGAGGACTTAACTCAGGGAACATTGCCTGAAAACCCATGGAGCAGGCCCCTCCCCCAGAAAACCAACCAGGAAAAAAAAAAAAAGAAAAAGAAAAAGACAACAAGAGAACAAACACTACTACTTCATAGATACAACTTTTATTTTTAATTCATTCCCACTACTCTGGTTCATTTTTTTTTATATAGATAATTTTTTAACATATTTGCCATCACAGTGAGGTGTCCAGCACATCAAATTCCATAATAACCTTTTAACCTGAACTTTTTAATACATATACCCGTGTTTTTCTTTTGCTTTTCTATTTTTTATTTTTTTTTAAATTTTAGTTTAGTTTGGTTTAGTTTATTCTTTTTTATATTTTTATTTTTTAATATTCACATAGAGTTAACTTCAAAGTAATCCCCTTTCCCCAGTCAATGCTACCCCTATAGGTAAACCAATTTTTAATCCCCCTTTATCTTAGGAAAGTTGACTCCTTTAACAAAGATATCAAGATACATCCAGGAAGAATCAAAATAACCTTCCTCGCCCACACTGAGAATTTATAACCACTCTCCCATCTTTTTCTTCTGCCAGTGTTTCTGTGTATTTGTGTTTGTCCTGGTAGTATATAAATCTTATAATTGGGGTTCTTTTTGACGAGGTTCTTTCTTTGCTTTTTCTTATATATATACATATATTTGTTTTTCTCTTGTCATATACTTTTATCAGTCTTTTCATTTGTCTGTTTTTGTTTGTATACTTCATAAATCTTACCTTGGGGCCCATTTGGGCTGAGCCTTCTCCTTTATATTCCCTTTTTTTCCTGTCTCTCTCTCTCTCTTTTCTTTTTCTTTTCTTTTTTCTTTCATTTGGGTGGGGATTCCTGATTGCTCAGAAGTGTTCCGGGGTGCACCTTGACTGTACCACGGTCGATACATCCAGCTACATCCATTCAGCCATCTCTCACCAAAATGACTAGGAGGAGGAATGCCCAACAGAAGAAAAATACAGAGGATGGGCCTTCTGCAACAGAGCTAATGGCTACCAACATAGACAATATGTCGGAAAGGGAATTCAGGCTAACAATTATGCAGGCAATAGCTAGGTTGGAGAAAGCCATGGATGACCAAACGGAATTGATTAGGGCAGAACTGAAAGCCACCAGGGATGATATTCACAATGCTCTCAATGAGTTCCAATCTAATCTAAATTCCCTAAAAGCAAGGATAACTGAGACAGAAGATAGAATTAGTGATCTGGAGGACAAACAGAGAGAAAGGATCAGGAGGAAGCGTGGAACAAACAGCTTAGAAGCCACAAAAACAGAATCAGGGAAATAAATAATGCCATGAAATGTTCCAACGTCAGAATTATTGGAATCCCTGAAGGGGAAGAGAAAGAAAGAAATCTAGAATATATAGTGGAAAAAGTTCTCCATGAAAATTTTCCCAATCTCATGAATGGAACCAGCATTCATGTACTAGAGGCAGAACGGTTTCCCCCCAAGATTATAGATTCTCGAAAGTCCTCGAGACATTTAATAGTAAGAATGAAGAATTATAATTGTAGACAGGCCCTCTTGAAGGAAGCTAGGACAAAGAAGTTCCTTATGTACAGATGAAAGCCCATCAGAATAACGTCAGACCTGTCCACAGAAACCTGGCAAGCCAGAAAGGGCTGGCAAGATATATTCAGGGCACTGAATGAGAAGAACATGCAGCCAAGAATACTTTATCCAGCAAGACTGACATTCAAAATGGATGGAGAGATAGAGTTTCCAAGACTGGCAAGGCTTAAAAGAGTATGTGACCACCAAGCCAACACTGCAGGAAATATTAAGGGGGGTTATATAAAAGAGGAAAAATCCTAAGAATATCATTGAACAGAAATATGGAGACAATCTACAGAAAGAAAGACTTCAAAGGTAACACGATGTCAATAAAAACATATCTATCAATAATCACTCTCAATGTGAATGGCCTAAATGCACCCATAAAATGACACAGGGTTGCAGATTGGATAAAATGACAGGACCCATCCATATGTTGTTTATAAGAGACCCATTCTGAACCTAAGGATACACCCAGACTGAAAGTGAAGGGATGGAGAAGCATCTTTCATGCCAATGGGCCTCAAAAGAAGGCCGGGGTAGTGATTCTCCTATCAGATAAATTAGATTTTAAACTAAAGACTGTAGTCAGAGATACAGAAGGACACTACATCATTCTTAAAGGGAATATCCACAAAGATGATCTAACAATTGTAAATATCTACACCCCCAATATGGGAGCAGTCAATTACATAAGAAAACTATTAATCAAGATAAAGAGTCATATTGATATGAATACATTAATAGTAGGAGATCTTAACATGCCTCTCTCAGCAATAGACAGATAATTGAAGCAGAAAATCAATAAAGAAACAAGAGCATTGAATGACACATTGGACCACATGGACCTCATATATATATACAGAACATTCCATCCTGAAACAACAGAATACTCATTCTTCTCAAGTGCACATGGAACCTTCTCCAAAATAGACCACATACTGGGTCACAAATCAGGACTCAACCGATACCAAAAGACTGAGATTATTCCCTGCATATTCTCAGATCACAATGCTTTGAAACTGGAGCTCAATCACAAGGAAAAGTTTGGAAGGAACCCCAACACCTGGAAGCTAAAGACCACCTTGCTTAAGAATGCTTGGATCAACCAGGAGATCAAAGAAGAACTGAAACAATTCATGGAAACCAATGAGAATGAAGACACTTTGGTCCAAAACCTATGGGATACAGCAAAGGCAGTCCTAAGGGGGAAATACATAGCCATCCAAGTCTCCCTCAAAAAAACTGAAAATACACCAGCTATCTCTACACCTTAAAGAACTGGATAATCAACAACAAATTAAACCAACTCGACACACAAGAAGGGAAATAATCAAGATTAGAGCAGAGATCAATGAGATAGAAACTAGAGACACAGTAGAATGTATCAAAGAAACTAGAAGCTGGTTTTTTTAAATAATCAATAAGATTGATAAACCACTGGCCACACTAATCCAAAAGAAAAGAGAGAAAGCTCAAATTAATAAAATTATGAATGAAAAGGGAGAGATCACAACTAACACCAAGGAAATAGAAACAATCATCAGAAGTTATTATCAACAGTTATATGCCAATAACCTAAGCAATCCAGTAGAAATGGATGCATTCCCAGAAAACTATAAACTCCCAAAATTGAACCAGGAAGAAATTGACAACCTGAATAGACCGATATCTAGTAATGGGATTGAAGCAGTGATCAAAAACCTCCCAAAAAACAAGAGCCCAGGACCTGACGGATTCCCTGGGGAATTCTACCAAACTTTCAAAGAAGAAATAACACCTATTCTCCTGAAGCTGTTTCAAAAAATTGAAGCAGAAGGAAAATTTCCAGACTCTTTCTATGAAGCCAGCATTACCTTGATCCCCAAACCAGGCAAAGACCCTACCAAAAAGGAGAATTTCAGACCAATATCACTGATGAATATGGATGCTAAGATTCTCAACAAGATCCTAGCAAACAGGATCCAACAGCACATTGAAAATATTATCCACCATGACCAGGTGGGATTCATTCCTGGGCTACAAGGATGGTTCAACATTCGCAAATCAATCAATGTGATAGAACAAATTAGTAAGAGAAGAGAGAAGAACCACATGGTCCTCTCAATTGATGCAGAAAAAGCATTTGACAAAATCCAGCATCCGTTCCTGATTAAAACGCTTCAAAGTATAGGGATAGAGGGAACATTCCTGAACTTCATAAAATCTATCTATGAAAGACCCACAGCAAATATCATCCTCAATGGGAAAAAGCTTGCAGCCTTCCCATTGAGATCAGGAACATGACAAGGATGCCCACTCTCACCACTCTTGTTCAACATAGTATTAGAGGTCCTAGCAACAGCAATCAGACAACAAAGAGAAATAAAAGGTATCCAAATTGGCAATGAAGAAGTCAAACTCTCTCTCTTCGCAGATGACATGATTCTTTATATGGAAAACCCCAAAGAATCCACCCCCAAAACTACTAGAACTTATACAACAATTCAGCAACGTGGCAGGATACAAAGTAAATGTACAGAAAACAGTGGCTTTCTTATACACTAACAATGAAAATACAGAAAGGGAAATTAGAGAATCGATTCCATTTACTATAGCACCAAGAACCATAAGATACCTGGGAATAAACCTAACCAAAGAGGTAAAGGATCTGTACTCGAGGAACTACAGAACACTCATGAAAGAAATTGAAGAAGACACAAAAAGATGGAAGACCATTCCATGCTATTGGATCGGAAGGATAAACATTGTTAAAATGTCTATACTGCCTAGAGCCATCTATACTTTTAATGCCTTTCCAATCAAAATTCCACTGGTATTGTTCAAAGAGCTGGAGCAAATAATCCTAAAATTTGTATGGAATCAGAAGAGACCCCAAATCGCTAAGGAAATGTTGACAAACAAAAACAAAACCAGCGGCATCACGTTACCTGATTTCAAGCTTTACTACAAAGCTGTGATCACCAAGACAGCATGGTACTGGCATAAAAACGTGGAACAGAGTAGAGAGCCCAGATATGGACCCTCAACTCTATGGTCAAATAATCTTCAACAAAGCAGGAAAAAATATACAGTGGAAAAAAGACAGTCTCTTCAATAAATGGTGCTGGGAAAATTGGACAGCTATATGTAGAAGAATAAAACTCGACCGTTCTCTTACACCATACACAAAGATAAACTCGAAATGGATAAAAGACCTCAACGTGAGACAGGAATCCATCAGAATCCTAGAGGAGAACATAGGCAGTAACCTCTTTGATATCAGCCACAGCAACTTCTTTCAAGATATGTCTCCAAAGGCAAAGGAAACAAAAGCGAAAATGAACTTTTGGGACTTCATCAAGATCAAAAGCTTCTGCACAGCAAAGGAAAGAGTCAACAAAACAAAGAGGCAACCCACGGAATGGGAGAAGATATTTGCAAATGACAGTAGAGACAAAAGGTTGATATCCAGGATCTATAAAGAGCTCCTCAAACTCAACACACACAAAACAGACAATCATATAAAAAAAAATGGGCAGAAGATATGAACAGACACTTCTCCAATGAAGACATACAAATGGCTATCAGACACATGAAAAAATGTTCATCATCACTAGACATCAGGGAGATTCAAATCAAAACCACATTGAGATACCACCTTACACCAGTTAGAATGGCCAAAATTAGCAAGACAGGAAACAACATGTGTTGGAGAGGATGTGGAGAAAGGGGAACCCTGTTACACTTGGTCGGAATGCAAGTTGGTTCAGCTACTTCGGAGAACAGTGTGGAGATTCCTCAAGAACTTAAAAATAGAGCTTCCCTATGACCCTGCAATTGCACTACTGGGTATTTACCCCAAAGATACAGATGTAGTGAAAAGAAGGGCCATCTGTACCCCAATGCTTATAGCAGCAATGGCCACTGTCGCCAAACTGTGGAAAGAACCAAGATGCCCTTCAACGGACGAATGGATAAGGAAGATGTGGTCCATATACACTATGGAGTATTATGCCTCCATCAGAAAGGATGAATACCCAAATTTTGTAGCAACATGGGTGGGACTGGAAGAGATTATGCTGAGTGAAATAAGTCAAACAGAGAGAGTCAATTATCATATGGTTTCACTTATTTGTGGAGCAAAACAATTAACATGGAAGACATGGGGAGATGGAGAGGAGAAGGGAGTTGAGGGAAATTGGAAGGGGAGGTGAACCATGAGAGACTATGGACTCTGAAAAAAAACCTGAGGGTTTTGAAGGGGCGGGGGGGTGGGAGGTTGGGGGAGCCAGGTGGTGGGTATTAAGGAGGGCATGTATTGCATGGAGCACTGGGTGTGGTGCAAAAATAATGAATACTGTTACACTGAAAAGAAATAAAAAAGAAAAAAAACTGACTTAAAAACATAAGTTGTGAAATAAGAATCTATTTGGAATGGGAACAGGATTAAAAAAAAAAAAGAATCAGAAAAGAAACAAAAAAGAAATCTAAAATTCTAGCCTGAAGTATAAACAAGTTATGAGGGAACACTTGGAGCTCCCTATATTATTTTCCAGTGTAGTTTTGCAGTCCTGTGGAAAATAAACTTATCATTCACCTGTTCTTCCAGTCTATCTTTTGTGGGAGGGCACTGCTGCTTGGCTTCTTCACAGGTTTTGCCTGAGTGGAGTTCCCCCATCCTTTGTCAGGGAATAGGACTTAATGTAAGCTGGTTGGCTGTGTGGGTTTTTTCCCCTGGTGTCTTTCCATTCTTCCTTAGAGGGCCAGAGCAAATATGGCCATGCAGGAACTCTGGCCTAGAGCCAAAGAGTTTCGGTCCCCTTTTTTCAATAAATTGTGCTATTAATGCCTGCTGCACCTCCCTGGGGAGTTATGGGGACCTGCGAGTGTCTCTCTACTTTGTAACTCTGCAACTGCTAGTGGCTATGGGCTCATGTGTGCACCCTCTTCTGCATCTCCCAGGTCATGCTGGGTATTGCCCCAGTATACTTCCATTGGCCACACTGCCATAAGTGCTGTTGCCCTGTTGTGGGATCCAGCCATTTTATATCTCCCCTCAGATGTTAATCAGCCCACACCTTTTCAGGGTGGTCAGTCAGAGAGCAGTCTCCCTACCAGCTTGGTTCATGGTTTACAGTGACTGGAACTGAGAATCACTTCTGGGCTCACTGACCATAACCAGTCTCCCATTGCACTACTTGGGGAATCTATCAGTTTAGGCTCCCCCATTATTTCTGAGTCTCCTGGGATCCTGAGACCATAGTGATCCACCTAGAATTCTGCCTTATTCATCCCCTGTGCCCTTTTCAGAAAGGGGTGTCTCTCATTAAAGCAGATTTCCAAGGGTCCTGATCTTTTGCTGTGTTATATTAAAGCAGTGTTTATCACTTTCCAGTGGCCAGTTGATGGAGGCTCCCCCCCCCATTTATTTTCTAATATTTCCCCCCAAGATTCAAGGTTCAACACTTCCTACCTTGCAAAAAGTAGTCATTTTTCTGCCTGTAGAGATACAGATAAATCTTCTTACATTCCAGGTTGAATTCATGTGTGTTCAGAATAGTTTGATAGACATCCAGGTACACTCAAGGGACCAGATGAAATGAGGTCCCCTACTCTGCCACCATCTTGCCCTCCCCATCCTCACTTTATTTGTAATAGAGTTTTGGAAAGCTCAAGCCTAAAGCGACTCTTGAAAATAGTGAAGGTTTTGGTGGTAAATAATTTAGAGGAAGCTTGTAGTTCCATGACTATAACCAGCTCAACTACAGTCCAGCTTATTTAGTAAGGAACACCAGGGAAAGAGACATATAAGAAGAATCTCCCTGGGGTCAGAACAAACATCAAGGGTTGGCTTTAAGAACTACTCCTGAAAAGGGGATCAGGCCATAGAGCAATTTATGCCCTAGGACAGTGTCACAAGCAATGAAACAAACAACTGGTGGGTAACAATTGGACATGGCATCAGTGAAGGCAGACGGCTTCACAGAGAAATCCAGGTAAGAGACAGTCAAAGGAAATCCTGCTGAAATCACTGGTATCCCAGGGTTACTGTGCACATGCGTAAAGCTATGCTTTCTGAGGAGTAACATCAGACATGATAGCAGAGACCATAGGAAAATATAGTTCACTAAAATAGTCCAGTAAAGTCACTCAACAAAAAAAGCAAACAACAAAAATAAGTCCTATGCATGAGGGAATCAGTAGCCAGAGATACTATGCTATATTATCTAAAATACCCAATTTCAACAAAAACGTGTAAGATACGCAAAGAAGAAAGTGTTACTCATACATAGAGGAAAAACAGAAGCAAGTAATAGAAACTGCCTGTGAGAAGGGTCCATGTGGGATCTACTAGACAAAGACTTCAAAGAAGCTATGATAAATACATTCAGAGAACTAAAGAAAACCATGCTTAAGGAAGTAGAGGAAGATATTGCAGTATCTCATGAAATAGAGACTATCAGTAAAGAGATTTGAAAAAAGAAAGGGGAAATTCTGTAGTTAAAAAAATACATTAATGGAATAAGAAATTTACTAGAATGGCTTAACTGATGTGGACTGGCAGAAGAAATGATCTTCAAACTTGAAACAAATTGACAGATATTATGTAATCCAAAGAACAAAAATTAACAGAACTTTGGAGATACTTGGGACACTATGAAATGCATAGTGGAGTAACAGGATGACAGAGAAAGGAGCAGAAAAAAAAAATGGTGGGGGGTGATGAGGGGCAAGATAGCAGAAGAGTAGGAAAACCTACTTTAACTGGTCCCCTGAATTGAGCTAGATATCTACCACAGCACTCTGAACACCCATGAAATCATTCTGAGATGTAAGACTATACACTTCTGTATCTCTACGGGGGCAGAGAATCATCAGTGTAGAGGTACAGACAAGTTGGGAGTGTGTGGACAGATATTGGAGGATAAACAAAAGAGGGAGGGAGCCATGAGAAGTGAGTCATTGGAAAGTAATACTCCAATGCGAAAGTGCCCTGTGCTTGGGGACCAGCAATAGCTTGGAGACTGGTGGCTGTGAGATGGGAAGGAACTGATAATAGCACTCTAACAGAAAAAAGGGAATTAAGGGACAATTTCTGGTACCAGGGCAGCATGGGCGAGGACCTAAGCCCATGATCCCAGGATGGCAGCAGCCATTGCTTGCCTGCATGGGCTCAAGTCAGCGGTTCCTGGGGCTGGCTATCACTGCTACCACAGCGGGCTTGAGTTTGTGGTCCTGGGAATGGAAGCCTCTAGGACTGGGCTTGCCTGGACCAGTATCACGCATGGTTTTGGTGGCACTGGGGTACAGGGACAAGTGAGGGGCCTAGGGTGACCACTGAGATGGTGGCTGGGGGTACACACCACCTGTGGGAGGATGCAGTGATCAACAGAGTTTGCAGAGGGGGAGTCTGTGTTCTGGAACATTCAGAGAGGAGCAGTCTGTGGCTTCTCTCTGAGGTGGAGGTCTGGGAACTATCAGTTTACTTTGCTCTGACCCTCCGAAAAGGCATGAAAAGCCGCCAGAGAACAAAAACCTCCAGAGAACAAAAGCCAGAAAAACCAGTTTCCACGGATCCCAGCCCCTTGATAGGGGGCAGGGCAACTCTGCCCAAGCAGGACTGACTAAAAAACAATAGCGCAGTCCCCTCCCCTAGAAGACAAGCTGAAAGAACAAGAGGACAACAACCTCAAGGTCCCTATTAAAACGGTAAAACCCCAACATGAGAGGAAAACAATATATTAAGCTCCTGGTATTGCCTCACAGCCTGCATTTTTCTTAGATACAACTTTTCTCTCTCTCTTTTATTTGTCCTAATGATTCTTGTTCTTTTTTTACCTACTTATTATTTCAACTAGATGTTTAATACAACATATTTTCCATAGTAACTTTCTAACTTGAACTTTTTTCATACATATACTTTCTTTTCTTTTTCTTTTTAAAAAATGTATATAGATATAAGCTTCAATGTAGTCCTCTTTTCCCTATTCAATACTACCTCTCTATATAAACCAGTTTTAATTTCCCTGTGTCTCTGGAAAGTTAAGTCCTCTAACAAAGATAACAAGATACACCCAGGAAAAACTGAAAATACCCTTCCTCGTCCACATCAAGAGATTATAAACACCCTCCCATCACCCCCCCTTTTTATTTTGTTTCTTTTTCTTTTTCTTTTGTCAGTCTTTTTGCTTGTTTTTGTTTTTGTACTTTATAATTCTTATTCTTCGGGTTCATTTTGGCTGGGTTTTCCTTTTTTTTTTTTTTCTTTTGTCAGTCTTTTTGTTTGTCCATTTTTGGTTTTGTACTTTATAAACCTTACTCTTGGGGCTCATTTTGGCTTTTTTTTTTTTCTTTCTTTCTTTTTGGTGGTGACTTCGATTGCTCTGAGACTTTCCAGGGTGCATCTTGCCTGCATTGTGGTTGGTATTTTCAGCTATACATCCCCTCAACCACTTCTCACCAGAATGAGTAGGAGGAGGAACCCCCAATAGAGGAAAAATTCAGAGACTGTGACCTCAACCACAGAACTATTGGATATGGACGTAAGCAAGATGTTGGAAATAGAATTCAGGGTAACAGTTATGCAGACAATGGCTAGGCTGGAGAAAACCATTAGTGGCAACATAGAATCTCTAAAGGCAGAAGTGAGAACTGATCTGGCAGAACTTAAAAATGCTATCAGTGAGATCCAATCTAATCCAAATACTCTAACAGCTAGGGTAAATGAGGCAGAAGATCGAATTAGTGATCTAGAGGACAAACTGATAGAAAAGAAGATTCAGGAGGAGGTCTAGAACAAACAGCTTAGAAGCCATGAAAACAGAATTAGAGAAATAAATGATGCCATGAAATGTTCCAATGTCAGAATTATTGGGATCCCTGAGGGGTGGAGAGGGAGGACTAGAAGATATAGTTGAGCAAATTCCAGCTGAGAATTTTTGTAATCTGGGGAATGAAACAAGTGTTCATGTTCTAGAGGCAGAGAGGACACCCCCCAAGATTAACGAAGGTAGAGAGACCTACTAGCAGGTGATTGTGAAATTCATGAATCATAAAATCAGAGAAAATGTCTTAAGGGTAGCTGGGGGAAGAGATTCCTTATGTACAGAGGGAAGACCATCAGAATAATGTCAGACCTGTCCTCAGAAACATGGAAAGCCAGAAAGGGCTGGCAAGACATTTGGGGCACTAAATGAGAAGAACATGCAGCCAAGAATACTTTATCTGGCAAGGCTGACATTCAGAATGGATGGAGAGATAAAGAGCTTCCAAGACTGGCAAAGAATATGTGACTACAAAGGTGGCCTTGCAAAAAATATTAAGGCGGGGGGATGTTCTATAAAAGAAGAAAGAACCCAAGAGTGACATAGAACAGAAATTTACAGACACAATCTATAGAAACAAGGACTTCATAGGCAACATAATGTCAATAAAAATGTATCTTTCAATAATAGCTCTCGGGCGCCTGGGTGGCTCAGTGGGTTAAGCTTCTGCCTTTGGCTCAGGTCATGAACTCAGGGTCCTGGGATCCAGCCCCACAGCGGGCTCTCTGCTCAGCAGGAAGCCTGCTTCCCTCCCCCCGCACCCCGCCCGCCTGCCTCTCTGCCTACTTGTGATCTCTCTCTGTTAAATAAAGAAATAAAAAGTCTTTAAAAAAAATAATAATTACTCTCAATGTGAATGGCCTAAATGCTCCCATAAGATGCCATAGGGTTGCAGACTGGATAAAAATACAGGACCCATCCATATGGTGTCTAAAAGAGATGCATTGTGAACCTAAAGATACATCCAGACTGAAAAGGAAGGAATGGAGAACCATCTTTCACGTTAGTAGGCCTCAAAAGAAAGCTGGGGTAGCGGTTCTCATATCAGACAAATTAGTTTTTAAGCTCAAAACTGTAGTCAGAGATACAGAAGGACACTACATCATTCTTAAAGGGTCTTTCCAACAAGGAGGTCTAACAGTTGTAAATATTTATGCCCCCAACATGGGAACAGTCAACTACATAAGCCAACTGTTATTCAAAATAAAGAGACATATTGATAAGTATATGTTAATCGTAGGGATCTTAACATGCCAGTCTCAACAGCAGACAGATCATCTAAGCAGAAAATCAACAAAGAAACAAGAGCTTCGAATGACACATTGGGCCAGATGGAACTCTTAAATTTGTACAGAACATTCCAACCTAAAGAAAGAAATACTCATTCTTCTCGAGTGCACATGGAACTTCCTCCAGAACAGACCACATACAGGGTCACAAATCAGGTCTCAGCTGATACCAGAAGATTGAGATTATTCTCTGCATAGTCTCAGACCACAATGCTTTGAAACTGGAACTCAATCAGAAGAAAAAGTTTGGAAAAAATTCAAACACTTGGAAAATAAAGACCATCGTGCTCAAGAAGGTTTGGATCAACCAGGAAATCAAAGAAGAACTTAAACAATTCATGAAAACCAATAAAAATGGAAGACACATTGGTCCAAAACCTATGGGATATGGCAAAGGTGGTACTAAGGGGGAAATATACAGCCATCCAAGCCTCATTAAAACAAAACAAAACAACAACAAAAAACCACAAAAACAAAACAAAACAAAACAAAAAACAGAAAAACCCAGAATACACCAGCTCTCTTTACACCTTAAAGAATTGGAGAAACAACAAATTAAGCCTACCCCACACACGAGAAGGGAAATAATTAAGATTAGAGCAGACAGAGACCAATGAGCTAGAAACCAGAGATAGTAGAACACATCAACAAAACTAGAAGCTGGTTCCTTGAAAGAATTAATAAGATTGATAAAACCACTGGCCAGATTAATCCAAAGGAAAAGAGAAATTATCTAAATTAGTAAAATTATGAATGAATGAAACTACATCAAGAAAATAGAAACAATCATCAGAAATTATTAGCAATAGCTCTATGCCAATAAGTTAAGCAACCTAGAAGAAATTGATGCATTCCTCGAAACCCTATAAACTTCCAAGTCTGAATCAGGAAGAAACTGACAGCTTGAATAGACAAATAACCAACGAGATTCAAGCAGTGATCAAAACTTCCCAAAAATCAAGACCGGGACCTGAGAGATTCCCTGGCAATTCTACCAAACATTCAAAGAAGGAATCATACCTATTCTCCTGAAGCTGTTTCAAAAAATAGAAATGGAAGGAAAACTTCCAAACTCTTTCTATGAGGCCATCATTACCTTGATCCCCAAACCAGGCAAAGGCCCCATAAAAGGGAGAAGTACAGACCAATATCCCTGATGAATATGGATACCAAATTCTCAACAAGATCCTAGCTAATAGGATCTAATAGTACATTAAAAGGATTATCTACCAGGACCAGGTAGGATTTATCCCTGGGATGCAAGGATGGTTCAACAGTTGCAAATCAATCAATGTGACAGAACACATAAAAAAGAAAAGAGAAAAGAAACACATGGTCATCTCAATTAATGCAGAAAAAGCATTTGACAAAATACAGCAACTGTTCCTGATTAAAACTCTTCAGAGAATAGGGACAGAGGGAACATTCCCCAATTTCATAAACTCCATCTATGAAAAACCCACAGTGAGTATCATTCTCAAAGGGGAAAAGCTGAGAGCCTTTCTCTTAAGATCAGAAACACAACAATCATGCCCACTCTCACCACTAAATTGTTCAACATAGTACTAGAAGTCCTAGCAACAGCAATCAGACAACAAAAAGAAATAAAAGGTATTCAGATGGCAAAGAAGTCAAAGTCTCTCTCTTCACAGATCACATGACAACTTATGTGGAAAACTCAAAAGACTCCACCCCCAAAATACTAGAAAGCATACAGAAATTCAGTAATGTGTCAGGATACAAAATCAATGGACAGAAATCAGTTGCTTTCTTATACACTAACAATGAAACTGTAGAAAGAGAAATTAGAGAATCTATTCCATTTACAATGCACCAAAAACCATAAGATACCTTGGAATAAATCTAACCAAACTGGTAAAGGATCTATACTCTAGGAACTATAGAACACTCATGAAAGAAATCAAAGAAGACACAAAAGGATGGAAAAACATTCCATGCTCATGGATCAGAAGGATAAACACGTTAAAATATCTATCCTGCCCAGAGCAATCTATACATTCAATGCCATCCAAAACACCATCGGAATTTTTCAAAGTGCTGGAACAAACAATGCTAAAATTTGTATGGAACTAGAAAAGACTGTGAATTGCCAAGGAAATGTTGAAAAACGAAAACAAAGCTGGGGGTACCACATTACCTGATTTCAAGCTTTATTACAAAGCTGATCACCAAGACAGCATGGTACTGGCACAAAAACAGACACACAGACCAGTGGAAGAGAGTAGGAAGCCTAGATATGGACCCTCAACTCTATGGTCAAATAATCCAATGGGAAAAAAGACAATCTCTTCAATAAGTGGTGCTGGGAAAATTGGACAGCTATGTACAGAAGAATGAAATTCAACCATTCTTTTATACCACACACAAAGATAAACTAAAAATGGATGAAAGACCTCAATGTGGGACAGGAAGCCATCAAAATCCTAGAGGAGAACATATGCAGTAACCTCTTCGACATTGGCCACAGCAACTTCTTGCTAGACACATCTCCAAAGACAAGGGAAACAAAAGTGAAAATGAAATTTTGGAATTTCATCAAGATAAAAAGCTTTTGCACAGCAAAGGAAACAGTCAACAAAACAAAAGGCAACCCACGGAATGCGAGAAGCCTTTTGCAAATGATACTACATACAAAGGGCTGATATCCAAGATTTAAAAAGAATTTCTCAAACTCAACACCCCAAAAACAGTCAAGTCAAAAGTCAAAAAATGGGCAGAAGACATGAACAGACACTTCTCCAAAGAAGACATACAAACGGCTAGCAGACACATGAAAAAATGTTCATCATCACTAGCCATCAGGGAAATTTAAATCAAAACCATATTGACATACCACCTTACATCAATTAGAATAGTAAAATTTGACAAAGCAAGAAACAGCAAATGTTGGAGAGGGTGTGGAGAAAGGGAACCCTTTCACTGTTGGTGGGAATGCAAGTTGTTGCAGCTACTTTGGAAAACAGTGTGGAGGTTCTTCCAAAAACTAAAAATAGAGCAACCCTATCACCCAGAAATTACACTTTGGTGTATTTACCCCAAAGATACAGATGTAGTGAAAGAAGGGTCATATGTACCCCAATGTCCATAGCAGCAATGTCCACAATAGCCAAACTGTGGGAAGAGCCAAGATGCCTTTCAACAGACAAATGGATATATACAATGGAATATTACTCAGCCATCAGAAAGGATGAATACATAACTTCTGCATCGACAGGGATGGGACTAGAGGAGATCATGCTGAGTGAAATAAGTCAAGAAGAGAAAGTCAATTATCATACGGTTTCACTTATTTGTGGAACATAACGAATAACACAGAAGACTTAGGAGAAGGAAGGAAAAAATGAAGGGCAGGAAATTGGAGTGGGAGACAAACCATGAGAGACTATGGACTCCAAGAAACAAACTGAAGATTTTAGGAGGGAGAGGGTTGGGGGTGGGTGAACCTGGTAATGGGTATTAAGGAGGGCACATATTGCATGGAGCACTGGGTGTTATATGCAAACAATGAATCATGGAACACTACAACAAAAACTAATGATGTACTGTATGGTGACTAACATAATAATTAAAAAAAAAAGAAGAAGAAATAATGGCTGAAAATATTCCAAATACGAGGAAAACAAAATACTAATCTATACATCTACAAAGCTCAATAAATTCCAATAGGATAAGGACAAAGAGATTCACACAAAGATACATTAGAGTAAAAATGTTGAAAGCTAACAACAAAGAAGAAATTTTGAAAGTGGTGTAAGAAAATGACTTACTGCATATAGGAGAACCCACTTAAGATTAACAGTTGAATATTCATTAGAAGGTCCAGTATTGTCATCAATTATTACAGGCTCTGGATGTAATCAAATGAATATTGATATAACTTATTAAATTTGGGGGGTTTGTCTTCAAGTGTCCAATGACTGAAGCCAATAATTATCAATGGCTCATGTAGAATATATTCTATCACTTTATCCTCCTAGTTTCATTTCTTCAGGTGAAGGTATTCACTAGACTGCTCATATAGTGCAATGGGGTAAGAAACATTATATTCTCTATTAACCTCGAAGTTACCATTTAATAAACAATTGGAATTAGCAATTAAAATACCTGCTTCAATAGATAGAGGGTGACAAAGGACAGGAATGCTAATCTACAAATCTTTAGTGCTGTTTTGCCATTTAACATGAGGAACCTAAGCGTGAGTTCTCATTAGATAAATCACTGTTTTATTGATGGTATTGGAAGATAAGATATGGATTCTTAATTTAGACTGCTATAACAAAATACCACAGATGTGGTGGCTTAAATAACAAATATCTATTTCTCACAGTTCTGGAGCCTGGAAGTCTGAGATCATTTTGGCAGCATGGTGGGGGTTCTTGGTAAAGGTCCTAATCCTGGTTTACAGATAGCTTCCTTGCATGCTACATCTTCATATGAAGTAGAGAACGAGGGCTCTGGTCTCCTTACCTAATAAGGACATTAACTCATTATGAGAACTCCATCTTCATGACCTCATCTAAACCTAATTACCTCCTAAATGTTCCAGACCTCAAATGCCATCACACTGGGGGATTCAGGATGGGGGGACACAAACATTCAGTCCATAGCATAGCGTATGAAAAAGAAATTTACATACAACTTTTTTTTTTTTAAATTAAGGTCCAAGAAACATTTCAAAAACAGAAACTAGGGGAGCCTGGGTGGCTCAGAGGGTCGAGGCCTCTGCCTTCAGCTCAGGTCATGATCCTGGGGTCCTGGGATCAAGCCCCGCATTGGGTTCTCTGCTCAGCAGGGAGCCTGCTTCCCTTCCTCTCTTTCTGCCTGCCTCTGCCTACTTGTGATCTCTGTCAAATAAACAAATAAAATCTTAAAAACAACAACAACAACAACAACAAAACAGAAACTATATCTATTAACTTGAGTAATGGAAAGAATTCCAAAATATTGATGGGATGGACAACCTTTTCTTTATATTTCAAATAGTTGGACTTAACTACACAAATGTTTTGTTGCCTATGGGGGTTGAATAGCTATATTTCTCTGTAGTTATCCAATCCAACTCTATATGACTGGGAATCGCCCAAAGAATAAACCCTGGTCATTTCGTCTTGTTACCACAACTATCACTGACTTAGAGGAGAAAGGTTTATTTTAAAATTAATGGTAAATGAGGGCAATGTGAGATTGTTGCTGAATGGAGAAGAGCCAACATTTGGATGTTACAAAGGGGTAAAGGTAACTGATGCCTTTTGAGAGGTTTAGAACAAGAGAATAATACGCTCCTTCAGCTTAGACTCAGATGTCCCTTGGGGCCAGAGACTGCCAAAATTCCTCCACTTTTAAAGAAATGAGGCAGTTGTACGATGGCCAACTTAATAAACATACTTCTAGGATTATTTTCTGTCCTCCTAATGAAAGAACAGATCAGAGCTCAGACAATGACTATCTGCAATAATACTAATGTGGCTAGGGCTTTCATTTCACAGAATACTATGTCTGTGAAATAGAACTGGCCTAAATATTTATACTTAAATGATGACAGATTAATTAGGGTCCTTAATTATTCAAAAGATGTATACTGTAAAGTGCAGAACAGGTAGGCAAAAACAAAAGGCAAAAATATAAAAATATCAGGAAATTTGTGTAGCATTATAGGATAGTTTAAATGATACAATTCCTCACTGGTTATTACAACTCTGAAATATGTGCATGCATTTTGATCATCTATTTGAATACATGCTGTTGAAAGACACGTTTGACACAACTGCTGTCAAACTAAGAGTGAATTTTGTTGTTGCCGCCACTGGTGGTGGTGGTGGTGCTGCTGCTGTTGTTATAAAATGCCTTTTTTTTTTCTAAGATTTTATTTATTTATTTGACAGAGAGAGATCACAAGCAGGCAGAGAGGCAGGCAGAGAGAGAGGAGGAAGCAGGTTCTCTGCTGAGCAGAGAGCCCGATGCGGGGCTCGATCCCAGGACCCTGAGATCATGACCTGAGCCGAAGGCAGCGGCTTAACCTGCTGAGCCACCCAGGCACCCCTATAAAATGCTTTGACACAAAATCGGGGTGGGTGGACTTTGCTGTGAGGATTAAGACCTGGAATAGGCTGGAGCTAAAGTATCTGGCAGGGTATAAGAAACCTCAACAGTAAATCCATTTTGGGCTTCTGAGTGATTCTGTGCACAGTGGTTCTTACCTGACAATAAAATTATGTTCATGTAATAGAGGAAATTGGGAGCTCATGCCTGGCCCTTATCCAAACCCCATGGTATGAAGCAGCTTTTGGCTGTATGCAAATCCTTATTTTAATGATATTCCACCTTTTCCCCTTAATAAATTGTACATGTGTCAGCATTGTCATTTTGGGTCCTATCAGTCTTCTTTAACAATTTAATCCTGTTCAACTATCACTGTTAATACACCACGTTTTCTGGCAATGTGGCAGTTCTGTAGTGATAGGTCTTGTGTCCATTTCTCATTATGTATTTTTTTTCTTTCTCTTGAGTTATCTATCCACAAGGCATGTATAATCTAGCTCTTTTTCCATATTCAGTTTATTCAATAATTCCTTGTTTCCTTATTTTCTGTGCTAATAATTTCTCACTGTGCTTGCTTGTTTCTGATCTATTTCTCTTGGATTTTCTGCACTCTGGTCATCAAAAGTCTTCTCTGGTTTCCCGAGTAGTCTAACAAATATCTTATTCCTGTTATCTCAATAGGGACATGATTATATGCAACCTGTGTTGTTGCATTATTATCCTCTATCAGAGGTGTACGCCTATGTTTTAAGAACAAGTTTATCAACAAAACTGGTTTCCACATGTACTCCAATCTCTCCCAGAAGTGCTGCTTTTATGAGGTCCTATTAGATTTTCACTCACATTTATGTCTGACAATATGGATTGTATATGTGCATTTACATGCCCATGTGTTCTTGCTTCCCCAGTAACTCTTGCTTCCCTATAATCCTCTCATAGTTTAGCTAGAAAGCTATTACCTGAGAGTGACCATCTGCCCCTACATCTTTATATATCCATGTCATCTGCCTATCAACTTAGCCTATATGTCTAAACTTATCTTTCTAATGTTAAAACACCCATTCCTTTTAAATCTTCAGACTAGTACCATAACAATTTATCAATGCTTTTTAAAAACCCTATACAAATATTTAGCTTTTTAATATTCCACCCTTCTAAGTTTTACCTATTTCTTCTACTATCATAGATTTTAGTTATGATGACTGGACATGTTATACCTCTATTGTTATATGGGTTAACGTAATGATCTGGGTTGATTAGCTCATGAAATACAGTTTCTTTCAGTCCTTTTATTAATCAAAGTCCAAACTCTAGGAATTAAATGGAATATAATTGGGCACCACTATGCCAATGAATATGAAGATAAAATTCTGAAGCTAAATCTTTGGGGGCAAAGGGCAATGATTCATTAATATTCTAATAAACACTAAAAATAAAAAAAAACTGGACTATGAGCTGGATCAGTGTGAAGTTTTTAAATTCTGGGTGTTATAATTTTTAACCTATCGACATTTATATTGTTTCCAACATTAAATTCAGAAATACATAAAAAAGGATTCTTAGATTATGTGCAGTGTGATACACTAATAACTTAAAAATTTTTACCAAGTAGCACAGTTCTCACCTACCCATGCTTTTGTGGGATATGACCTAAACCAAGTGATCAAGCTTAGCATTACCAGTGATTACTCATATTGACAGCATATACTATTAATATGATGAGCACAGCATTTTATTTCTGTGGTCTTCCTACAAAACAACACAAAAACACAAAACAAAACAAATCCATAATGCCATTGCAATCATTTAAAAAATATGAGAAATCTAAATTGAGGGGTATTCCATAAAATACATGACAAGTACTCCTGAAAACAGTCAAGGATACTAAAACACCAAAGGTCTATGAAACTGTCACAGACCAGTGGAAGATAAGGAGACATGACTATTAAATGTACTGTGGTGTCCTGGATGGGATCTTGAAATATAAAAATAGGATCTTGAAATATAAAAGTATTAGGGAAAGGGGTGACTAGGTGGCTCAGTCAGTTGAGCATCCAACTCTTGGTTTCGGCTCAGGTCATAATCTCACAGCTGTGGGATTGAGCCCTGTATCAGGATCTGCAGTCAGTGTGGAGCCTGTTTCAGATTCTCTCTCCCTCTCCCTACCACTTGCTGTTTCTCAAATAAATAAAAACATTAGGAAAAAAACAGTGCAATCTGAAAAATGATGTTTAGTTAATAATGGATCAGTATCATTACTTAGTTAAGACAAATATACCAGAGTAAAATGTTAGTAAGAGAAACTGGATGAGGAGTATAAAGTATTGATAGTTTTCTTTAAAAGATTTTATTTATTCACTTGACAGACAGAGACCACAAGTAGGCAGAGAGGCAGGCAGATAGAGAGGAAGGGAAGCAGGCTCCCTGCTGAGCAGAGAGCCCAACGCGGGGCTCGATCCCAGGACCCTGAGATCATGACCTGAGCTGAAGGCAGAGGCTTTAACCCACTGAGCCACCCAGGCACCCAGTATTGGTAATTTTTATTTAAATATAAAACTATTCTAAACTTAAGTTAATTTCTGAACAGTACTCCAGGTTTGATCATCTCTTTCATATATAAAAATCAGGCATGAGAAAGAGATTTTTTTCCCTATCATTTACCTTTGAACATTGTGCACTAAGCTCAAATTGCATCAAAGTGTCAGAGACTGAGGGGATGCAAACACTTCCTCATCTGCTGGAACCTCCTTGCCACAAGGAGTGCTGATTCAGTGCCTGGTGTACTAGCCCTGGTGGTGTGATATTACAGCCTTTATCCAATGGAGAGCTCTTAGTAGGGGCTCTTTTCCTTGGCAGTGATGCTGCTAAGTGGTAACAACCCAGTCTCAAAGAAATACCTGTTCTCCAATTAATGCTAAATGTATGCCACCATTTCCCCTCACACAGTATCAGCAGGGGACTGGGAATAGAAATCACTCAGGCAATCACCTAATTTATTGTCCTCATGCTCAATCTGCCAGATCACACTTGCAGAAAGCAACATGCCCAGAGCTGAGAAATTTTGTGGTTCAGGTTTTTAAAAATGAGAACTACATTTACTTTCTTCTCTACTGACCAAACCATGTAGCCTCAAATGATGACAGACCAATATTTTCTTGGCTAAAACTACACAATTCCTTCAAAAGTTAGTCTGGGGCGCCTGGGTGGCTCAGTTGGTTGGGCGACTGCCTTCGGCTCACGTCATGATCTTGGAGTTTCAGGATCAAGTCCCGCATCAGGCTCCCAGCTGCATGGAGAGTCCACTTCTCCCTCTGACCTTCTCAGCTCTCATGCTCCCTCTTTCTCTCTCTCAAATGAATAAGTAAAATCTTTTGAAAAAAAAAATTAGTCTGCTTTTTAATACTAATGTGATACTTACAACATGAAAGTAGCCTTTTTCATTCCAATTCCAAAACCTGCTGTCCAAGCAGTATAAAAAGAACAATAGTTTGCAATGCTGCATAAGGTGCATAATGTGAGTGCACATTATGAGGTTAGAAAAAGATCCTACACAAGATATGTAGGCTATATGAATACAAGAAGAGTAAAAATATGCTGTCCCTTATAATTACACAATACAAAATAAACCATTAGTGGGATATAATGAAGGCCAAAAAACATGTAAGATTCATCCAGCCCACCTACCCATAGATACAAATACACAAGGTAACTTCGGAAATCTTAGGGATCTCCAATATCCTAGAAAAACAGGGCCACACTATCAGACAGACACAGCAGGCAGGCCAAAATTTCATAGCATCAACAGTATCAAGCAGAGGGAAGCCAAGAGAACCTAAACCATAACTCAAAACAGTGGACAGGTTCCAGAGCAAGTTTGGCTGCTGCCTTTTACTAGAACTCAGCAGCAGTAATGAATTCTGTTACATAAACTGATACAGATATACCACATAGCCCAGAGACTAGCCACAAACATTTACTGGTATTGTCCACAGAATTCAAATTATTCCTCCATTTTTAAAACTTCACATTCCAAGGTGAATTCATGATAGAATATTTTATTATATATTTTCTATAAAACTTGGTGTTACATATAAACCACAAATTTAGGTACATCAGTTCTAAGTGAAGATTTTATCTTCAATTCTGAAATATACATTTCCTCAGGAAAAAAAATTATCTGAAGCAAACTTTCAATATTTGTTTAAAAATATCATTTAAGATATAAGATTTTGGTCAAATCTTAACTATCTGATATTTAGTGTGTAGTAAAGGGTTTTGTATTTTTCCCTGAGATTTCTCAAATTTTTAATGAAAGCTTCCAAACAGGATACTGACAGTTTTCTTCCTCATGTGAAGTCTCCAATGTACAATGACAGGCTGAATGACATGATATTCATAGGGTTTTGTCCCACAGTAACAGAGTTAACTAAGCTATGTGCATTTAACCAACAGAACAAAATCCTTAAGAGTTCAACAGAGTACAGGGGCCCTGAGTGGCTCAGCCATTAAGCATCTGCCTTCAGCTCAGCATCCTGGGATAGAGACCCACATCAGGCTCCTTGCTCCTTGGGAAGTCTGCTTCTCCCTCTCTGGCTTCCTCTGCTTGTATTCCCTCTCTCATTCTCTCTCTCTGTCAAATAAATAATAAAATATATAAAAAAAAAAAAGTTCAACAGAGTACAGTTGTGTGTGTGTGTGTGTGCGTGTGTGTGCGTGTGTGTGTGTGTGTGTGTTTTAAGCCAACTTGTGAAGATCTGTTAGCAGAGAACTATTTCACCCAGTTATTCAGATTTTGGCTTCTTTCACCTTGTGCTCTATCATGTTTAATACACATGCCAAGTCTGCCCTGGAAATACCTCTATCCCAACATAACAGGACAGAAAGAATATAAGGTGACTTTTGCAATCTGGACTTAGCTTAAATGTAATAGTGTCATATTCCATGACCAGTATCACTCAAATGAAAGACTGGGAAATTAGACAAACTATGACTAGTGGAAAAAGAAACGTTTAAGGGACACAGTCTGCCAGTCTGTGACATGAGCTTTTTTACTGTGTGTTATCAATTAAGGTATGAATCCCTTCAGGACTTCCCAAATTTACCACATGTAAGGGTTTCCTCTCTGGTGTGCATTCTGGTGTGATGTACCCTAAGAGCTGCCTTACGGATAAAAGTTTTCCTGCATTCATTACATTCATAGGGTTTCTCTCCTGTGTGAATTCTCTGGTGTACTTTGAGAGTTGAATTTTGTGCAAAAGCTTTCCCACATTCATTACACTCATAGGGTTTCTCCCCTGTGTGAATTCTCTGGTGTGCACTAAGGTGTGACTTCTGGGAGAAAGTCTTCCCACATTCATTACATTCATAGGATTTTACACCTGTGTGAGTTCTCTGATGGACTCTGAGGGTTGAATTATGGGCAAAAGGTTTCCCACATATATTACACTCATAGGGTTTCTCCCCTGTATGAATTCTCTGATGTGCAATAACATATGACTTCTGGGAGAAAGTTTTCCCACATTCATTACATTCATAGGGTTTCTCCCCTGTCTGAGTCCTCAGATGTGCCTGGAGGTGTGATGTCTTGGAAAACATTTTCCCACACTCATTACACTCATACGGTTTCTCCCCTGTGTGAATTCTCTGATGTGCCCTGAAGGCTGAATTATCAGCGAAAGTTTTCCCACATTCCTTGCATTCATAAGGTTTCTCCCCTGTATGGATTCTCTGATGTGCACAGAGGTGTGTTCTTTGGGAGAAAGTTTTCCCACATTCATTACACTCATAGGGTTTCTCTCCTGTGTGAATTCTTTGATGGACTATGAGGGCTGCCTTATAGATAAAAGTTTTCCCACATTCATTACATTTATAAGGTTTTTCCCCTTTGTGAATTCTCTCATGTCCACTGAGGTATGATTTCTGAGAGAAGGTTTTCCCACACTCGCTACATTCGTAAGGTTTTTCCCCTGTGTGAATTCTCTGATGTGTACTGAGATGTGTTTTCTGTGAAAAAGTTTTCCTACATTCATTACATTCATAGAGTTTTTCCCCTGTATGAATTTTCTGATGTGCTCTGAGAGCTGAATTATGGGCAAACGTTTTCATACATTCATTACATTCATATGGTTTCTCCCCTGTATGAATTCTCTGATGTACTCTGAGAGCTGAATTATGGGCAAAAGTCTTCTCACAGTCACTACACTCATAGGGTTTCTCCCCTGTGTGAATTCTCTGATGTGCTCTAAGGGCTGAATTATGGGCAAAAGATCTCCCACAGTCATTACATTCATAGGGTTTCTCCCCTGTATGAATTCTCTGATGTGCTCTGAGAACAGATATATGGGCAAAGGACCTCCCACATTCATTACATTCATAGGGTTTCTCCCCTGTGTGAATTCTCTGATGTGCTCTGAGGGTTGAATTATCAGCAAAAGTTTTCCCACATCCATTACATTCATAGGGTTTCTCCCCAGTATGGATTCTCTGATGTGCACTAAGGTGTGTCTTGTGAGAGAAAGTCTTCCCACATTCAGTACATTTGTATGGTTTTTCGCCTGTGTGAATTCTCTGATGTGCTCTGAGATGTGATGTCTTAAAAAAAGTTTTTCCACATTCAATACATTTGTAGGATTTCTCGCCTGTGTTAATTCTCTGATGTTCTTTGAAATGTACTATCTTGGAGAATGTTTTCCCATGTGTATTACTTTGACAGAGTTCCATCCCTGTATATGTTCTTTGGTGTACTATGAGAGCAGGCTTCTTGTAAGGTTTCCCACATCCACTGTTATCATAATCCTTTGTGCGAACTGTCAGATTTTCATGGATGTTGGACTTTTGGCAGAAAGTTTTCCCACATTTATTACAATCATAGAGACTGACCCTCATACCAGTTCCAGGATAATGAATAGGGTGTGAACTTGAACAAAAAGAGTCCCCACATTCCTCAGGTTTCTCTCCTGATTGGATCCTCTGATGATGAATGAGTTGTGCTTTCTGGTAAAAGGATTTCCTGCATTCATTACATTCAAATGACTTCTCTCCAGTTTCATTTTGCTGATGTACACTGACAGCTGAGTTGTGATGGAAGGACCTCCCATATTTATCACATTGATAGGGTTCCTCTTCTGTGTGAGTTCTCTGACATACTATAAGGTCTAATTTCTGGTAGAAGGCATTTATACATCCATTAAATGCACGAGATTCATCTTTAATTTGTGTCTTTTTTTGTACTGTATGGGTTGAGCTCGGGATCATGTTTTCATCACATTTACTGCTTGCAAAAGCATGCTGTTCTTTAACAGTTCTCTGAGATTGAGTGAGAGACAAGATCCTGCTGAAGTTATTCCCACTCTCATTATATTCAGAGTTTGTCACAGCCATGTGAACCTTATTGTAATTCACAGTGGTGGTTTTGTCACAGGATTTCCCACATTCATTAAGATCAAAGCATTTCTCTCTTGTGCCAGTTCTCGTGTAGTTAAATAAAGTTGCTTTATCACAGGTTTTTCTAAGTTCATCACCCTTATATGATTCCTCTCCTACAATAATGAGAGTCTTACCATGTAAAACTTTCCCAAATTCATTACATTCAAAAGACTGCTCCAGGCTTTGAAGTTTCTGATGATCTTTCCTATTAATGAGAGGTTTCATGTTTCTATTATAATCATAATGTTTCTCTCTAGTATGAGTTTTCTCATCTTTAATATCAAGCTGCAACTTTTTGCAAACATTCATGTAATCAGCCTTCTTTCTTGAATAGTTTCTATCACAAATAATTAACTCAGAAACAACTTGCAAATTCATTCTACATGAGTCACATTTACAGGGCATTTTTTCAGAAGAATTTGGAAGTATATCCAGAATAAATGGTTTTTCTAAAACTTTCTGCCCATCTTTACTCAATGTTTTGTTATCAGTGAATATTACTTGCCACAGAGGTTTCTCTTGTTTTTCCTGGTTCCCCTCAATGTGAATATCAACACTGAAATATCCTAAAATGAGAAAAATTGGAAACATCTTTATATCTTGTATTTCTTATGGAGAGTAACTTACAGCCATATGTTTGTTATGTACTGTATTCTATTACTGGTCACATTTCCAAAGATTAATAATTCACACACATAGAAAAAAGACAGATATACTTCTTCCACATCCATGGAAAACAGGTATTATTTCCAGTGCTGGCCAATAATGAGTAGCTAGCTCCTTTCTTCCCAAGTCCTCCCTTTTACAATGAACAAATCCCTGGACAAGCAATAAATCAGTAACTAAATCAATAGTAAGTCAGTCAGTAAGATGCTACAAAATGGAATGTGTATTTTGGAACTCAAGAAATGACAGAGCAGGGGATTCCAAGGCTGTTCTCTCTGCTTCCCATATATCTTATATGGGGCACCGGAGTGTTGGAAAAGGCTGCAATCCAAAGTCAACAATATACATAACAAAAAGAACTACAAGAAAAGCCTGTTCCTTCTAGCCAAAGGTCTGGGGAAAAAAAAAAAAAAAAAGGTGGTTTAACAGAAAATCTTTTTGACAATACCCACCCTGCTCAAGCCAAACAAAAATGGTATAACTGGGAATGAAAGTTCCATTGCCACAGGTATTAAAGACTGGATACTCTTAGAAAACTTCTTTCCATGAGCCAAAACTAAGAGCTCACTAGAAAGATCATGAAAAATCCTAGAACATTCGATTCACAGGACATTCAGGGATGTTAATAGCAACCACACCCAAAATTCTTCCTGGAACCACATTCCTATCAATTCTATGGGATCCATGATAGCAACAGCAATAAATCTGTTGTTTTAGGGCACTTATGGCAACACAGCAGGTAGGGGAAGGAAAGAAGGGAAAAGAGGCAGGAATACTACAATATTACAGCTACAAGGGATGAAACAGCATTTGGAATAACTATGCTCTCAAAACCCAAGAATGCAATACATTTAAAAAACAATTTAATTTACATTACTCTCAATATTCTTTACAGATTCTCTCACATGAAACATTCATCACAGCAGACTGCATTCTATACTGCAAGAAAAATCTTCACAAATATAAAAGAACAGAAATCAAAGTATAATCTCAGGCCATCAAGAAATTATGCTAGAAATCAGTAACACAAAGTCACCTGGAGAAACACAAAATATTTGTAAATTAATATACTTCTAATTAACCCACTGGTCAAAGAGAAAATTTCACAGAAAATTAATGTAGAATTGAATGAAAACAAATAATCTTTAGAACATACAGAAATTTATGGGATGGAGCTAAAGTAGTGCTTAGAGATAAATTTACAGCTTAAAATTTTTTATATTAGAAAAAACTCCAATCAGTTACCCAGTTCCACCTTAAGAAACTTGACAAAGAGAACAAATTAAATCTAAAAAAAGCAGAAGGAAGAAAATAATAAAAACTAAAGAAAATGAAACTGAAAATGGGAAGCAGAGAAAACTCAATCAAACCAAAGCTTAGTTCACTGAAGATTTTTTTTAATGATTTAAATGAAAAGAGGAAAAAAAGAGAAGACACACAGTATTTATATCAGAAAAGATAGAAGACAGGATATAAATACTGATACAACAGATACTAAAAAGATAATAAAAGAATATTAGGGGAAACTCTGTGCCCATATATTGACTATTAAAGTGAAATAGACAAATTTCTTTAAAAAAACAAAAACTACCAAATTCATTCAAGAAGGAAGATAGAACTTGATATAAGATATAACAGATCAATATCTATTCAAGAAATTGAATTATGTAGTCAACAAACACATTGCACCAAGAAACAGCTCCAGGATTAGAAGGCAGTAACTAATGAATTCTGCCAAATGTTAAAAGAAAAAAAAACAACAAAAAACAAAAACCAATGTTAAATAATTTCTTCTGGAAAATACAAGAAACCTACAGACCAATATCCCTCATAGCATAAATGTAAAAATTCTCAAAAAAAACACCAACCCTCCCCTAAAAAAAAAACAAACCAAACCTCAGCCACAGCAACTTCTCCCTAGAAATATCACCAAAGGTAAGGGAAACACGGGCAAAAATGAACTATTGGGAGTTCACCAAGATCAAAAGCTTTTGCACAGCGAAGGAAACAGTCAACAAAACCAAAGACAACCAACAGAATGGGAAAATAACGTTATCAGATAAAGGGCTAGAATCCAAAATCTGTAAGAACTTATCAAACTCAACACCCAAAGAACAAATAATCCAATCAAGAAATGGGAAGAGGACATGAATAGACATTTCTGCAAAGATATCCAAATGGCCAACAGACACTTGAAAAAGTGCTCAACATCACTCCACATCAGGGAAATACAAATCAAAACCACAGTGAGATACCACCTCACACCAGTCAGAATGGCTAAAATTAATCAGTCAGGAAACAACAGGTGTCACAATAGCCAAACCATGGAAAGAACCTAGATGTCCATCAACAGATGAATGGATAAAGAAGAAAGAAAATGAATGTGTACACACACACACACACACACACACACACACACTGAAATACTATGCAGCCATTAAAAAAAAAAACAAACTGCCATTTGCAATGATGTGGATGGAACTAGGGAGTATTATGCTAAGTGAAACAAGTCAGTTAGAGAAAGACAATTATCATATGATTTCTCTGATATGAGGAATTTGAGAGGCAGGGTCGGGGTTCATGTGGGGACAGGAGGGAAAAATGAAACAAGATGGGACCAAGGAGGGAGAAAAACCATAAGAGACTCTTAATCTCAGGAAACAAACTGAGGGCTGCTTGGGGGAGAGGGGGGCTGGAAGGGATGGGGTGGACAGGTGATGGACACTGGGGAGGGTATGTGCTATGGTGAGTGCTGTGAGTTATGTAAGAATGATGATTCACAGACCTGTACCCCTGGGGCAACTAATACATTATACGTTCATTTAAAAAAACAACAGAGCAATGTAGAAATGTAAAAAATAAATGATATATCAGGATCAAGGGGGATTCATACCAAGAATACAAACTGTTGAAATATTTAAAAGTCAATGTAATCCACCATATTAATCATCTAAAGAATTAAAATCACATAATCAAATAATTTAAGGCAAAGATATTTCACAAATTTCAAAATCAATCCATTAACCTACTGTAAATGGAATTTACAAAAAGCCTATAGCTAACATTATGGTTAAGAGACTGAATACTTGGGGCACCTGGGTGGCTCAGCTTCTGCCTTCAGCTTAGATCATGATCTCAGGGTCCTGGGATCAAGCCCCACATTGGGTTCTCTGCTCGGCAGGGAGCCTGCTTTCCCGTCTCTTTCTGCCTGCCTCTCTGCCTACTTGTGATCTCTCTGTCAAATAAATTTTAAAAATCTTAAAAAAAAAGAGAGAGCTTGAATACTTAAATTCTAAGATTGGAAAAATATGGGTGTCTAGCCTCAGCACCTCTATTCCAGACTGTACTGGAAGTTCCCACCAATGCAGTACGGCAAGAATAGAAATAAAGATACAAAATCTATAGAGAGAACCAGAAAGATCTTCAAAAAAGCTCCTTAATAAGTGGCAAAATACAAAGCTGATACACAAAAGCCAATCATGTACAAACAATTATCACTGGAATTTTAAATCAGACAAAGAATATAATTTACCATGGTGCTAAAAACAAACCCCAAAACAGTTGGTATCTATATTCCAAGAACTACTGATAAAAGGAATAAAATAAATTACAAATAAAGGGAGATGTGCATTTCTTTATGGATTGGATTTTAAGATGTTAAACCTCTGGGGGTGCCTGGGTGGCTCAGTGGGTTAAGCCTCTGCCTTCGGCTCAGGTCATGATCTCAGGGTCCTGGGATCAGGCCCCGCATCTGGCTCTCTGCTTGACAGGGAGCCTGCTTCCCCCTCTCTCTCTGCCTGCCTCTCTGCCTACCTGTGATCTCTGTCAAATAAATAAATAAAATCTTAAAAAAAAAAAAAGAACTTCCAATAATAAAGTTAATGTATCGGCATAAGGATAGGTAGATGAATTAAAAAATACAGATACCACAGAAATACAGTCTCACATGTATAGAATATAAGTACAAATATACACACACACACATAAACTTATGTACCATATACAAAATATACATTTACCCATTTTCTAAGAACAATGGAAATGCTATTCAGTAGAGAAAGGATAATCTTTTCAATAAATGGTGCTAGAATAACTGGACTCTCCTTTTCAAAAATTTAAACTTGACACCTATCCCATCCTGTCTATGAGAACTAAAACCAAATGAATCACAAAATGTAAAATGTGAAATGTAAAATTTTCTAGAAGAAAACATGAATAAATCTGTCTTACTTTGGGTTTGGATATTTCTAGACAAAACAACAAATGCATGATCTTTATGAAAAAATTAATATATTGAACTTATCAAAATTAACATTAATTAATACTCAATTTTAGTCAACTTCCTCTGAAATCACGCCAATAAAAGAAGTGCGATGCAGTTTCACTACTGCCAAGGTGGACAAAAGTCCACGTTCCCCACTAAACCTCCACTGACACCTTTGGGAGTTGGAGGAATAGGCTACCAAATTAACAATGGGGAGGGGTGAGATATCAGGGTCCCTACCAGCCTTCTCCTAACAGTAACCACCCTGTATTTCATCAGGTACCACGTTCCCTAGCTCACCTTCTTTGTTTTGTAATCTTTCAGAAATTACATTTATTCTATATATATGCACCATATGTATTGTCACATGATACACATATATATAAATACATATACATAAATACACAAATAAATAGATACACACACACATACATTTAGCTGTACTTAGTGGAGAGTAAAATGGAATATATTCACTCCATCCTTCCCCTGGTTAATACTCCTATATCTTATCAATTCCCTCCCTAGGCAGAGTCACAAACACATTCTCCTTATTACCATATAGAATATTTCTAGTTTTGCTTTGAAGAAAAATCAGGCCTTTAAGTCACCTGAATCCCATTTTTCCTTTAGACCCATAAGGTTACTTTGTGATTCCTTCTCCACTGTTTTGTGGGGATAGTGCCATTTAACAAGACGAATTATCTATGAAGTATATTTTTTTTCATTGAACTTCCTTTTCTGTTTTGCTAATTTATTAAACTATCCCACTTCCAGTTCCACACTACTTAACTCTCAGAGCTTTACATATGAGATAGAGCAAATCCTACCACAACATTCCTATTTATAATTTTGAATTTATTATATAAGTGCTTCTTTTGTCTGTTAGGGTTAGCTAAAATTTCATCCCTTTCACTGTTTTTTTAATTCTAAGAAACATTCTATAATTTCTCGGTCTTCCAGTTTATTAATTTTTAATTTCACTTTTAAATTCTCCTTGTGTTGGTATATTTTTACTGTTCTCGCTTAATTACAAGACTACCATTTTAACTCTGTTCACTAACTTAGCTATAGCCTAAGGTTTATAATGCACACATTTATTTTATAAATGTCACACAATTTTGGACTTGATGGCCTCTTTTATACATTGTTTAAAAGAGATAATTTTAAAATATCCATGTTAAGAGTTTTTTGTTTACTCCTTAAATTCTAGCTTTATCAAAATATGTTGATAATATTACTTATGGGATTCTAAACTAAACTTACATTCTAAACTTAACTGGTTTTCTTTATAGATTAACACTATATTTTCACTATCTTATGATTAACCTATGGAAGGTGAAAGACTTGTTCTTTGATCAGGATACACGTACAAATACACGGTTCACTTTTTTTTTAAGATTTTATTTATCTGAGAGAGTGGGAGAGAAGGAGCATGGGGAAGGAGCAGAGAGAAAGGGAGAAGCACACTCCCTGCTGAGCAGGGAGCTCAACACAGAGCTCCGTTCCAGGACCCTGAGATCATGACCTGAGCTGGAGGCAGATGCTTAACTGAATGAGTCACCCAGGCACCCCGAGTTCACTCTAATAATATAAGTATCATTTACATCCCATACAGGCATACTTACTTAGTGTTCATAGTATCTTTAATCAGACGAGGTACATTATTATCTCCTAACCCTGGTGAATTTTAAATTCTTAGACCTCATTATTTTGTGTTTTATGATAGCTGGTATGATACTGTTTGGTGCAGTCATTCAAATGCTTAAGGGTTTACTTTAACCTGTGCTATTGAAAAAAGGGCTGTCTTTTAAGTTAATGCATTTACTTGTTTATTATTTATGAAGATTTTATTTATTTATTTGAGAGAGAGTCAGAAAGCATGAGGAAGGTGCGGGGCAGAGAGAGAGGGAGAAACAGGCTCCCCACTGAACAGGGAGCCTGGCATGGGGTTCAATCCCAGGATCCTGAGAGGACGACCTCAGCTGAAGGCAGATGTTTAACTGGTGAGCCACCCAGGCGCCCCTAAGTTACTGCATGTACTGTCTACATTCAAGCCTGAATAACATGAAACTCTAAATTATTTCATTTTTGACTGAATAACTTTACTATTCTTTTTATTATTACTATCATTATTTTTTATTTTTTTATTTTTATTATTACTATTATTATTATTTTATTATTACTATTCAAATTTCAATTACTATTCAGATTACTATTCAAATCACTTATATACACTGACTAGGAAATATGCTTAATCTAAAAATTATGCTGTCTGGCTCAACAGCTTCACAACAAAAACTTTCAGTAAACACATTTAGGATGATTTCACTCTTTTGCTCTAAGAATTCTTTGAAACTCTAATTTTTGAAGTTCCTGAATTTATCAGGTTACACCAAATACCAATAAGTATATGAAAAAAATGCTTGACATCACTAGTGACCAGGCATGTTGTTATGGAATGAATTATACCTCCCCCAAAAATTCCTATGTTGAAGCCCTGGCTCTCAATGTTACTGTATTTGATGGTAAGGCCTTTGGGGAAATTAAGGTTAAATGAGTTCATCAGGGTGGGGCTCGATGAATTTATAGGCTTGGTGTCCTTGAAAGAATAGGAAGAGATACCACAGCTCTCTCTCCACGAAAGCACAGAGGAAAGGCCATAGGGGTCACAGTCAGTAGAAGACAGGAAGAAGCATCACCAGAAATTAAACATATTGGCAGCCTGATGTTGGACTTTCAACTTCCAGAACTATGAGAAATAAATTTCTACTATTTAGGCCACCCAGACTATGATATTTATTATGCCAAGCCAAATGACTAGTACAAAAATGCACACCAAAACTTCAATGATATACCACTTCACATCTACTAAGATGGCTAGAATAAAAAAGTCAGATAATACTAAGTGTTGGTGAAGGTGTAGAAAAATTAGAACCCTCATATGCTGTCACTAGGAATGAAAAAAAAATAGGCAGGCACTGTGGAAAATAGTCTTGAAATTCTTGAAACAGTTATCACACAACCCAGCCATTTGAATCAAGTTCAACTCAATAAGAGAAATTAAAACGTTATGTTAAAAAAAAAAAAAAAATCTGTGCAAAAACTTGTAAATGAATGTTTCTATCAGCATTACTCAATAGCCAAAAGGTAGAATCCTAAACGTCAACTGAATGAAGAATGGACAAACAAATGTGGCAAATACATGCGATGAGACATTATTTTGCCATACAAAGGATGAATCAAGTACTGATATATAAGAACCTTGTAATCCTATGTGAAAGAAACCTATCATAAAAGACCATATAATGTGTGACTGCATTTACATGAAATGTCTGCAACAAGCTCATCTATAAAGACAGAAAGTAGATTAGTGATTGATGGGGCTGCAGAGGAAGGGAGGATATGGAGGTAATAACTAAAAGGTATGAGGTCTCTTTTTGAGGTGATGAAAATGGGAGTGTGGTGATATTTACACATATCTGTGAATATATGAAAAGCCACTGAATTGCACCCTTTAATGTCTGGATTGTACGATATGTAAATAGTATCTCAATAGAGCTGTTTAAAAGGGTAAAACAACCAACCAAACAAACAAACAAAACTTTCAAAGGTATTTCCCTAAAAGTTTAACTACCCCAAGTGTTTCCTTCTGTCAGTGCTCACTCACCTGGGTACCTCTGGTTTAGGAATTCTTCCTCTAAGGACCAGGGCTCTTCTCCTTGCTCCAACTTGAAGATCATCTCAGGTTTGGTGGTGCAACACCCTGTAAACATGACAGTTGAGGATATATATATATATATATATACCAGATCCATGGGCTTTTTGGTTTCTAAAAGAGGTAAAAGATATAACAACAAGAGCAGCAAAATAAATGTGCATATTTGAAGTACTCCATGGGAAAGTCATAACATAAACATTGTGTCTATTTCCTAAAGGCTTCAGGTACCTTAGACCTCCTGCTCAAAAGCCAGTACAACATTAATCTCTACAAGGAGTCCATGTACCTTGATAACTTAAAAAACCGAAATTTAATTTAGACGAAGTCCCATAATAAGGTCTGCTTACCCACTGAGATGAGGTGGCTATAGTTCTCTAGCATCACATCTCTGTACAGGGTCCTTTGAGCAGGGCTCATGTACTGCCATTCATCCTGGGTAAATTCGACAATCACATCTTCAAATGACATGGATCCCTGTAACAACACAGTTTCCTCAAAGATTCAGAATCATATGACAAGGAAAATATCTTTGAGAACAACTACTGTTTACTCTTAAGCTCTAAAAGATATGGTTATCAAATACACCTATTTCTGACCTAATTTTGTCTTTAACTGGGGAGGTGCTCAGTTAAAAAGGTTTTTAACGTACTATAATTCCTTTATATGTTTATGAACTATAGATTTTTTAAGACAAAAAATTCAATGTAAAGAGTTCCTACAACTCTTCATCCCAAGGTACTGTGGGTATTCTAGAGAATTCTAAGATGTTCACTCCCTCCTCAGACATCATCATTGTAAATAATGTGAGACAAAGAAGATACACGTAAGCTTTGGAGATATTTTACATTATATACATTATATGTATATAAATACATATATAAAGATATATAAATCTAGAGCTCATGAAGAGCAAAGAACAACTTACCAAGGATTTGGAATTACAGAGACCAATATAAGTGATATTATTTACACTGAAGTAACAGCAATGAATATAAGGACAGGGATTTAATTACAGAGTAGCAGCAGCAACCAATTTGATAACTACTTCCTTGTACAACTTGTACAACTGTACACGTGTACAATTTGTACAATTTTATAATTATTTTCTTGTACAACCACCCAGTCTAACTAAATGAGCAGCTTTTGGAATGTTGATGCCAAACACTGACATTCAGGAAACAAAAGGAAAAAGAAATGTGTTAGAAGTTCTAGTGAGACAGATCTGTTCATGTTGCTCCTGAATGGTCTGTAAACATAAAGCTGGAACCATCCCTTAAACTAATATACATATGGTTTTAGAGTACAGAAGGGAGGTCTAAGGATGAAGACAAGCATTTAGGAATTACTAGCAATTTAGGTGGTAAAATTTTAAAAGGCAATCAGACAGCAACTCGAGCTACATGCTATACATCCTATATGGAACTGAAGAAAGAAAATACCAAAAAGCATTTAGGGAAGCACGAATATTAAAGAGGCTGGCAGGAAAAGTATAGATAGGCCACAAAGCCAAAGAAAAAGCTTTCTGAAAAGTAGTAAGAGTCAGGAAAGGGTAGAATCTTGGAAAATGCAAAAAGGGAAAACTTCCACAACAAAACACTTCAAAGGGGCTAGGAAGAGGAGGAATTGGGGAGTTGCTATTCAACAGGTATAAAGTTTCAGTTATGCAAAGTCATTAAGTTTCAGAGATCTGCTGTGCAACATCATCCCTACAGTTAACAGTATAGTATTATACACATAAAAATGTGCTGAGAGTAGATGTTAAGTATTCTTATCACAATTAAAAGTACAAAAGAAATGGAAGAAAACTAAGAGATAAAAGGACAGAAACAAGTTTCGTTTTTCCCCTCAGTGTTATGTATCCAATTATTTGTTCATTCATGTCTTCAGTTTTACTAAGTGAGTACCTCCTGCATGTGAAACTCAGTAGTAATAGCTGGTAACTAAAACAAATAAATAAAAGAACAGGAACATCTCTCATAAAATTTAATCTAAAAAAGATAAAAAGAAAAGGTAATTATATTCTCCAAAACTAAAAAAATTAGAAAAGTTGCACTGCTTTCATTTTTGTTTATCTCTTTAATATATGACTTAATAAGATCAATCAGATTAAAAAAAAGCTAACAAGTGACATAAATCAAACTGGCTAAGTAAGGATCCAAAAAATTCTCTCCTTCATAAAAAACTATGAAGAAACTGGCAAAAACGGGTGCCTGGGTGGCTCAGTTGGTTAAGTATCCAACTCTTTATTTTGGCTCAGGTCATGATCTCAGGGCTGTCGGATCAAGCCCCACGTCAGGCTCCACGCTCAGAGCGGAGTCGGCAATGAGATTCTCTCTCTTTCCTCTCCCCACCCCCCCACACTCACATACTCTTTCGCTTTCTCAATAAATAAATAAAATCTTTAAAAAAAAACTAGCAAAAATTTCAAAAATTAACAAAGGCTATCTTCAAAATGTTTATAAAAAACAAACAAAAACAAAACAGCTGAACCATAGTAAGAATGGTGATACCCTGCTCCCATCCCTCTCTTTACAACTCTGCAATAGTTTGACAACCAATGGTCTGCAGCCAGCAGCCTGGCAACCACAACAGCAGAACTGGATTGGAGACCCATCAAAGCCTCATTCACAGAAAACTGTCATTATTTGGCCAGTTTGGTGATTTCCTGAAAGATCCCACTTATAAGGATACCTTTATTTGAGCTAACTCAGAGCTCAGTGTGAAAAGCCTTATCCTCACTCATCATTTGTCAAAAACTTAATGGCTACCTGAAGTGGTAGATAACAGCTGAAGCAAATAATGACTTAACCAAGAAAACTGAAAAGTTGGACGAGATGTCCATAAATGTTTCTGAAAAGCTCTGATATATTCCTGAGAATCAAGGAGGCTGCAAACTTCCAAAGGGCTGTGCATATGCCTAAGGTTATGAGCATACTCAAGAAAGCTATGAGAAGGCTCTGAGCTGTCAACCCTAGGTGACCTTGAGGTTTGTCATTAGAAGGAAGTCTAAGCTAATGCAGTTATAAACCATCTGTCTGTTGAAGAATTCCTGGACATGCACAGAGCCCCTTAGCAATGACTGGGAGACTCACTGGTTCTAGGCATTTAGAGAAATTTCTGTAGATACTTCAACTATCAGATGAAAGAAACACAGGCTCTACAGAATTTTTTAAGAAGTCACTGAACAAATAAATTTCAACAATGACCCCAGTGGAGGGGAGAAATTCTGATTTCTAGAACTGGCACATTCTTCTATTTAAAATGTCCTATTTTCAACAAAAAAGTTTAGTAAACAAGGGAAGAAACAGGAAAGGCCCATATGCAGAAAAGGTATAATCAACAGAAAATGCTCTTAAGGAAGCAGACATTGGATTTACTAGACAATAACCTTAAATCAGCCATATTAAATATGGTCAAATATCTAGGAAAAAAAGTCCAAGGACTAAAGGAAACTAAAATATGTTTCACTAAATGAAGGATATCAATAAAGAGATAGAAATTATAACTACAAATAGAAATTATATAGAAACTCAAGAGTTAATAATAATAACTAAATCAAAATTTCACCAAAGGGATTCTACAGCAGATTTGAACAGGTGAAAGAAAGAATGAACAGACTGGACAATATGCCCATTGAAATTACATAGTGTGAGAAAACAGAAAGAAAAATAATGACAAAAAAAAAAAATATGGGATAGTATCAAGCAGTAAAGACAAAGAAACAATACTGAAAGCAGCATGAAAGAAGTGACTCATCATGTACAATAGTATTAAAAGCAGATTACTAATCAGAAACCATGGTGGACAGAAGACAGTGAAATGATATATGATAAATAAGTGCTGGGAAAAAAAGTTGTCAACCAAGAATTGTATATCCAGCAGAAACAGAAAAATTAAAACCTTCCCAGATAAACAAAATTTGTCACAGCAAAACTGCCCTATAAGAAATAATACAGGGAGTGGTTCAGCAAATCTATACAGATAGAAAATAGATTAGTGGTTGCTTGGGGCTTAGAGGAAATGAGCAGATGAGAGGGGATAAAATGCAGAGCTGCTTTTTAAGATGATGAAACTGTTCTAAAATTGACTGTGATGGTATTTGCACAAGTCTGTGAGTATATTAAAACACTTGAATTCTACACTTTAAATGGGTGAACAGCATGGCATGTGAACTGAATCTCAATAAAGCTTAAAAAAAAATAAAGACAATGAAACCAATCTAAGACTAATAGAGCAAATTAAAGGGCCAAGGTCAGAAACTGGGAATGAACCACGTAAAATGACAAGGGAAAGAGATGACTCCAAAAAGATATCAGCACTGTAAGGATGGGGCCACTGGAGTGTGTCATGGTCACTAACAAAGAAACTTGCCAGAAGGACAGAGTGAGAAGTAGAGGCAAATGCTACAGAGATGTCAGGTACAGAAATAATTAGACAAGACCCAATGGAGTTGATTATAATCAAGTCTCTGGTCACCAGATATAACAGGCAAGTGGGGAGAGAAACCAAAGCATTATGATTTTAAAATCCTGAGCAACCTGAATATCATGGGTACTCAAAATATTTATGGAGAGTAATTTTAAGGGATATTCAGCTGATTTAACAGAAAAAATGTTTGAGTTTCTGGAAAACAGAACTGACCAAGTTCACATTTAACATTACATCTTCTACTTTTATTGAAGAACAAGTAGAGACAATGTTCTAGATTATTTTAGAATTATTACTGAAAAGTTGTTAACTAAATCGCCTACTCAAAAAATAAAGATCATTTTTTTTTAAAGATTTTATTCATTTATTTGACAGATAGAGATCATAAGTAGGCAGACAGGCAGGCAGAGAGAGAGGAGGAAGCAGGCTCCCTGCTGAGCAGAGAGCCTGATGCGGGGCTCGATCCCAGAACCCTGAGATCGTGACCTGAGCCGAAGGCAGAGGCTTAATCCACTGAGCCACCCAGGTGCCCCATAAAGATCATTTTTAACTTGAAATGTTTTAACATTCTATGAGGTATTGATTTGCTTAATCTTCTCATCCATGCCAACCTTTAAAGCAGTACAGTTTGTTTGACATGGCTACCAAAATTCAGAAATAAATCTGGAGCTCCAATTTCATATCCACATGCCACCTTTGCATCTAAATGCATCTGATTCATTTCTATTTCTACTTTTTCATGTTAATAGACTCTAAAACCCTTATAAAATCTACTATAAAACAGACTATTAAAAATAGAACTTACCCACACCATGTTCATTTTCCGCTGCTCCTTGAAGAATGTAAAGAAATGAAAAGGCTCAGCTGGGAAAGAGGAAGGAGAAATAGAGTGATAAGAAACCTGGTCTGCCTTACAACTATTTTCATTTACCTAAAAATCTCGTAACATCAGCTGGAAAAAAGGTTTCCCTATAGAAGAATATCCTTTTGACATTCTTGAGAGGGAACAAGAAGGACCACACAGAGGTAATACCTGAACAACTGCATCTGCGATATGATTACAGAGGCTTGACCTTGCATTTTCACTGCAGAGAAACTCATATGTCAATGAATTAACAATTTATGTCCCCTTCTGACTAAGTAAGAACAAAAACAAAAAACACAAAATAAAACAAAAAGATATTGGTTAAGCAAATTCAGGTATACAAAGGTAAAACCTTCTACCTTCATTTAAACTAATGTTTGTTTGTTTGTTTAAAAAAAAAAAACCTACTTAAGATGGGATTGTTAATCAAATTTGTGTTGCCTTTACACCTTGAGTTAGAGCTTCCCCAGAAAACTTCAAAATAAAGATGGGATGCTTATGAAAGAAATATTTTTCCTAACTTTTTGTTCTAACTTGGTTGCAAATTCTAAAACAGACTTTTTAGTAAGATGCCTATAGTACTTAACTGTGTAAACAAACAGGACTGTGCTTAAGTGCTTACTTCTATCCTGGGTTTCTTTACAAAAATCCTTCATTTCAGGCCCAACATTTTGAGCTTCCAAAGAAAAGAAAACTTTTGTTCTACTATCCTTTTGTCATTCCCTAAACTTAGGAAAGAGGGAGCATCAGCGTAACTCTAGATGCCACATGTTACGGTAATGGACATGGTATGACGGCAGATCAGAATCTGGAAAGAATGAGGGGAGAGTGAAGGAAACAGGGTGCTGTTTCGGATTTCATCAGCTCTGGCTGCTTATACCTTCCCTGGGCATCATGTCCTTACCTGCCATCCAGTGAAGTGCCTTTTCCTGCACAACCTGAGAGCCACCCATCCCTTTCAACCTCAGGTTACCACCTTCTGCAAGCTGGTCCAGTGCCCACTGTCACACAGTTTGTGATGGTTTCTGTGTGTGATCATCAAGTCTGACTCATCTCATGCTTCACAAGGATCAAAAATTGCTTGTGGTGGAGCAAGTCAGGAACTGTGCCTTTCTTGAAATTTCTACCTCTGCTCTGAACCTCCAGTGAGCAATCTGTCAGAAGAGCTATTCTTCTAAATGATGGTTGTTCTAAGGCCCTTTTTTTCTTAAGTTACTTTACTAGAGAGGGGCTGGGATCTGGGCCTGAGAAACAAATTCACCATATTTGAAACTTCCATTTAGCACTCTAAACCTGACTTTGGAATCCAATATAAGTGTACTACCCAGTAACGTAGCCATTAGCTGAATGCAACTACTACACCTGAAGTGTGGTTAATAATAATGTATCGGATATACGGAGTTAAACACATCAATAGAACTAATTTCTTCTTTCTTTTTATTATTGCTACTGAAAATTTTTTTAAAAATTAGTTTCCACTATCTTTCTATTGGCCAGCACTGCATTATTAGATTATCAGACTGTGCCTTTGAGGATGGAGACAGCTTACAAGGTGCAATAAAGTTCAAGAATCTCTTGACCAGGGGCTCTGAAAAGAATCCACAAATCCCAGGATATATTTTACCACATTGTGAGAGTCTGTCCATATTCACTTCACAATCACATCTCTGGAAATCTGGGGGCAGGCTATGCTTCTAAGAGCTCCGAAGGTTGCAAATCTGGGTTTGGGGCAGAAGGATGCTGAGAGCAAGACTATGTAGGTAGTACAACCTACTTGTAATTACATCCAACCTCGCCACCTACTAGCTTGTGCCCCTGGTGTACATTATTCGGCCTCCAGTAAACTTTCACTTTTTAAAACGGCATAATTATAAGGGAAATTGTGAGGCTTAAGTAAAATACCAAAGGAAACAAAGTGTCTTGTGACAGCAGTTTACACACCGATTTTTACAAGCACTTGACGAAAAGCTTTGCAGATGACATCTTCTCAGAGTAATTCCAAAAGCTGTTAGTAGCCTCATGTTCGTCGAAAACATTTTTATGAAGGTGGATTCCCTTCTCACTGCCTGCAGTCTCCGCACTCGGCGTCCGCGAGGAGTACCTTCCCCAGACGGGGGCCGCAGCCCCACCTGCGCCACGGAAGCAAGCGGGAACCGACGTCTCAAGCACACAGGGACTGGGGGAGGGGAGGATCCGCCAGGAAATTCCCGGGACTTCCCTCTCGCGCAAGCTGCACACAAACTTACCGGATTTGGCAGGGCCCCAGGCCTCCCGGAGCCGTGTTCCCAGGGCTCCCACCCCCAGTGCAAAGCCTCCACTCCCGTAGACAGCCAAAGAAGCCGAGTTCGTGTCCTTTTTCAACCAGAGAAGACGGGCTGAAAGAAACAAGGTTGGCTATGCGCTTGCGCAGAAAAAGCCCCAAGTCCCGTTCCCAGAGTGCTGTGCGGTAGGCCCATAACATTTAAGACTACATTTCCCATAAAACTTTGAGACCAAAGGAAGTAATTTTAGAAGCGTTTCCTCCTCAGTTAGTGAGTTGGGACATGACAATGAAATCTGAACGTTGGAAACTTTTCCTGAATCCTCAGATATTGTGCTTTAGACTTTAACCTTATGACCAGACGACATATTGCAAAGCATGATTCTCGATTGGATGCTAGTGGGGAAAAAACAACAGTTGCAAGAGACTACAATTGGAGAAGCGAATATAGACTAGATAATAGAAATACAGAAGAGAATTACCATTACTTTGGTTAGTGTATTTCATTTCTGGAGGATGGAGGAAATTGTTCTTATTTTTGAAGATACATACAGAAATATGTGGAGTTTGAAGGGCACGGGCGAAGGGGAAAAAAAAAAAAGAAGAAGAAGGGAGAGAAGACAGACCATAGGAGACTCTTGAGTATGGAGAGCAGATTGGGAGTTGCTGGGGTGGGGGGTGGGGCGAGGGAGAGGTGGGCGGGAGATGGCCTGGATAAGTGATGGGTGTTGGGGAGGGCCCTTGTTGTGATGAACACTGGGTGTTGTGTGTTGGGGGAAGGGTGGGTGGGTGTGGGTGGGTGATGAGTCACTAGATTCTTCTCCTCCAACCAGTATTGCACTATATGTTGACTAACTGGATTTAAATAAAAACTTAAAACATTTTAAGAAAGAAATATTTGATTATTAAATCATATTTATAATTTACTTTCTAAAATTCAGCAAAACAATTAGAAAAATATGGCTAAGTTAAGAATTGTTAAAACTGTTGTAATATGTATATGACGCTCATTTTACTAGTATTCTGAAAGTTTAAGTTTATTTTTAATACATAGTATTAAAACTGGAGCAGCAAGGTGGTGGTGGTGGTGGTGGTGGAAAGATGGTTAGGGAGAGTTAACTGCCGCTCCAGAAGTATACCTTTTAAAATCAAGTTTCCCGGGTACACACAAGTATCTCTTGTGAATACTGCTTGTGCAATATAACAAATACTAGAAAATGGAGCAAGAATTAACGTAGGAGTCATATCTTGGCAGAGTTTATCTGGGGAGTAGAGGTGGGGTAAGCTAGCTGCTCAAAATTACACAAGTAATACATGAAAATACATACAACCCAAAATAAGAAAATCACTATTGTCAACTTTGGCGTTCCACCAGTAAATTTCCTTTCAAAATTAATTCATGCATACCTCACATTTTTAAGAAATTTGAGACCTAAGGACACGAAAAGAAATTTCCAGTAGACTTTTTTAGAGTAGTTTTAGGTTTATAAAATACTTGAGCAGAAAGCAGAGTTCCCATATATCCCTTCTGATCACTCCACACACTGTATCCCCTATTATTAACATCTTACATTAGTGTTGTACATTTTCTACAATTAATGAATAATATAGTATTACTACATAAAGTCCACATTGATACCAGCAGTCACCTTTTGTGTTGTATAGTTCTATGGATTTTGACAAATGAATAATGTCATCCACTATTACATTATCATAGCAGTCTCATAGCCCTAAACCATAAAGAACAGTTTTACTGCCCTAACAATGTGTGCCTCTCCCTTCGGAATTTCCCCTCCTGAACTCCTGGCATCCATTTATCTTTCCATTGTCTCAATAGTTTTGCCTTTTCCAGAATATCATAGAGTTAAAATCATATAGTGAATAGTATTTTTAGACTGACTTCTTTCAGTTAGAACATGCATTTAAGCTTTCTCCTTTTTTGTGGCTTAATACCTCATTTATTTTTTTTATAGCTGAATAAAATTCCTTTATATGGATGTACACGGATTGTTTATACACTCTTCTATTGAAAAGCATCTTGGTTGCTTTCAAGTGTTTACAATCAGAAAATAAAACTCGTGTGTGTGTGTGTGTGCGTGTGTGTGTGTGTGTGTAGGCTTTTGTATGAACATAAGATTTGAAATCAATTGAGTAAGTAGCAAGGAGAGCAATTGCTGGATTATATAGTGGAAACTGTGTTTAAGCTGATAAGAAACTGTCAAACTGTCCTCTAAAAGTGAATGTATCATTTTGCATTCTTACCTAAAATGACTGAGTTTCCCTTGCTCCATATACTCACCAGCATTAGGTGTGGTCAGTGCATTGGATTTTGGCCACATAGATATGTGGTGGCATCTCATAATTGGCATTCTGTAATAACATGTGATGCTGGGCTTCTTTTCATATACCTATTTGCCATAAGTATATCTTATTTTGTGAAGTATCTGTTCAACTCTTTCATCCATTTTTTACTGGATTGTTTATTTTCTTATTGTTGACTTTTAAGAGTTCTTGTTTATTTTAGATAAAATTCCTTTACTAGATATGACCTTTGCAAATATTTTCTTTCAGTCTGCGACTTGTCTTTTCATTCTCTTGACATTCTTTCACATAGCAGAAGTTTTTAATTTTAATGATGTCAAACTGACCAATTTGTTCACTCATGGATTGTGCTTTGATGTTTCTAAAAATTCATCACCAAACTCAAAATCACCTAGATTGTCTTTCATGTTATAATATAGAAGTTTTATATAAAGCTTACATTTTGTTTTTAGAATTATGATCCATTTTGAGTTGTTTGTGAGATGTGTAAGGTGTGTGTGTGTTTATACACATATATAATGTATTTTGCATGTAGTTGTCTAAATATTCTATTGACAATGTTGAAAAGACTGTCTTTTTCATTGAATTGTCTGCTCCATGGCCAACAATCAGTTGACAATGTTTGTATGAGTCTATTTCTGGGCTCTGTATGCTGTTCCATTAATTTTTTGGTTGATTCTTTCTCCAGCACCACACTGGCTTGATCGCTGTAGCATTGTAGCAATTTTTGGCATTAGATAAGTGCTAGTCTTCTAACTTAGTTCTTCTATATTGGGTTGACTATTTTGGACATTTTACATTTCCATATAAATTTTAGAATCAATTTGGTGGTATCTACAAAATAACTCTCTGTGATTTTGATTGAGACTGAATGGATCTATTGATCAAATCAGTTGGAAATGACATCTTAACAATATTGAGAATTATATTTATTAACATGGAATATCTCCATCTGTTTAGTTCTTTGATTTATTTTATCTGAATATTGTAGTTTTCCTCACATAGATTTTGTACATAGTTGTACATAGTTGGTTAAATGCATTCCTAAGTATTTCATTGTAAGTACTACTGTGTGTTTTCGGTTTTTGGTGTTTGGTTTTTAGAGGGAGGGTTGTAGAGGGGCAGAGGGAGAAGGAGAGAGAGAGTTTCAAGTGGATCCTGAAACGGGGCTCAATCTCACAACCCAAAGCTGAAACCAAGAGTCAGACACTTAACTGACTGAGTCACCCAGGCACCCTTGTGTTTTTTCATTTCAAATTCCAGTTGTCCATTGCTGGTTTAGGAGGATAATTAAGTTGTGTGTGTGTGTGTGTGTGTGTGTGCACGCGTGTGTGTGTTTAAGATTTTATTTATTTAACACAACACAATATAGACACATTTGTGTCTATTTGACACGAAGAGAAAGACAGCGAGAGAGGGAATACAAGCAAGGAGAGTGGGAGAAGGAGAAGCAGGCTTCCCGCTGAATAGGGAGCCCGATGTGGGGCTTGATCCCAGAACCCTGGGATCATGACGTGAGCTGAAGGCAGACACTTAATGACTGAGCCACCCAAGCACCCTGGGTAATTAAGTTTTATATAATAACATTGTATCTTGCAATCTTGCTATATTCACTTTTTAGTTCCAGATGGTTCTTTTTGGTCAGTTATTGGATGCAGAAAATAATATCATCTATGAAAAAAGATACTTTATTTCTTCCTTCCAAATCTATGTGCCATTGATTGATTGACTGATTGTTCTGATGCATTTAGCTGGGACTTCCAGTTCTTGAGAAAAATCATTTAGTTTCAGCATTAAGTGGGAAGTTAGCTGTCAGTTGTCTATAGATGTTCTTTATTAAGTTGAGGAAGTCCACTCTATAACTTATTTCCTGAGAGTTTTTTGTGTGTGAATCCATGTTAGATTTTGTCAAATGCATTTTATCTATTTTTTAAAAGATTTTATTTATTTATTTGATAGAGATCACAAGTAGGCAGAGAGGCAGGCAGAGAGAGAGGAGGAAGCAGGCTTCCTGCTGAGCAGAGAGCCTGATGCGGGGCTCGATCCCAGGACCCTGAGATCATGACCTGAGCTGAAGGCAGAGGCTTTAGCTCACTGAGCCACCCAGGCACCCTATCTATCTATTGATATGATTGTATGGTTTTCTTCTTTAGCCTGTTAATGTCATTGATTTCATCAGTTGATTTTCAATATTGAAGTCGCCTTGCATTCTAGGCATAAATCCCACTTGGTTATGACACATAATTTCTTTTATACATATTTGGATTCAATTTGCTAGTATTTTGTTGAGGGGATAATGCACTTACATTCACATATTCTGTACCTTTTCTGAATTGTAATGTCTTTGCCTGATTTTAGTTGGCTAATGCTGAACTCAGAGAACAAGATAGGAATTATTTTCTCTGCTGTATTTTATGAAAGAGATTGTATAGAATTGGTGTCATTTCCACCTTAATTTTTTTGGTAGAATTCACCAGTGAAACCATATTGGCCTGGAGCAGTTTTTGGAAAGATTATTAATTATTGATTAATTAATTTAATAGATATTGGGCTATTTAGATTATATATTTATCTTTCTGTGTGTTTAATGAATGCATCTTTCAAGAAATTGGTTCATTTAATCTAGGTTATCAAATTTGTAGGCATAAAGTTGTATATTTTATGCAAAATCTATTTTGGTGAGGTTTTCTTTCAATATTAAATATTTCATTTTACTTTATTCTTGCTTAAATGGTTTCTGAAGAGAAGTCCAAAGTAATTCTTGCCCTGTTTCTCTATATCTAAGGTTTCATATCCAACATCACTACCACTGACTTCTTTGAAGATATTTTCTTTGCTTCTGATTTTCTGAAGTTTGAATATAATACACCTTGGTGTACATTCTCTGGCATGTTTCAAAGTTGATGTTTTCTGAGCTTTCAGATCTGAAGTGTCTGTTATTTAGAGAATTCTGAGTCATTATTTATTCAAATATTTGTTCTCTCTTCCTTCTTCTAATATCCCCATTATGTGTATGTTATTCCTTTTGTAATTATTCCACAGTTCTTGTATATTCTATTCCATTGTTTTTATTCATTTATATCTTTGCATTTAACTTTTGGAAGTTTCTATTGACATATGTTCAACTTCACTGATTAAAGCCATTAGTATATTAACCAAACTCAAAGTTTGATAAATTCTAAAATCTCTGCCCATTGTGAGTCTAGTTCAGATGCTTACTTTGTTTCATCAGACCATTTTGCCTGTAATTTTTTAACAGTAAATAAATATATATATAATTATTATTTTTATAATAGATGAAAGATGCTGAGGTGGATTGGTCTTTAGTGTAAGCTTTTATGTTTATCTGGCTAAGAGTAAGACTGTTTACTATTTGCTGTAGCTGTGATGTTAGAGGCTAAAATTTCTTTTTCTGTCCTTGTTTTTGTCTTCTCTTTTGTCTTTGGTTATCAATAGACTCCATAAATATGCTCTGAGGCTTTCAATTCTTTCAGCTCTAATCCCCTGCTATTATGCAGGAGCCTAATAAATGTGGTAATAATGCATAGCAGGAGAGCAGGCCTTCTGCAGTCCTATAATTAGGTTTTAGTCTTTTAGTGGGCCTGAATTATGTATTTTCCTTCCTCTTTGTCAAAATCTAAAGAGGGCTGGACTTGGGTGTTTCCCTCCCAAGACTGGTTAGGTTTTGGTAAAAATCCTCTTATGTTAGGCTATGGTAAAATAATTTCTTTGAGGGCAGGCATTGTTTAAGGGGAAGAAAGCTCTAGATATTTTTTGAAAATGGTTAGTTTTCTTCTTCCCTTGTGGGAAGCACTACAGGATTTTTCTCTGATATTCCTAGTAAAAAACTGGTAGGGTTGTTTCAAGAAAAACTATGGAAAGTGCAGGCACTTCCTTAAGAGTATGCTCCTTCCAAGTTTTAAGATCTTAATCTAGTCCACAAAAAGAGTCCAGAAATTCATCAATTACACTTTAAATATACTGACTTAAGCTATGGGCTTCTGTGCCTAATTAGGTTGTAGTTCTCTATAACTGTATTTTTCTTCAGTTTCCATGACAATATTTTGTCTTATGATCTCAATTCTTTGATTAATGTAAGAGAGGTTGGATTTCAGTTTGTTCAACTTTATTCTTTTTTTTTTAAATTTTTTTAATTTTTTTTTTTCATTTGACAAAGAGAGACACAGTGAGAGAGGGAACACAAGCACGAGGAGTGGGAGAGGGAAAAGCAGGCTTCTTGCCCAGCAGAGAGCCCAATGCGGGGCTCAATCCCAGCACTCTGGAGTCATGACCTGAGCTGAAGGCAGACACTTAACGTCTGAGCCACCCAGGCACCCTTGTTCAGCTTTATTCTTATTGTAAATATTCTTACTGTATTCTTATTGTAAATATTCTTATTGTAGATGCAAGTGATGACTGTCAAGTTCTTTACATACCAGAAAGCAGAAGTTTATTTTTGTTTATTGCATTTTCAAGCAATAAACATTGCATTTTGTTTATTGCTGTTAAGTTATATGAATATATCATTTGAAGTTTAGTCAGACTTTACAGATGATGCTCTGTGCTTACTTTACAAGTATTAAAGTAATTCTCAGGGTATCTTTTCTTAACTTTCCATATTTCAAAAAAGTAGTATAAAGTATTTTTTATCATTTCTGATATTTTTGGTATAGATAGCTCTGTGGTTATTAGGAGAAGGAAATGATTAAATACTTTGTCATTGTTTTATGCTAATGATAATGCCTTAGAATTAGAATGATACCCTTGAACCAGCAAACAGAAAAATACCCATGCAACAAAATGACAAAAGCAAAAATAAGGGATTTGTCTTCAAATATAAACTAAAACATGAATTGAGGCTGAAAGATTGGCTACTTGGCCTCCTTTAAGTACATTTTAAAAGTTTTTTAACAGTTTAGTCTTTAACAAAAGACTAAAGTGCCAAGAAAAAAGTGCCCCTGTTTGTCTCAGAATTACATCCTGTATACTATTTCTATATGATCAATTTATAATTGGAAAAAAGCTTTTTCATGTTTTTTTCATATTTTTTGTTTAAACATTTAATAAGATTTAGATATATACACTCATGAAATAGAAAGAGGTCTGAATACAAGCTGAGTCACAATTTACATCATCAATAAAAATATTAAATATAAAGGAAAATAAGCTTGGAAACTGAAATTCCTGACTTGTAAATACAGATATCTCTACTTTATATTAGATAATCAACTTTTACTGAAATTTTTAAATTAAAATACATGCTTTTAAAATTATAGTAAATTATAGAAAAGAATATACAATGGGGAAAAGAATGGTCTCTTCCACTGATGGTGTTGGAAAAACTTGTTTCTACATGCAAAAGAATGGAACTGGACCACTTTCTACACCATACCCCAAAATAAACTCAAAATGGACTAAAGACATAAATGTGAGACTTAAAACCATAAAAATCCTAGAGGAGAGCTTAAGCAGTAATGTCTCTGACATTGGTCATAGCAACATTTTTCAAGGTATGTCTCCTGAGGAAAGGGAAATGAAAGCAAAAATGAACTATTAGGACTTCATCAAGATAAAAATCTTCTGCACAGTGAAGGAAACAATCAACAAAAGTAAAAGGCAGCTTACAGTATGCGAGAAGATATTTGTAAATGATATATCTGATAAAGATACATACATGCATATATATATGTGTGTGTGTATGTATATATGTGCACATATATAAAGAACTTATATAACTCAATAGCACAAAACCAAATAATTCGATTAGAAATATGCAAAAGAAACAAAGAGACATTTCTCCAAAAAAGCCATCCAGATGACCCACGGACTCATGAAAAGATGTTGCATATCACTCATTATCAGAAAAATGCAAATCAAACTAGAATGACATATCACCTAACACCTGTCAGAATGACTAAAACCCAAAATGCAAGAAACAACAAGCATTGGCAAGGATGTGGAGAAAAAGGAAGCCTTGTACACTGTTGGTAGAATGCAAACTGCTACAGCCTCTACGGACAATAGTATGGAGGTATGGAGTTTCCTCAAAAAGTTAAAAATAGAACTATCCTATGATCCAGGTATTGCACTATTGGGTATTTACACAAAAATACAAAACACTGGTGCAAAAACAATGAATTATGTTATGCTGAAAAGAAATTAAAAAAAAAAACAACTCATTTCAGCTTGAAAAAAAAAATACAAAACACTAATTCAAAGGGTTACATGTACTCCCATAGCACCATTATTTATAATAGCCAAATCATGGAGGCAGCCCAAATATCCATGGATAGATAGTTGGATAAAGAAGGAATGGTGGTATATATATATACAATGGAATATAATTTAGCCATAAAAAGATGAAATCATGCCATTTGCAACTATGTGGATGCAGGTAGAAAGTATACTGCAAAGCAAAATAAGGCAGTTAGAGAAAGACAAATACCATAGGATTTCACTCATATGTGGAATTCATTTGTTCTTCCAGTCCATGAGCATAGAATGTCTTTCCATTTTTTTGTGTCATCTTGAACTTCTTTCATCAATGTTTTGTAATTTTTCAGAGTACAGATCTTTCACTTCTTTGGTTAAGTTGATTCCTAGATATTTCATTGTTTTTACTGAAATTGTAAGTGAGATTATTTTCCTAATTTCTTTTTCTGCCACTCCATTATTAGTGTACAGAAGTGCAACAGATTTCTTTACATTAATTTTGTATCTTGCAATTTTACTGAATTCATTCATCAGTTCTAGTAGTTTTGTGGTGGTCTTTAGGGTTTTCTGTATATGGGATCATTTCATCAGCAAGTAGTGAGTTTTACTTCTTCCTTACCAATTTGGATGCCCTTTATTTCTTTTTGTTATTGATTGCTGTGGCTAGGACTTCCAGTACCATGTTGAATAAAAATGGTGAGAGTGGACATCTTTGTCTTGTTTCTGAACTTAGGAGAAAAGCTCTCAGTTTTTCCTCATTAAATATGATGTTCACTATGGGTTTGATATATAAGGCCTTTACTATGCTGAGATATGTTTCCTCCAGACATACTTTGTTTAGAGTTTTTATCATGAATGGGTGTTGTACTTCGTCAAATGCTTTTCCTGCATCTACTGAAGTCATCATATGGTTTTTATCCTTTCTCTGATGTCACATATTGCATATATTGTTTTGCAAATATGAACCCCCTTGTATCCTGGGAATAAATCCCACTTGATCGTGGTGGATGACTTTTTTTACTCTATTGTCAGATTCAGTTTGTTAACATTTTTTTGAGGACTTGTGCATTTAATTCATCTGAGATATTGGCCTATTCTTCATTTGTTGTTGTGTCTTTACCAGGTTTTGCTATCAGGCTGATACCGACCTCAGGAGGAATTTGGAAGTTTTCCTTTGTCTTCTATTTTTTTTTAATAGTTGGGAAGAGCAAGTATTAATTCTTCTTTAAATGTTTGGTAAAATTCATCTGTGTAGATGTCTCATCCTGGATTTTCATTTGTTGTGAGTTTCTTGTTTAGTGATTCAAATTTATTCCTGCTTATCAGTCTATTAAAATGTTCTACTTCTTCTTACCCTGTTTTAGTAGTTTATATTTATAGGACTATATTGATTTATCCTACCACATCCAGTTCCAGTTTGTTGGGTTATAATGTCCTTATAATATATTCTTACAATTATTTGTATTTTTGTGGCATTTGTCATTATTTCACCTCTTTCATTTCTGGGCTCTCTCTCTGGCTCTTTCTGATGAGTCTGGTTAGAGGTTCATAATTTTTTTTTAATCTCTTCAGAGAAACAACTTCTGGCTTCATTGATCTATTCTATTGATTTTTAATTTTAATCTTTATTTTTTTAAAGCAGTTTGTGGTTAATTTTATTTATCCATCAAATTATACCCTCACAGGGGACAAGAAGGCGGGGAAGTAGGAGGAGGCGCCTTTTCAACCTGTACCCTAAAGTGAGCTGATTACCTACCAAAGAACTCCGATCACCCATGAAATCAGCCTGAGATCAGAATTATACACATCTGGATCTCTACACGGGCAGAAGACACCAGTGGGCAGGTAAAGCGGAGTGGGAAAGGCGGACTGATATCGGCAGATAAACAAAAGGGGGAGGGAGCCACCAGAGGTGACCGGTTGGAAAGTAATACCCCTAATACGAGCGAGAGTGCCCTGTGTCTGGGGACCAGCATTAACTTGGAGACTGGTTGAAAGCACTCCAAAAGAGCAAAAGAGCGTGGGGGGGCGGATTGTGGGAATCGGGGCTTAAGTCCCCGGTCCCAGGACAGCCTCCCCTGGCGCGGAGCCAGAGAGAGTGCAGCGGAGAAACTAGGTATTAGTCCCTGAGCCAGCAGCACACCCGAGATTGCTTGGGTTCTGGCCCCTGTGAGGGGATGGGAGCCACGCAGGATGGACGGCAGAACGCGCAAGCCATGCTACAGAGCCTGAGATGCGCACGCCCCTCATCCTCCCCTGAGAAAGGTACAAAGACCCAGCCAGCGCTCTTTGACACGTGCCATTGTTTCAGAGCCTAGGACACGCACCCCAGACTCTCCCCTGAAAGAGGTGCACGCAAGCTGGGCACTCTTAGACCCAAAAGACCAGGCACTCCCAGCCCGGGCCAGTGGGAAAAACTCAGTGTGCGATCGCTGCTTGGAACCTCTCAGGCGGTCTGGAGCTGCCCAAACAGCAGTCGCTGCTGCCGTGGTTTTTGGGTACAAGCAGAAGATCCTGCGTCCCCAGGGACCGCAACTCGGAACCTGCTCTGCCAGCGGCCAAGGGGGGATTTATATGGGCTCTGCAACACCCACAGAAGAACAGACTGAGGCTTCTCTCTGAGAGGGAGGTCAGGGTGCAGTTTGCATTCCTCTAAACCTACAAAAACCATCAAAAGCGGTCAAGGCGAGAGGGGGGAAAAAAAAAGGAGTACAAACATAAAAACCTCCAGAGAACAAAAGCCTGAAAAAACCGGTTTCCTCAGAGCCCACCCCCTTGAGGGGGACTAGAGGACTTAACTCAGGGAACATCATTGACTGAAAACCCACTTGGCAGGCCCCTCCCCCAGAAAACCAACCAGGAAAGAAAAAAAAAAAAAAAAGACTACAAGAGAACCACCACCACTACTTCATAAGATAACTTTTATTTTTAATTTGTTCCCACTATTCTGGATCATTTTTTATAGGTAATTTTTTAACCTATTTACCATCACAGCGAGCTGTCCAGTACATCAAATTCCATAATAACCTTCTAACCTGAACTTTTTGATACATACACCTGTGTTTTTCTTTTGCATTTCTATTTTTTGAATTTTTTTTTAATTTTAGTTTAGTTTAGTTTATTCCTTTTTTATTTTTATTTTCTAATATTCATATAGAGTTAAACTTCAAAGTAATCCCCTTTCCCCAATCAATACTACCCCTATAGGTAAACCAATTTTTAATCCCCCTTTAGCCTAGGAAAGTTGAGTCCTTTAACAAAGATATCAAGATACATCCAGGAAGAATCAAAACAACCTTCCTCGCCCACACTGAGAATTTATAACCACTCTCCCATCTTTTTCTTCCACCAGTGTTTCTGTGTTTTTGTGTTTGTCCTGATAGTATATAAATCTTACACTTGGGGTTCTTTTCAACAAGGTTCTTCCTTTATTTGCATATATATAACTTTTTTCTCTTGTTATATACTTTTATCAGTCTTTTTGTTTGTCTGTTTTTGTTTGTATACCTCATAAATCTTACCTTGGGGCCCATTTGGGCTGAACCTTCTCTTTCATCTTCCCTTTCTTTCCTGTCTCTCTCTCTCTCTCTTTTTTTTTTCATTTTCCTTTCTTTTTTCTCTCATTTGGGTAGGGAATCCTGATTGCTCAGAAGTGTTCCAGGGTGCACCCAGACTGCACCACGGTCGATACAACCAGCTACATCTGTTCAGTCATCTCTCACCAAAATGACTAGGAGGAGGAATGCCCAACAGAAGAAAAATACAGAGGATGGACCTTCTGCAACAGAGCTAACGGCTATCAACATAGACAATATGTCAGAAAGAGAATTCAGGCTAACAATTATCCAGGCAATAGCTACGTTGGAGAAAGTGGTGGATAACCAAATGGAATTGATTAGGGCCGAGCTGAAAGGGACCAGACAGGATGTTCACAATGTTAGGGAAGAGCTAAAAGCTACCAGGGCTGAGGTTCACAATGCTCTCAATGAGTTCCAATCTAATCTAAATTCTCTCAAAGCTAGGGTAACTGAGACAGAAGATAGAATTAGTGATCTGGAGGACAAACAGATAGAGAGAAAGGATCAAGAGGAAGCCTGGAACAAACAACTTAGAAACCATGAAAACAGAATTAGGGAAATAAATGATGCCATGAAACGTTCCAACATCAGAATCATTAGAATCCCTGAAGGGGAGGAGAAAGAAAGAAGTCTAGAAGATATAGTGGAACAAGTTCTTCATGAAAATTTTCCCAATCTCGCGAATGGTAAAGGGTTCATATACTAGAGGCTGAAAGGTCTCCACCCAAGATGATAGATTCCAGAAAAACATCAAGGCACCTGATAGTCAAATTGAGGAATCATAATTGTAGGTATAATCTCTTGAAAGCCACTAGGACAAAGAGGCTCCTTACTTACAGAGGAAAGCCCATCAGAATAACGTCAGACCTGTCCACAGAGACCTGGCAAGCCAGAAAGGGCTAGCAAGATATATTCAGGGCACTAAATGAGAAGAACATGCAGCCAAGAATACTTTATCCAGCAAGACTGACATTCAAAATGGATGGAGAGATAAAGAGTTTCCAAGACCAGCAAGGCTTAAAAGACTATGCAACCACCAAGCCAACACTGCAGGAAATATTAAGGGGGGTTATATAAAAGAGGAAAAATCCTAAGAATAGCATTGAACAGAAATATAGAGACAATCTACAGAAAGAAAGACTTCAAAGGTAACACGATGTCAATAAAAACGTATCTATCAATAATCACTCTCAATGTGAATGGCCTAAATGCACCCATAAAACAGCACAGGGCTGCAGATTGGATAAAACGACAGGACCCATCCATATGTTGTCTACAAGAGACCCATTTTGAACCTAAAGATACACCCAGACTGAAAGTGAAGGGATGGAGAAGCATCTTTCATGCCAATGGGCCTCAAAGAAGGCTGGGGTAGCAATTCTCATATCAGATAAATTAGATTTTAAACTAAAGACTGTAGTCAGAGATACAGAAGGACACTACATCATTCTTAAAGGGACTATCCACCAAGATGATCTAACAATTGTAAATATTTATGCTCCCAATATGGGAGCAGCCAATTACATAAGAAAACTGTTAATCAAGATAAAGAGTCATATTGATATGAATACATTAATAGTAGGAGATCTTAACACGCCTTTCTCAGAAATAGACAGATCATCAAAGCAGAAAATCAATAAAGAAACAAGAGCATTGAATGACACATTGGACCAGATGGACCTCATAGATATATACAGAATATTCCTCCCTAAAACAACACAATACTCATTCTTCTCAAGTGCACATGGAACTTTCTCAAGAATAGACCACATACTGGGTCACAAATCAGGACTCAACCGATACCAAAACTGAGATTATTCCCTGCATATTCTCAGATCACAATGCTTTAAAACTGGAGCTCAATCACAAGGAGAAGTTCGGAAGGAACTCCAACACCTGGAAGCTAAAGACCACCTTGCTTAAGAATGCGTGGGTCAACCAGGAGATCAAAGAAGAACTGAAAAAATTCATGGAAACCAATGAGAATGAAGACACGTTAGTCCAAAACCTATGGGATACAGCAAAGGCGGTCCTAAGGGGGAAATACATAGCCATCCAAGCCTCCCTCAAAAAAATTGAAAAGTCCAGAACACACCAGCTGTCTCTACACCTTCAAGAACTGGAGAATCAACAACAAATCAAACCAACTCCACACCTAAGAAGGGAAATAATCAAGATTAGAGCTGAGATCAATGAGGTAGAAACCAGAGATACAGTAGAACGTATGAATGAAACTAGAAGCTGGTTTTTTGAAAGAATCAATAAGATTGATAAACCGTGGGCACACTAATCCAAAAGAAAAGAGAGAAAGCCCAAATTCATAAAATTATAAATGAAAAGGGAGAGATCACAACTAACATCAAGGAAGTAGAAACAATCATCAGAAGTTATTATCAACAGTTATATGCCAATAACCTAAGCAATCCAGATGAAATGGATGCACTCCTGGAAAACTATAAACTCCCAAAATTGAACCAGGAATAAATTGACAACCTGAATAGACCGATATCTAGTGAGGAGATTGAAGCAGTGATCAAAAACCTCCCAAAAAACAGGAGCCCAGGACCTGATGGATTCCCTGGGGAATTCTACCAAACTTTCAAAGAAGAAATAACACCTATTCTCCTGAAGCTGTTTCGAAAAATGGAAGGAGAGTGAAAACTTCCAGACTCTTGTTATGAAGCCAGCATTACCCTGATCCTCAAACCAGGCAAAGACCCTACCAAAAAGGAGAATTTCAGACCAATATCACTGATGAATATGGATGCTAAGATTCTCAACAAGATCCTAGCAAACAGGGTCCAACAGCACATTAAAAAGATTATCTACCATGACCTGGTGGGATCATCCCTGGGTTACAAGCTTGGTTCAACATTCACAAATCAATCAATGTGATAGAACAAATCAATAAGAGAAGAGAGAAGAACCACATGGACCTCTCAATTGATGCAGAAAAAGCATTTGACAAAATCCAGCATCCATTCCTGATTAAAATGCTTCAAAGTATAGGGATAGAGGGAACATTCCTGAACTTCATAAAATCTATCTATGAAAGACCCACAGCAAATATCATCCTCAATGGGAAAAAGCTTGCAGCCTTCCCGTTGAGATCAGGAACATGACAAGGATGCCCACTCTCACCACTCTTGTTCAACATAGTATTAGAAGTCCTAGCAACAGCAATCAGACAACAAAGAGAAATAAAAGGTATCCAAATTGGCAATGAAGAAGTCAAACTCTCTCTCTTTGCAGATGACATGATTCTTTATATGGAAAACCCAAAAGAATCCACCCCCAAACTACTAGAACTCATACAGCAATTCAGTAACGTGGCAGGATACAAAGTCAACATACAGAAATCAGTGGCTTTCTTATACACTAACAATGAAAATACAAAAAGGGAAATTAGAGAATCAATTCCATTTACTATAGCACCAAGAACCATAAGATACCTGAGAATAAACCTAACCAAAGAGGTAAAGGATCTGTACTCGAGGAACTACAGAACACTCATGAAAGAAATTGAAGAAGACACAAAAAGATGGAAGACCATTCCATGCTATTGGATCAGAAGGATAAACATTGTTAAAATGTCTATACTGCCTAGAACAATCTATACTTTTAATGCCATTCCGATCAAAATTCCACCGGTATTTTTCAAAGAGCTGGAGCAAATAATCCAAAAATTTGTATGGAATCAGAAGAGACCCCGAATCACTAAGGAAATGTTGAAAAACAAAAATAAAACTGGGGGCATGACATTACCTGATTTCAAGCTTTACTACAAAGCTGTGATCACCAAGACAGCATGGTACTGGCATAAAAACAGACACATAGACCAGTGGAACAGAGTAGAGAGCCCAGATATGGACCCTCAACTCTATGGTCAAATAATCTTCGACAAATCAGGAAAAAATATCCAGTGGGAGAAAAGACAGTCTCTTCAATAAATGATGCTGGGAAAACTGGACAGCTATGTGTAGAAGAATGAAACTCGACCATTCTCTTACACCGTACACAAAAATAAACTCGAAATGGATAAAAGACCTCAACGTGAGACAGGAATCCATCAGAATCCTAGAGGAGAACATAGGCAGTAACCTTTTCGATATCAGCCACAGCAACTTCTTTCAAGATATGTCTCCAAAGGCAAAGGAAACAAAAGCAAAAATGAACTTTTGGGACTTCATCAAAACCAAGCCTCTGCACAGCAAAGGAAACAGTCAACAAAATAAAGAGGCAACCCACAGAATGGGAGAAGATATTTGCAAATGACAGTACAGAAAAAAAGGTTGATATCCCGGATCTATGAAGAACTCCTCAAACTCAACACACACAAAACAGACAATCATATCAAAAAATGGGCAGAAGATATGAACAGACACTTCTCCAATGAAGACATACAAATGGCTATCAGACACATGAAAAAATGTTCATCATCACTAGCCATCAGGGAGATTCAAATTAAAACCACATAGAGATACCACCTTACTCCAGTTAGAATGGCCAAAATTAGCAAGACAGGAAACAACATGTGTTGGAGAGGATGTGGAGAAAGGGGAACCCTGTTACACTGTTGGTGGGAATGCAAGTTGGTTCAGCCACTTTGGAGAACAGTGTGGAGATTCCTCAAGAAATTAAAAATAGAGCTTCCCTATGACCCTGCGATTGCACCACTGGGTATTTACCCCCAAAGATACAGATGTAGTGAAAAGAAGGGCCATCTGTACCCCAATGTTTATAGCAGCAATGGCCACTGTCGCCAAACTGTGGAAAGAACCAAGATGCCCTTCAATGGATGAATGGATAAGGAAGATGTGGTCCATATACACTATGGAGTGTTATGCCTCCATCAGAAAGGATGAATACCCAACTTTTGTAGCAACATGGATGGGACTGGAAGAGATTATGCTGAGTGAAATAAGTCAAGCAGAGAAAGTCAATTATCATATGATTTCACTTATTTTTGGAGCATAACAAATAGCATGGAGGACAAGAGGAGATGGAGAGGAGAAGGGAGTTGAGGGAAATTGGAAGGGGAGGTGAACCATGAGAGACTATGGACTCTGAAAAACAATCTGAGGGTTTTGAAGGGGCGGGGGTTGGGAGGTTGGGGGAACCAGGTGGTGGGTATTGGAGAGGGCACGGATTACATGGAGCACTGGGTGTGGTGCAAAAACAATGAATACTGTTACGCTGAAAAGAAATTTAAAAATTTAAAAAAAAATGAGAGTATAGATTGCTCTAGGCAGTATGGACATTTTAACAATGTTTATCCTTCCGATCCATGAGCATGGAATGGTCTTCCATCTTTTTGTGTCTTCTTCAATTTTTTCATGAGTGTTCTCTAGTTCCTCGAGTACAGATCCTTCACCTCTTTGGTTAGGTTTATTCCCAGGTATCTTATGGTTCTTGGTGCTATACTAAATGGAATTGATTCTCTAATTTCCTTTTCCATATTTTCATTGTTAGTGTATAAGAAAGCAACTGATCTGTACATTGATTTTGTATCCTGCCACATTACTGAATTGATGTATGAGTTCAAGTAGTTCGAGGGTGGAGTCTTTTGGGTTTTCCATATAAAGTATTATTTCATCTGTGAAAAGAGAGAGTTTGACTTCTTCTTTGCCAATTTGAATATTTTTTATTTCATTTTGTTGTCTGATTGCTGTTGCTAGGAGTTCTAGTACTATGTTGAACAACAGTGGTGAGAGTGGACAACCTTGTTGTGTTCCTGATCTCAAAGGGAAGGCTGTCAGCTTTTCCCCATTGAGGATGATATTTCATAGATAGATTTTATGAAGTTAAGGAATGCTCCCTCTATCCCTATGCTTTGAAGCATTTTAATCAGGAACGAATGCTGTATCTTGTCAAATGCTTTTTCTACATCAATTGAGAGGACCATGTGGTTCTTCTTTCTTCTTTTATTGATTTGTTCTATTGCACTGATTGATTTACAAATGTTGAGCCATCCTTGTATTCCATGGATAAATCCCACCTGGTCATGGTGGATAATCTTTTTAATGTACTGTTGGATCCCATTAGCTAGGATCTTATTAAGAATCTTAGCATCCATATTCATCAGGGATATTGGTCTGAAATTCTTCTTTTTATTGGGTCTTTGCCTGGTTTGGGGGTCAGGTTAATGCTGGCTTAAAGAGTCTGGAAGTCTTCCTTCTGTTTCTATCTTTTGAAATATCATCAGGAGAATAGGTATGATTTCTTCCTTGAATGTTTGGTAGAATTCTCCAGGGAATCCGTCAGGTCCTGGGCTCTTGTTTTTTTGGGAGGTTTTTGATCACTGCTTCAATCTTATTACTAGATATTGGTCTTTTCAGGTTGTCAATTTCTTCCTGATTCAGTTTTGGAAGTTTATACTTTACCGGGAATGCATCCATTTTGTCTAGTTTGCTTAAGTTATTGGTATATAACTGTTGATGATAATTTCTGATGATTTTTCTATTTCCTTGGTGTTAGTCATGATCTCTCCTTTTTCATTCATAATTTTATTAATTTCGGTCCTCTCTCTTTTCTTTTGGATTAGTTTGACCAGTGGTTTGTCAATCTAATTGATGCTTTCAAAAAACCAACTTCTAGTTTCGTTGATATCTTCTACTGTATATCTAGTTTCTATCTCATTGATATCTGCTCTAATCTTGATTATTTCCCTTCTTGTGTGTGGGATTGGCTTAATTTGTTGTTGATTCTCCAGTTCTTTAAGGTATAAAGAGAGCTGGTGTATTCTGGATTTTGCTTTTTTTTTTGAGGCTTGGATAGCTATGTATTTCCCCTTAGGACTGCCTTTGCCATAACCCATAGGCAAAGAGAAAGAGAGAGAAGACCCAGCCAGAATGGGCCCCAAAGGTAAGATTTATAAGGTATACAATCAAAAATGGACAAACAAAAAGACTGACAAAAGTGAATGACAAGGAAAAAAAAAAAAAGAACCCAGCCAAAATGAACCTCAAGGATAAGATTTATATAATATCAGAACAAAAACAAATACACAGAAACACTGACTGAAGAAAAAGATGGGACAGTTGTTATAAATCCTCAATGTGGGTGAGGAAGGTTATTTTGATTCTTCCTGGGTGTATCTTGATATCTTTGTTAAAAGACTCAACTTTCCAGAGATAAAGGGAGATTAAAACTGGTTTATACACAGGGGTAGTATTGATTAGGGAAAGAGGATTACCTTGAAGCCTCTATCTATATATGTATATTAAAAAAATAGAAAAGCAAAAGAAAAACACAGTTATATGTATGAAAAAAGTTTAATTAAAAGGTTATTATGGGATATGTTTTATTGAATATCTAGTTGTAATGATAAGTAGGTTAAAAAAATAAAAAGAATGAATTAAAAATAAAAGTTGTATCTATGAAATATACAGGTTTTAGGGTAATACCGGGAGCTTAATAGCTTGTTTTCCCCTGAGATTGGGGTTTCACATTTTTATGGGGACCCTGTGATGGTTGTCCTCTCATTCTTTTGGTTGGCTTTCTAGGGGAGGGGCCTGCCACGTTGTTTTTCAGTCAGTCTTGCTTGGGTTGAGTCCTCCTGCCCCCTATCAAGGGGCTGGACTCTGTGGAAACCAGTTTTTCAGGCTTTTGTTCTCTAGAGGATTTTGTTCTTTGGTAGCTTTTTGCAGCTTTTCCAATGTTTAGTGGAAAGCAAACTGTACCCAGACCTCTGTCTCAGAGAGAAGCCTCAGTCTGCTCTCCTCTGGGTGGTCCAGAACACAGAGAGCCCCTCTGCAAACTCTGCTGAGTCATGCAACCTCCCACAAGCAGTGCACATCCCCAGCCACCATCTCAGGGGTCGCCCAAAGCACCCACTTGTCTCTGCACCCCCATTCCACTAAAACCATGAGTGCTATTGGTCCAGGAAGCCCGCTTCCAGTGGCTGCCTTTGCCAGGACTGCTGTCTGGGGTCCAGACCTCAGGGTTCAAAGCTGCCTCCTGAGAGATCCCAACCAGAGATAGGGCTGAGTTTTTCAAGCCCAGGCTGGGAGTGTTCAGACTCTCAGCTGGTCTCTGGGTCCACTAGTGCCCACACGGAGCTCTTTCAGGTACCAGTGGGGAGCACAGTTCAGACCCCAGTTGCACATGTGTGCAGAGCACAAAAGGCTGTGGTTCTAGAGAGTGCCAGCTGGTGCACACATCAGACTCCCTGGAGTGCACCTGGCCCAGGGCCGGTGCAAACAGCGGAAAGCCAGGGGCTCAAGGACCAAGGCCTGGAGGCTTCGCTGCACTCTCTGTGGCACCGGCAGTTGCTGGCAGTGGCCGTCCTGGGTCCATGGGCTTAGGCCCATGCCTGTGACCACCCGATTCCACCAGTTGCCCCTAAGATCTTTTGCTCTTTTTGAGTGCTTTTAACCAGATTCCAAGTTAATGCTTGTCCCCAATCACAGGGCACTTTTGTATTGGGTATTACTTTTCAGTGGATCAGTTCTGGTGGCTCCCTCCCCCTTCTGTTTTTCCTCCAATATCAGTCTGATCATTCCCACTCTGTTTTACCTCTCCACTGGTGTCTTCTGCCCCGTAGTGATCCAGAAGTGTATAATCTTACATCTCAGGTTGATTTCATGGGTGTTCAGAGTGTTCTGGTAGATAATTAGCTCACTTTAGGGGACTGGTTGAAACAGAGTCTCCTACTTCAATGCCATCTTGCCCCTCCCTTCTATAGTTGACTTCAGGAGTACAACTTAGTGATCCAACACTACATATAACGGCCAGTGCCCATCAAAACAAGCACACTCTGTAACACCCATCATCAATCCCTCACCCTTACTCCTCCATCAACCTTCAGTTCATTCTCTATAGTTAAGATTGTCTTATACTTTGCTTCCCTCTCTTTCTTACTTCCCATATGTTCATCTGTTTTGTTTCTTAAATTGCATATATATATGTAATCCTATGGTATTTATCTTTCTCTGAATGATATTTTGCTTAGCATAACACTCTTTTTTAAAAAAAGATTTTATTTATTTATTTGATAGACAGAGATCACAGGTAGTCAGAGAGGCAGGTGGGGGTGGGGGTGGGAAGCAGGCTCCCTGCTGAGCAGAGAGCCCAATGCGGGGCTCGATCCCAGGACCCTGGGATCATGGAGGTGAAGGCAGAGGCTTTAACCCACTGAGCCACCCAGGCGCCCCAGCATAACACTCTTTACCTCCATCCACATCACTGCAAATGGCAAGATTTCATTCTTTTTTGATGACTGAGTAATATTCATATATATATATATGTGTATGTATATATAATATTTTCTTTATCTATTCATCAGTTTATTCATCAATTGATGACATTTGGGCTCTCTCTATAGTTTGGCTATTGCTTATAATGCTACTATAAACATCAGGATGCATGTACACCTTTGGATCTGTATTTTTGTATCCTTTGGATAAATACCTAATAGTGCAATTGCTGGGTCAAAAGGTAGTTTGATGAACCTCCACACTATTTTCCACAGTGACCACACCAGTTTGCATTCGCACCAACAGTGTAAGAGGGTTCCTCTTTCTCTACATCCTTGCCAACATCCGTTGATTCCTGAGTTAAGTTTAGCCATTCTAACTGTTGTGAGGTGGTATCTCATTGTGGTTTTGATTTGTATTTCCCTGATGATGAGTGATGTTGGGCATATTTTCATGTGTCTATTAGTTCTCACGGATATCTTCTTTGGAAAAAAATGTCTATGTCTTCTGCCCATTTCTTGACTGCATTTTTTGTTTTTCGGGTGTTGTGCTTGATAAGCTCTTTATGGCTTTTGGATACTACCCTTTATCAGATATGTCATTTACAAATATCTTCTGCCATTCTGTAGGTTGTCTTTAAATTTTGTTGATTTTTCCCTTGGCTGTGCAAAAGCTTTTTTAAAAAATATTTTTATTAACATATAATGTATTATTTGCCCCAGGAGTACAGGTCTGCGAATCATCAGGTTTTTACACACTTCACAGCACTCACCATATCACATACCACCCACAATGTACATAACCCAACCACCCTCTCCACAACCCCCTCTCCCCACAAACCCTCAGTCTGTTTTGTAAGATTAAGAGTCTCTTATGGTTTGTCTCCCTCCTGATCCTGTCTTGCTTCATTTTTTTCCTTCCCTATCCCCAAACCCCCCACCCCGCCTCTCAAATTCCTCATATCAGGGAGATCACATGATAATTGTCTTTCTCTGATTGACTTATTTCGCTCAGCATAACACTCTCTAGTTCCATACACGCTGTTGCAAATGGCAAGATTTCATTTCTTTTGGTGGCTGCATAGTATTCCATCATATATATATATACACATATATATGTATATATATATATATATACATATATATGTGTATATATATATATATATATATATATATACCACATCTTTATCCATTCATCTGCTGGTGGACATCTAGGTTCTTTCCATAGTGTGACTATTGTGGACATTGCTGCTATAAACATTCGGCTGTACGTGTCCCTTCTGATCACTACATTTTTACCTTTAGGGTAAATACCCAGTAGTGTGATTGCTGGGTCGTAGGGTAGCTCTATTTTCAACTTTTTGAGGAACCTCCATGCTGTTTTCCAGAGTGGCTGCACCAGCTTGCATTCCTACCAATAGTGTAGGAGGGTTTCCCTTTCTCTGCATCCTTGCCAACATCTGTTGTTTCCTGACTTGTTAATTTTAGCCATTCTGAGTGGTGTGAGGTGGTATCTCATTGTGGTTTTGATTTGTATTTCCCTGATGCCGAGTGATGTGGAGCACTTTTTCATGTATCTGTTGGCAATCTGGCTGTCTTATTTGCAGAAATGTCTGTTCATGTCTTCTGCCCATTTCTTGATTGCATCATTTGTTCTTTGGGTGTTGAGTTTGGTAAGTTCTTTGCAGATTTTGGATACTAGCCCTTTATCTGATATGTCATTTGTGAATATCTTCTCCCATTCTGTCAGTTGTCTTTTGGTTTTGTTGACTGTTTCCTTTGCTGTGCAAAAGATTTTGATCTTGATGAAGTCCCAATAGTTCATGTTTGCCCTTGTTTCCCTTGCTTTTGGCAATATTTCTAGGAAGAAGTTGCTGAGGTTGAGGTCGAAGAGGGTGCTACCTGTGTTCTCCTCAAGGATTTTGATGGATTCCTGCCTCATATTGAGGTCTTTCATCCATGTTGAGTCTATTTTTGTTTGTAATTTAAGGAAATGGTCCAGTTGCATTCTTCTTCATGACTGTCCAATTTTCCCAACACCATTTGTTGAATAGACTGTTGTTTTTTCATGGAAATTCTTTCCTGCTTTGTTGAAGGTTAGTTCACCGTAGAGTTGAGGGTCTATTTCTGGGCTCTTTATTCTGTTCCATTGATGTATGGGTCTGTTTTTGTGCCAGTACTATACTGTCTTGGGGATTACAGCTTTGTAATAGAGCTTGAAGTCTGGAAATGTGATACCACCAACTTTGGCTTTCTTTTTCAACATTCCTCTAGCTATTCAGGGTAGTTTCTGGTTCTATATAAATTTTAGGATTATTTGTTCCATTTCTTTGAAAAAAAAATGATGGTCTTTTGATAGGGCTTGCGTGAAATGTGTAGATTGCTTCAGGTAGCATCAACATTTTCACAATATTTGTTCTTCCAATCCATGAGCATGGAACGTTTTTCCATTTCTTTGTATCTTCCTCAATTTCTTTCATGAGTACTTTATAGTTTTCTTAGGACAGATTCTTTGCATCTTTGGTTAGGTTTATTCCTAGGTATCTTATGGCTTTGGGTGCAATTGTAAATGGGATCGACTCCTTAATTTCTCTTTCTTCTGTCTTGCCTTTGGTGTATAGGAATTGCAACTGATTTCTGTGCATTGATTTCATATCCTGACACTTTACTGAATTCCTATACAAGTTCTAGCAGTTTTGGAGTGGAGTCTTTTGGGTTTTCCACATAAAGTATCATATCATCTGCAAATAGTGAGAGTTTGACCTCTTCTTTGCCAATTCAGTTGCCTTTTATTTCTTTCTGTTGTCTGACTGCTGAGGCTAGGACTTCTAGTACTTTGTTGAATAGCAGTGGTGATGGTGGACATCCCTGCCATGTTCCTGACCTTAGCGGAAAAACTCTCAGTTTTTCCCCAGTGAGAATGATATTTGCTGTGGGTTTTTCATAGATGGCTTTTGTGATATTGAGGTAAGTACCCTCTATCCCTACACTTTGAAGAGTTTGGGTCAGGAAAGGATGATGTACTTTGTCAAATGCTTTTTTAGCATGTATTGAGAGCAACATATGGTTCTTGTTCTTTCTTTTATTAATGTATTGTATCACATTGATTGATTTGCAGATGTTGAACCAGCCTTGCAGCCCTGGAATAAATCCCACTTGGTCGTGGTGAATAATCCTTTTAATGTACTGTTGGATCCTATTGGCTAGTATTTTGGTGAGAATTTTTGCATCTGTGTTCATCAAGGATATTGGTCTGTAATTCTTTTTGATGGGGTCTTTGTCTGGTTTTGGGATCAAGGTAATGTGGCCTCATAAAATGAGTTTGGAAGTTTTCCTCTCATTTCTATTTTTTTGGAACAGTTTCAGGAGAATAGGTATTAATTGTTATTTAAATGTTTGGTAAAATTCCCCAGGGAAACCGTCTGGCCCTGGGCTCTTGTTTGTTGGAAGAATTTTTGATGACTGTTTCAATGTGCTTACTGGTTATGGGTCTGTTCAGGTTTTCTATTTCTTCCTGGTTCAGTTTTGGTCATTTATACGTTTTTAGGAATGCATCCATTTCTTCCAGATTGTCAAATTTGCTGGTGTAGAGTTGCTCATAACATGTTCTAATAATTGTTTGTATTTCTTTGGTGTTGGTTGTGATCTCTCCTCTTTCATTCGTGATGTTATTTATTTGGGTTTTTGCTTTTCTTTTTGATAAGTCTGGCCAGGGGTTTATCAACCTTATTAATTTTTTCAAAGAATCAGCTCCCAGTTTCCTTGATCTGTTCTACTATTCTTTTGGTTTCTATTTCATTGATTTCTGCTCTGATCTTTATGATTTCTCTTCTCTTGCTGGGTTTAGGCTTTCTTTGCTGTTCTTTCTCCAGCTCCTTTAGGTGTAGGGTAAGGTGGTGTACTTGAGACCTTTCTTGTTTCTTGAGAAAGGCTTGTATCACTATATACTTTCCTCTCAGGACCACCTTTCCTGTGTCCCAAAGATTTTGAACAGTTGTGTTTTCATTTTCATTTGTTTCCACGAATTTTTTCCATTCTTCTTTAAATTCCTGGTTGACCCATTCATTGTTCAGTAGGATGCTCTTTAGCCTGCATGTATGAGTGCTTTCCAACTTTCCTCTTGTGATTGCATTCTAGCTTCAGAGCATTGTGGTCTGAAAATATGCAGGGAATGATCCCAATCTTTTGGTGCCTGTTGAGGCTTGATTTGTGACCCAGGATGTGATCTATTCTGGAGAATGTTCCATGTGTACTATGGATGAATGTGTATTCTGTTGCTTTTGGGATGGAATGTTCTGAATATATCTGTGATGTCCATCTGGTCCAGTGTGTCATTTAAGGCCTTTATTTCCTTGTTGATCTTTTGCTTGGATGATCTGTCCATTTCGGTGAGGGGGGTGTTAAAGTTCCCTGCTACTATTGTAATATTGCTGATGTGTTTCTTTGACTTTGTTATTGTTTTATATAGTTGTCTCTCCCATGTTAGGAGCATAGATATTTAAAATTGTTAAATCTTTTTGTTGGGCAGACCCTTTAAGATGATATAGTGTCCTTCCTCATCTCTTATTATAGTCTTTGGCTTAAAATCTAATTGATCTGATATAAGGATTGCCACTCCAGCTTTCTTTTGATGTCCATTAGCATGGTAAATGGCTTTCCACCCTCTTACTTTAAATCTGGATGTGTCTTTGGGTCTAAAATGAGTTTCTTGTAGACAGCATATTGATGGTTTGTTTTTTTTTTTAAATCCATTCTGATATCCTGTGTCTTTTGATTGGGGCATTTAGCCCATATACATTCAGGGTAACTATTGAAATATATGAATTTAGTGCCATTGTATTGTCTGTAAGGTGACTGTTATTGTATATTGTCTCTGTTCCTTTCTGGTCTACTACTTTTAGGCTCTCTCTTTGTTTAGAGGAACCCTTTCAATATTTCCTGTAGGGCTGGTTCAGTGTTTGCAAATTCTTTTAGTTTTTGTTTGTCCTGAAAGCTTTTTACCTCTCCTTTTATTTTCAATGATAGCCTAGCTGGATATAGTATTCTTGGCTGCATATTTTTCTCATTTAGTGCTCTTAATATCTGCCATTTCTTTCTGGCCTGCCAGGTCTCTGTGAATAAGTCTGCTGCCAATCTAATATTTCTACCTTTGTATGTTACAGACTTCTTGTTCTGAGCTGCTTTCAGGATTTTCTCTTTGTCACTAAGACTTGTAAGTTTTACTATTAGATGACAGGGTGTGGACATATTCTTACTGATTTTGAGGGGGGTTCTCTGAGCCACCTGGATTTTGATGTTTGTTCCCTTTGCCATATTGGGAAATTCTATACTATAATTTGCTCCAATATATCTTCTGCCCCTCTCTCACTTTCTTCTTCTTCTGGAATCCCAATTATTCTAATATTGTTTCATTTTAGGTATCACTTATCTCTCGAATTCTCCCTTCATAGTTCAGTAGTTGTTTGTCTCTCTTTTGCTCGGCTTCTTTATTCTTTGTCATTTCGTCATAGAGGACATATCACTAATTCTCTCTTCTGCCTCATTTATCCTAGCAGTAAGAGCTCCCATTTTTTATTGCACCTCATTAATAGCTTTTTTAATTTCAACTTGGTTAGACTTTAGTTCTTTTATTTCTCCAGAAAGGGATTTTATTTCTCCAGAAAGGGTTTCTGTAATGTCTTCTATGCCTTTTCTGAGCCCAGCTAGCCCCTTGAGAATTGTTCTGAACTCTAATTCTGACATATTACCAATGTCCATATTGATTAGGTCCCTCTTCTTTTTTTTCATGCTGAGTTTTTCCATCTTGTAATTTTATCCAGATAAGAATATATGAATGATTGGGGCACCCAGGTGGCTCAGTGGTTTAAGCCTCTGCCTTTGTCTCAGGTCATGATCTCAGAGTCCTGGGATCAAGCCCCGCATTGGGCTCCCTGCTCAGTGGGAGGCCTGCTTCCCCCTCTCTCTCTGCCTGCCTCTCTGCCTACTTGTGATCTCTCTCCCTCTGTCAAATAACTAAATAAAATCTTAAAAAAAAAAGAATATACGAATGAGAGAATAAAATACTAAAAGGGTGGCAAAGACCCCAGAAAAATGTACACTAACCCAATCAGAAAAGATCCAAAACCAGGGAGAAAAGAATGGCAGAAAAAATAAAAATAAAAAATAAAAAATCATATATATATATGACTGGTGAATAGAACAGAACCACCCACTTGATTCTGGGTGTATTCTGGTCTCTTAGAAGAAATTACCTCCCAAAATTTTAAAGAAAGAAAAACTTATTATATATATATATATATATATATACACACACACACACATATATATACACACACACACACAAATAAGGGTAAACATGATGAAGGGCTGGAATATGACTATAAAGATGAAAAATTTTAAAAAGTTCTAAAAAAAGAATTGATAAGTTAAATTGTTTGGAAAAACAAAAAAAGAGGAGGGACTGTGCTCAGGCTGGAGATTAGAACAAAGCCATGTGCTAGATTAGGGTATATTTTGATCTATTAGAAGAAATTATATCCCAAATATTTTAGGAAAAAAAAAACTGTATGTATACAAAAAATAAGGTTAAATACAATGAAGGGATAAAATATGACTATAACAATGAAGGTTTAAAAAGGTTTTTTTAAGAAAGATATTGTTAAGATAAACTAGTTTAAAAACACTAAAAGAGGAAAAGTCAAAAAATAGAATAAGAAAAAAATAAAAAGAATAAGAAAAAATAAAAATTAAAAATTAAATTAAAAAATATAACTTTGCAAGACTAAAGGATCATGGGGGAAAAGCCATGAATTCTATGTGTTGCTTTCCCCTAGCTCTGGAGTTCAGCTGTCTCCTTGACTGGAGAGTTTGGTCTTAGCTGGATGTTCTTGCTGATCTGTGGGAGGGGCCTGTTGCAGTGATTCTCAAATGTCTTTTCCCGAAGCAGAATTACACTGCCCTTGCCAGAGACTGGGCTAAGAAATCTGCTCAAGTTGGCTCTTGGAGCTTTTGTTCCCTGAACACTTTCTGTAGAGGAGGGAATGAAAATGGTGGCCTCTCAATCTCTGGCCCAGAGGAGTGGAAAGCTCAGGACCCCACTCCTCAGAGTGCCCTCAGAGAAAAGCTGTCAATCACTTCTGTCTCCCTGGTCTCTGGCCACACTCTGAGCTCACCTGGCCTGTGACCGAGCATTTCTTTCTCTGGCACACAGCCCCATTTGGAGTCTCCAAACCCAGCAGATTCCTACCTCACTGCACTTCCCATAGCAGGAAGGTGAGTCTCCCCAGATCTGCCACTTGTGGGGTCCCTGCTTGAAGAGCAGGGCCCAACTGTTTGTTGGATCATGGTTTAAGGTAACCCCAATCTGAAAGCTCACTCTTCAGCTCCATCTCTGCAGCCGGTTTCCCTGCTCTGACACTTGGCTGCTCTGCCACACTCAGACACCCCCAATTTTTCTGTGACCCCACAGGACCTGAAACCACACTCTTCCTGTGATGGCTCCACCCCCACTTAGCCTCTGGAGCAATGTCCCTCAGTGGAGCAGACTTCTAAAAGTTCAATTTTGTGCTCCAGTGATCCACCACCTGCTGGGAGCCAGCTCCTCCCCCTGCAGCCTAACCTCCCATCACTTTGGATTCACTTCTCCACACTACCTAGCTTTCAGAAAGTGGTTGATTTTCCATTCCTAGCATCGCTGCTCTTCTTTTTGATCTCCTATTGAGTTTGTAGGTGTTTAGAATGGTTTGGTATCTATCTAGCTGAACTCCTGGGATTTGATGTCATTTTCAGTCTGCTATTCCTCCGCCATCTTGCTTCTCTTGTGCAGAGGTTTTTATCTTGATGAAGTCCCAATAATTCATTTTTGCTTTTGTTTCCCTGGCCTCTGGAGATGTGTCTAATAAGAAGTTCCTATAGGGGAGATCAAAGTGGTCACTAGCTGTGTTCTCCTTAATGATTTTGATGGGCTTCTGTATCACGTTTAGGAATTTCATCCATTTTGAATTAATTTTTGTGTATGGTGTAAGAAAATGGTCCAGTTTCGAATTCTTTTGTATGTTTTGTCCAATTTTCCCAATACCATTTGTTGAAGACTCTTTTTTCCATTAGATGTTCTTCCCTATTGTGTCAAAGACTAGTTGATGATACCATTGTATCATTTCTGGTTTTTCTATTCTGTCCCATTAATCTATGTGTCTGTTTTTGTTTTGTTTTGTTTTTGCTATCTTTATGACTACAGCTTTGTAATATAGCTTGACATCTGGAATTGTAATGCCTTCAGCTGTACTTTTCTTTTTAAGAATTGCTTTGGGAAGAGGGGGAAGATGGTGGAAGAGTAAGGGAACATCATATCATCTGGTCCTTGAATTTAGCTAGATATCTATCATATTATTCTGAACACCTGTGAATTCAACCTGAGATCTAAGAAAAGAATTGCTAGAGTTCTACAAATAGAAAAACGACTCACTTTTTGCAAGGTAGGAGGTGTGAAGAAGTGAATCTGAGAGGATATATCGGAAGATAAACTGTGAGGGGAAGGAAGCCTCTGTAATCTGGTTACTGGAAAGTGATATAGCAGCGAAGTGCAAAATCAGAACTTTTAAAAGTCTGCTTCTGTGGGAGACATCTCTGTCTGAAAGGTGCTCAGGTGGCAAAGTGGGGGCAGAATCCTTGGTGGGACAGTGTGGTCTCAGGATCCCCAGGGTCACAGAAAGAATGGGGATGACTAAATGTGGCAGAGTTCCCAAGCATTGGAGTGGGGAAGCTGGCTACAATTAGTGAGGCCCAGAGTGGACACTCAGGTGTTGTCATAAACTGTAAACTGCAACATGATTGGGTGACCGCTCTCCAAGCAGGGTCCAGCAAGTGGCAGAACTGCAGTGAGACCCCGCTTCCTTCCCCAGGCAGATTGGTGTGGGTGTGCACTCCAAAGTCTACAGAGTTGGTGCATACAAAAGTGATTGCTTTTCCCTAAGGATGCACTGAAGAGTGGGGTCCATGAAGGAATATAACTAATTATCATAAAAGGCATATATAAAAGCCCACAGAGAATATAATTCTCAGTGGAGAAAAACAGAGTTCTTCCCTTAAGGTCAGGAAAATGACAAGGATGCCCACTCTCACCACTGTTCTTCTAGATAGTACCAGAAGTCCTATCTCAGCAATCCGACAACAAAAAGAAATAAAAGGGTTTCAAATTGGCAAAAAAAAAAAAAAGTCAAACTCTCTCTCTTCACAGATGACATAACACTTTATGTGGAAAACCAAAAATATTCCACCTCAAAATTCCTTGAACTGATTCAGGAATTCAGCAATGTAACAGAATATAAAATCAATGCACATAAATCAGTTGCATTTCTATACACTAACAATATCACTGAAGAAATAGGAATTAAGGAATTGATTCCACTTATAATTGCACAAAAAACCATAAGACATCGAGGAATAAACCTAACCAAAGCAGTCAAGGATCTGTACTCTAGAAACTAAAGAACACTTAGAAAAGAAATTGAGGAAGGCAGAAAGAGATGGAAAAGCATTCCAAATTCATGGATTGGAAGAATAAATATTGTTAATATGTCTATGCTCCTCAGAACAATCCACATATTCAATGCAATCCTTATTAAAACAACACCACAATTTTTCACAGAGCTGGAACAAATAATCCTAAAATATATATGGAACCAGAAAAGACCCCAAATAGCCAGAGGAATGTTGGTAAAGCAAAGCAAAGCTGGGGGCATCACAATGCCTAACTTCAAGTTGTATTACAAAGCTATAATCATCAAGGCAGCATGGTACTGGCACAAAAATAGACACATAGATCAATGGAACAGAATAGAGAGCCCAGAAATGTACCCTTAACTCTATGGTCAACTTATATTCAACAAAACAGGACACAATATCCAGTGAAAAAAAGGACAGTCTATTCAACAAATGGTGTTGGCGAAATTGGACGGCCACATATAGAAAAATGAAACTAGACCATTCTCTTATACCATACACAAAGCTAACCTCAAAATGGATGAAAGAACTCAATGTGAGACAGGAATCCGTCAAAATCTTAGAGAACACAGGCAGCAACCTCTTTGAGCTTGGCTGCATCAACTTCTTGCTAGACACATCTCCACAGGCAAGGGAAACAAAAACAAAAATGAACTCTTGGGACTTCATCAAGACTAAAAGCTTCTGGATGTCAAAGGAAACAGCAAAACTGAAAGACAACCTACAGAATGGGAGAAGATATTTGCAAATGACATATCAGATAAAGGGCTAGTGTCCAAGATCTATAAAGAACCTATCAAACTCAACACCCCCTCAAAAAAAAATCTGGTCAAGAAATGGGGCAGAAGACATGAATAGACGAACCTGCACCCTAATGCTTATAGCAGCAATAGCCACAATAGTCAAACTATGGAAAAAGTCCACATGTCCATCGACAGATGAATGGATGTGATAATGTATATGTGATACATATGTGATACATATGTGATACATTACATTGAAGATGTGATAATGTATATGTATATGGAATATTGTGTGTATATATTCCATATATATATATATACACACACACATTTATATCCCATATATAAAATCATATATATATATATTGCATATTTACTCAGCCATCAAAAAAAAATGAAATCTTACTATTTGCAAAGAT
>NW_019154179.1:2589457-2663824 GCF_002288905.1 Enhydra lutris kenyoni | reverse complement strand
GCCATCAAAAAAAAATGAAATCTTACTATTTGCAAAGATGTGGATGAAAGTAGGGGGTATTATGTTAAGAGAAATGATTCAATTAGAGAATGACAGTTATCATATGATTTCACTCATATGTGAAATTCTAGAAACAAAGCAGTATCATAGAGGAAGGGAGGGAAAATAAAATAAGATGGATTCAGAGAAGTAGATCAGCCATAACAGACTCTTAACTATAGCAAAAAAACCCCTGTGGATTATTGGAGGGGAGGTGGTTGGGGGATGGGGTAAATGTGTGATGGGAATTAAGGAGAGCACGTGGTGTAATGAACACTGGGTGTTATATGCAACAGGTTAATAACTGAACTCTACCTTGAAACTAATGATACACTATATATTAATTAATGGAATTTAAATAAAATAAAATTTTAAAAAGAAACTAGCATCCAAAATAAGAAAAAATATATATGCATATGTATGCAAATAAAATATAATGAAAGGAAAGCATATAAATATATCTACAATGTATATGTAAAAACAAAAAGTAAAAAAATAGAAAGAAATTGGAAAAATAAGAAAATACCTGAAAAATAATACTGGAAGACTAAAGAATAAAAATACAAAGAATGCAATATACTGTTTCCCCAAGAACTGAAGCTTTGCATCCCTCAATGATCAGTAAACTTTGTGTGAGTTGTTTCTCTTTGGAGGGGCCTGTTGGGCTGATTCTCAGGTGGACCAGCCCAGTGGAAATGTGCCTCAGTGCACAGGGAGGCAAGGCTTGGTGTAAGCAGCTCTGGAGTCTTCAAAAGCATTGATGGACTTGCTGAATATGGCTGTGCCCCACTCTCTAGCCCTGAAGCTGGAAATTTGCACCCCTCTTCAGTGAGCCTTCATAGAAAAGCAATCAATCACTCTTGACTCCCCAGTTCCCATCAGAACTCTGTGTTCACCTAACCTGTGACTGAACATTTTTATCTCAGACATGTGACTGAGTTTCAAAACTCCAAATTTTAGCAATTACCACAGCCAAAGACCCACACTCTTTCCCCCAGGGGTATCTCACCATGCTTCTGTCTTTTTTGCTGGACCCATCCCAAGAAAGCGGTTATACAACCAATGCAGTTTATGGCAACACAGAACAGAAAGCAGGCACCTAAACTCCCTGTTCTTAGCCAGCTTTCCATCTCCTGTGCCTGGAAACTCTACCACACTAAGGCACCAGCCATTCTTGTTGAGACCCTGGGGATCCTTAGACCATGTTGTCACACCTGGGGTTCTGCCCCCACTTCATCACCTGAGCACCCTTAGCCATGCACTTTCCACACTGTAGCAGATTTCTGAAAGATCTGATTTTGTACTCCACTGCTTATAATAATTTGCAGTAGCTTTCTTAAATAGCGTCCATCCCCTCCACCGTATCCTCAGCTATATCACATCAGATTCAAGTCTCCACACCTCCTACCTTCCAAACAGTGGTTACTCTTCTACTTGTAGACTTGCAGCATTTGTTTTCTCAGATCTCAGGTTGATTTCTTGGACATTCAGAATGATTTGATAACTATCTAGTTGTATTTGAGGGATGAGACACTTAGGGTACCATCTTAACTCCTTCTTCTCCACCATCTTAACTCCTTCTGCACCCCTTTGTTTATAACAGCATTTTTTACAATAATCAAAATATGGAAACAGCCCAAGTGCCCATCAATAGACGAATGGGTAAAGGAGAAGTGATATATATATAATGGGATATTATTAAGTTATAAAAGAATAAAATCGTCTCATTTACAATGACAGGGATGGAACTAGAAAGTATAATGTTAAGTGAAATAAGTCAGTAACTGAAACACATAGTTCAGTCAGTGGAATTTAAGAAACACATATTTCATATGTGGAATTTTTTTTTTTTAGTTTGCTTAATTTATTTTTATTATAATCTTGCTTATGATAAGTCAAAGCATAAATCTAGGCATATGTTTCTTTCCTTCTTTTTTTTTAAATTTTATTTTTTATAAACATATAATATATTTTTATCCCCAGGGGTACAGGTCTGTGAATCGCCAGGTTTACACACTTCACAGCACTCACCAGAGTGTGGAATTTTTTTTTTAAAGAGGAAGTTTAAGAGGCTGCGATATTGCTTATTAAATTCCCTCATCTTTTTATTTTTAAAAGATTTTATTTATTTATTTGACAGAAAGAGATCACAAGCAAGCACAGAGGCAGGCAGAGAGAGAGGGGGAGGCAGGCTTCCCGTTGAGCTGAGAGCCCGATGCGGGGCTCAATCCCAGGACCCTGGGATCATGACCTGAGCTGAAGGCAGAGGCTTTAACCCACTGAGCCACCCAGGTGCTCCTCATATGTGGAATTTAAGAAACAAAACGAATGAGCAAGAGAGAGAGAAAAAGGGAGAGACAAGCCAAGAATCAGACTCTTAACTATTGAGAACAAACTGATGGTTACTAGAGGGGACGTTGGTGGGGAGAATTAGTGAAATAGGTGGTGGGGACTAAGGACTGCACTTATCATGATGAGCACTGGGTGATGAATGGAATTCTTGAATCATTATCTTGAATCTTGAAACTAATATGATACTGTATGTTAACTATACTAGAAATAAAATTAAATAAAACAAAATACAAAACATAATATATAATTTTAAAAAAAAGTAATACCATATGGTCCAGTAATTTTACTACTGAATATCTACCCAAAGAAAATGAAAACACTAATTCAAAAAGGTATATACATTCCTGTGTCTAGTGCAGTATTATTTATAATAGCCAAGATATAAAAGCAGCCTGTGTCCATTGATAAATGAATGGATAAAGATGTGGTATGTGTTTAAAAAAAAAAAAAGATGTGGTATGTATATATACAATTGAGCATTACTCAGCCATAAAAAAGACCGAGATCTTGCGATTTGTGAAAATAGGGATGGCCCTAGAAAGTATTATGTTAAGTGAAATAAATCAGAGAAATACAAATACCATGCGATTTCGCTTAATTGTAGAATCTAAAAAACAAAGCAAATAAACAACAAAATAAATTGACTCAAATACAGAGGACAGACTGGTTGTTGCCAGAGAAAAGGTGGGTAAGAGAATGGGTAAATAGATAAAGGGGATTAAAAGGTGAAAAATTCCATTTATAAATATAAATATATATTTATATATATTTATAAATATAAAGTATAAATATAAAAATTACATTTATTTATAAAATAAGTAACAAGTCATAGAGATGGAAAGTACAGCATTGGGAACCTTGTCAATACATTTGATATAACATTGTATGGTGACTATGCTTATGTTGGTGAGCATTGAATAATGTATAGAATTATGAGTCAATATAATGTGTATCTGAAACTATTATTGTATGTCAGGGGCACCTGGGTGGCTTAGTGGGTTAAGCCTCTGCCTTCGGCTCAGGTCATGATCCCAGGGTCCTGGGATCAGGCTCTCTGCTCATCGGGGAGCCTGCCTCCCCCATCCCCCCACCTGCCTCTCTGCCTACTTGTGATCTTTGTCTGTCAAATAAATACATAAAAATCTTTTAAAAAGAAAATTGTATGTCAATTGTATTTCAATAAAAAAGCAAATTCAAAGTTGTGCTTACTGGTAGGAGCTGGTCCACCCTTACCCCACCCCCATTTTATGAGTTCTAGCTGTGAAGATGTTTTTCTAGCAGGCACGCAGTAATTCCTGAAATTTCTGTGTAACCTCATTGGTCTATGTTTTTATTAAAAATGCCTAATAGAGTTTGGGTAAAATTTGTAATTAAACAGAAAAAAATAGGTTAAATCATGTCATAAATAAGGTTCTGAGCTGATTAATTTTATGTATTATAAAAAGTTTGTAATTAGAATTTATATGTTACAGGTTTGAATTGTAAATGCTTACAAGTGTTTTTGAAAATCCCTCTTATGTCTTGAGTTTTTACTTTATAAGTGAAATTTTGGTGATTAACAATTTAAAGATGTGTTTTAATATTCTTGGCAGCCCATCTGCAGTAACAACTGATAAGCCCTAGGAAAATTCAAGAGCCTGCTTTGATTTACTTGCAAATTTCTCCAAACAAGGTAGGTGGACCCATAACACTACATTTCTCTGACAAGGATAAAAATGCTATCATTTACAAGTTAAATAATTATCCTGATAGAAAAGTTGTAATTTCTGCAAAGTTGGTACATTTCAGTTGCAGAAAAGAGGTCCCCCTAGAGGGAATTTGGCCCCCCTACTCCTGATAGATTAGCTAGATTAGATTTTAACACCTTTGTTCCAGAAGCTGAAAAAGATCACAATGCCTTTTTGTAAAAAGGACTGGAAGGATCCTCCAGGCCAATTACCTACATATGGTATTGGGAAGCAGAACTGCATCAAGTTGCTGAAGGGTTCAATGACAAGGTAACAAGTATTTTTTTTAACTGTCATCCAGGAGACATCTGATGAGTTGTATCCATGGTAGAGTTAGAAGACAGGCAGGGAGGATGTCACAAAGTTTAAAAATCCATGTTTTTTTTCTCACCCTTCTGTCCTACCAGGAAAGAAGACCCACTTCCCTCTGGCCCATCCATGTAGCTACAGATAAAATACTCCCTGGTGATTAAGGAAGTTTTGTTACTCAGAGATGAAGTGAGATACACTCCTATAATAAGTGGGGAAAGGGCAATTAGAGGGAGGTTTTGGGAAAACTCCAATGAGACAATAAAAGGTTGGCTCACCTGGCTGTCAGGTTAAAGGAGCCATGCAAGTTTTTCTGAATGACAATAAATGGAAATCACTCAATCACCAAGTGATCAATACCATGCACTAAGCCATCATGCCCACCACCAACTTGACTAATGACATGAACAAAAAGTGTGTGTAAAGACTGAACAGGGCTTTTTGAAGTGGATCATCATATTCATAATAAAACAGTAGGGTACTGACATGCTTCTGTTAATTGATAAGCACTCTGGATGATGATAGGAAAAGATGAAATTACCTTATGGCTACCATAACCCTGATATGAACTTAGAATGGAAAACATGAATGCCTGGATAATGAGATATTCAACCAGGATCAGACTGAACAATTTGTTCAGTTGATGTGAAAATTTTCTTTCTTGCCCCAGAGGAGTGTTGTCAATGACAACTCCATCTTTGTCCTTCCATTTTGTTCTCCCTTCTGGTTCACAGGTGGTGCCACTTTAGACAACTACCCTGTTACCTCACGACCAGGCCCCTTACTTTATAAAAACTGCAGATTAAAGTCCAGATAGTTGTGTAGAATGGGTGGATAGCAGGCTCAGAGAATAGCTGCATAATGCCCTGGGTCATCTGTCTACCCACCTGGTTGCCCCTGTTGGTAAGTTACCCTGAATAAAACTCTGTGTAAATAGTATGGAGTGGCTTCCTTCATTTTTGGTAGTAAAAGTGCCTGCTCATTCTGGAGGCTGATTCTTCTCCACCTTCTTACAATTGCCCAGATACTGAAAATGAAACAAGCATGGGGAAAAGGGCTGTGCCAGGGGGAATCTATTGTCCATGGTGAAACCCCAAGCTGGTCAGCCACCACCATGTGGGGAGACCTGGCCAAGTCTTTTGAACATTTCAAACTAGTGCATGAGTAGAGGGGCATGCCAAAAATGCCCAAGAGATTGTTAGATATTCTATCTAAAACAGTGGGAAAAGGGGAATAGAAAATAGAATTACAAGTAAGGAGATAATTGGAACAGTCTAGAGAAACATTGGCTTTAGAGAGGTATGTATAAGCTTCATGTTTCTCTAAATGGACATTATGTCCTAAATATTCAACAGCAGGAGAAACACATGTGGCATATGGGATGACAAGGAACATGGACACAGACTGCCATGCACTGAAGTGAGAACTATTATATCTTGGGAGAGTTGGAACCCTGAGTCATGAGATCCCTGGTGTGATGATTCCTCTGATGACATTATCATAGAGGAGGAAAATTATTTGCAGGCATGCTTTTTGATTTGAGTGGAGACCTGGCCACTCATGAGCCTGGGGATGACAAAGAAGAAATTGCCACTAGTCAGAAAATATCTGTTAGGGTATATTCTGCAGCTGAATTAATGCAACTAACAAACTCCTTTAAGCAAAAATTGCTAAGAAAGGGTGGCTACTTGGGATTTATGCCTAGGGGGTACTAAGGATCCTAGATGGTATTATGTTAAATGGGTTTGAGATATAAAAAATGGCCTCAGTCACTGTTCAACCTGCCTTTTAACAAAGACTGTATGCCCAGGCATCATTGCAAATCTCAGGCACTTGGCAATCTGATTGACTGGATAAACAATAACATTATGATAATAGGGCCTAGTAAAAGGGATGCTTCCTCCCCTCCATTATGATAAAGTTTTATGGAAGAACTACAGGAAATTATATGTGAACTGAGAATGAAACATGTCACATACACCCAGCATTTTAGAAGTCCAGATGAAGAATTATTTTTCTTCGGTATGAAAGACCAAATTTTACAGTCAGCCCTGGGGTCATGGTATGGGAAGTTAGTATCTGTCCTTGCCTCTATAGTTACTTGGCCTATTGCTACAATAGCCACTATAATGGCTGATTTAAGTGAAACTGAAAGAATCCATCATAAGGGAAATACATGGGTTGAAAAAACAAGAGAACAAAGGATTCTATAGAAAATAAAATGGCAGGAAGGGGGCCCATCAAGGTCTCTCATAAGTAATTATGGCATTATCTAATATAATTTGGAACCCTGAGACAAAATATAGAACAACAAACAATTTGGTCTGTGAAAGCTGTGGGAGGTGCTGCCTAAGGGAAAGCAGTTTACTTCTTTGAAGGAAGGCTCAAAAAAGCCAAGTGTGTTGCTGGGTGCTCTTCTCACTAGTGGGGGAATTTCACGGGACACCTCCTCTACCCCTATAGACTATATATCATAATCATCAGAAGACCTGAAACCTGAATTCACTTGTTGTACTTGGATCTAGATCCTGTAAAACATCCATGACCAAAATATACTCATGAATGGGGGAAATATGCCCTAGAAAACAGCAGGGAGGAAGACTTTTTATCTGTAGGTAGAGACCAGTTTGTCTAACCTTAATAATTTGTCTTCCATAACCATCACTAGCTCTTATTTCCCTCAAAAATTTTGAGGGATCTTCATACAGAAATGTGCATCCAGTGTCTATTAGAGCTAGTAGAGTTTCCTTGTTAGTGCAAACTCAGTAAATGGTTAATTCAACAGGCTTCTGGTCACACCCTATTACATCCACTAGTGGGCAACATTGTCCTAATATATAGTCTATATTTGTAAATGACCTTACAGATAAAGGGCTGGTATCCAAGATCTATGAAGAACTTTTTAAATTCAACACCCCAAAACCAAATAATCTTGTCAATAAATGGGCATAAGACATGAACAGACACTTCTCCAAAAACATACAAATGTCTCACATGGAGGTCTTTCATCCATTTTGAGTTTATCTTGGTATACAGTGTAAGAGAATGGTCCAGTTTCATTCTTCTGCATGTGCCTATCCAATATTCCCAGCACCATTTATTGAAGAGACTATCTTTTTATTCCCCATTGGATATTCTTTTTCTGATTTGTCAAAAATTAGATGACCATAGAATTGAAGGTCCATTTCTGGGGTCTCCATTCTGTTCCATTGATCTATGTGTCTGTTTTTGTGCCAACACCATGTTGTCTTGATGATCACAGCTTTGTAATATAGCTTGAAGTCAGGTATTGTGATGCCCCCAGCTTTGGTTTTCTTTCTCAACATTCCCCTGGCACCTCAGGGTCTTTTCTGGTTTCATACAAATTTTAGAGATAAAGATTCCAGCTCTGTGAAAAATGTCAATAGCATTTTGAAAGGTATTGCACTGAATGTTTCGATTGCTCTGGGCAGCACAGACATTTTCACAATGTTTATTCTTCCAATCCATGAGCATGAACTGTTTTCCATCTCTGTATGTCTTCTTCAATTTCTTTCATAAGTGTTCTGTAGTTTCTAGAGTACAGATCCTTTACCTCTTTGGTTAGGTTTATTTCTTTGTATCTAATGGTTTTTCATGCAAGTGTAAATGGGATTGATTCCTGAGTTTTGCTTTCTTCAGTCACATTGTTAATGTATAGAAATGCAACTGATTTCTGTGCATTGATTTTTTTATTCTGCCGTGTTGTTGAATTGCTATATGGGTTCTAGCAATTTTGGGGTGGAGTCTTTTGGGTTTCCCACATTAAATATCATGTTATCTGTGAAAAAGGAGAGTTTGACTTCTTCATGTCAACCTGAATGCCTTTTATTTCTTTTTGTTTTCTGATTGCTGAGGCTAGTACTTCTAGTAACACAATACTGGTGAGAGTGGGCATCCCTGTCATGATCCTGACCTTAAGGGAAAAGCTCTCAGTTTTTCCCCATTGAAAATTATATTCACTGTGGGCTCTTTATAGATGGTTTTTATGATGTTGAGGTATGTTCCCTTTATCCCTATACTTTGGAGAGTTTTTTTCAAGAAAGGTTATATATTTTGTCAAATGCCTTTCTGCATCACTTGAGAGGATCATATGGTTCTTGTTTCTTTTGTTAAAGTTAAAAATCTATCACATTGAATTGTGAAGGTTGAACCACTCTTGTATCCCAGAATAATTCCTACCTGGTCATGGTGGATAATTATTTTAATGTACTGTTGGATCCTATTGGCTAGGATCTTGATGATATTTTGGCATCCATGTTCATCAGTGATATTGGTGTGTAATTCTCCTTTTGATGGGGTCTTTTCCTGGATTAAGGATCAAGGTAATGCTGGCCTCATAGAACAAGTTTGGATGTTTTCCTTCTGTTTCTATTTTTTGAAACAGCTTCAGTAGAATAGATATGATTCCTCTTTAAATGTTTGGTAGAATTCCCCTGGAAAGTCATCTGGCCTTGGATTCTTGCTTTTTGGGAGATTTTTGATTACTGCTCTAATTTCCTTAAGGGTTATTGGTCTGTTGAGATTTTTAAAATTTCTTCCTGTTTCAGTTTTGGTTGTTCATAAGTTTCCAGGAAGACATCCATTTCTTCCATATTGCCTAATTTGTTGGCATATAGTTGCTCATAATATGTTCTTAAAATTCTCTGTATTTCCTTGTGGTTGGTCATGATCTCTTCCCTTTCACTTGTGATTTTATTAATTTGGGCCTTTCTCTTTTCTTTTGGCTGGCCAGAGGTTTATCAATGTTATTAATTCTTTCAGAGAACCAGCTTTTAGTTTCATTGATATGTTCTATTGTTCTGGCTTCTAGTTCAGTGATTTCTGCTCTAATCTTTATTATTTCTCTTCTGCTGGGTTTAGGCTTTATTTGCTGTTCTTCCTCCAGGTCCTTTAGGTGGAAGTTTACCTTGTGTATTTTAGATTTTTCGTTTTTTTTGAGAGAGACTAGTTTTGCTATGTACTTCCCACTTAGGACTGCCTTTGCTCTATCCCAAAGGTTTCAAATAGATATATTTTCATTCCCATTAGTTTCAATGGATTCTTAAAATTCTTCTCTAACTTCCTGGTTGACCCATTCCTTCTATAGCAAGATGCTCTTTAGCCTCCAAGTGAGTTCCTTCCAAATTTCCTGTTGTGTTTGAGTTCAAGTTTCAAACCATTGTGGTCTGGAAATATGCAAGGAATTATCCCAATCTTTTGGTATCAGTTGAGACTTGATTTGTGACCCAGTATGTGATCTATTCTGGAGAAAGTTCCATGTGCACTTGAGAAGAATGAGTAGTCTGTAGTTTTAGGATGAAATGTTCTGGATATATCTGTGAAGTCCATCTGATCCAATGTGTCATTCAAAGTCCTTGTTTCTTTTGTGTGTGTGTGTGTGTGTGTGTGTGTGTGTGTGTGATTGTGTGTGTGTGTGTTATTTATTTATTATTAGCATATAATGTATTATTTGCCCTAGGGATACAGGTGTGTAAATCATCAGGCTTACACATTTCCTAGCACTCACCATAGCACACACCCTCCCCAATGTCGATAACCCAGCCACGCTATCCCTACTCTCCCTCACCCCTCAGCAACCCTGTTTGTTTCATGAGATTAAGAGTCTCTTATGGTTTGTTTCCCTCCTGATCCCATCTTGTTTTTTCCCTTCCCTCCCTACCCTCACAAGCCCCTACCCTGCCTTCCAAACTCCTCATATCAGAGAGATCACATGACAATGGTCCCTCTCAGACTGACTTATCTCACTCAGCATAATACCCTCTAGTTCCATCCACCTCATTTCAAATGGCAAGATTTTATTTCTTTTGATGGCTGCATAGTATTCCATTGTGTATGTGTGTTTATATATATAATCTCACATCTTCTTTATCCATTCATCTGTTGATAAAGCCTTTGTTTCTTTGTTGATCTTCTGCTTAGATGACTGGTCCATTGTTGGGAGTGGAGTGTTGAAGTCCCTTACTATTAATGTATTATTATCCATGTGTTTCTTTACTTTATTTATTAATTGATTCATATAATTGGCTGCTCCCATGTTGGGGGCATAAATATTTATAATTGTTAGATCTTCTTGTTGGATAGACCCTTTAGGTATGATATAGTGTCCCTCTTCATCTCCCACTCAGTCTTTGATTTAAAATCTAATTTGTTTGATATGAGGATTGCTACTCCAGCTTTCTTTTGAGGTCTTTTAGCATGAAAAATTGTTCTGCACCCCCTCATTTTGGTCTGGAGCTGTCTTTAGTTCTAAAATGAGTCTCTTATAGACAGCATATGGGTCTTCCTTTTTTATCCAATCTGATACCCTATGTCTTTTGATGGGAGCATTTAGCTCATTTACATTCAGAGTAACTGTTGAAAGATATGAACTTACTACCATTGCATTACCTGTAAAGTCACTGTTTCCTTATATTGTCTCTGTTTCTTTCTGGTCTATGTTACTCTTGGGCTCTCTCTTCACTTACAGGATCCCCCTTAATATTTCTTGCAGGGCTGGCTTGGTGGTCACAAACTCTCCATTTCTTTTTGTCCTGGAAGCTCTTTATCTCTCTTTCCATTCTGAATAACAACCTTGCTGGATGAAGTATTCTTGGCTGCATGTTTTTCTCATTTAGTACCCTGAATATATTATGCCAGCCCCGTTTGGCCTGCCAGGTCTATGTGGATATGTCTGATGTTAGTATGATATTCCTCTCTCTGTGTGTTAGGAGCTTTTTATCTTGAGCTGATTTAAGGATTTTCTCTTTGTCTTTGAAATTTGAAAGCTTCACTATTATATATTGGCATGTTGATTTATTTTTATTGATTTTGGGAGGGGTCCCCTCTACTTCTTGGACTTGAATGCCTATTTCCTTCCCAAGATTAGGGAAGTTCTTAGCTATGATTTGCTCATTACACCTTCTGTATCCCTCCCTCTTTCTTCTTGCTTTGGGATCCCAATAATTCTAATACTGTTTCACTTCATTGTATCGCTGAATTCTCAAAGCCTCCCCTCATGGTCCATTAGTTGTTTTTCTCTCTTTTCCTCAGCTTCTTCCCTTTTCACCGACTTGTCTTCCATGGCACTTACTCTCTCTTCTGCCTCATTTACCCTAGCTGTTAGAGCATCCAATTTTTAATTTTGGCTTGATTACATCTCATTTCTGCACTAAAAGATTTTCTAGTCTTTTATTTTTTTTTCAAGTTCAGGTAGTAACTTACACTTATCCCAAATTCCAGTTCTGACATTTTACTTATATCTATATTGATCAGATCTGTGGCAGAGTATTACCTCTGGTTCTTTCTTTTGTTGCGAATTCTTCCTTTTAGTCATTTTTCCCAGAGAAGAATGGATGAATGAGTGAACAAAATCCAAAATATCAACCACAACCCCAGAAAAATATACACTAGACTAATCCAAGGAGGTCAGAAACCAAAAATTGAAAAGAAAGAGTTGAAAGAAAGAAAGAAAAGTAGGAACAGAGAATATAATCTCCCAGGTAAACAAAACAGGGTGATCCACTTGGTCCTGGGTGTATTTTGGACTGTGTGTTAGAAGACATTAAATCCCCAAATGTAAAGCAAAACATATATATATATATATATATATATATATATATATATATATATACAAAGCAAAATTGAATACAATGAAAAGAAGCCAAAAATGAAGAATATATCTATAAAATGTATATGTAAAAAAGGAAAATTTTAAACTTAAAGATAAATAGATCATGAGAAAAAAACCTCGAGTTCTAGATATTATTTTCCCTTAACCCTGGAGTTTTGCAGTCTTTTGTGTTCTGTTAACTTGGTGTTCCTCTGTTGTTTCAGGTGATCTTCTGGGGGAGGGGCCTGCTGTGCTGATTCTCAGATGTCTTTGCTTGGGTGGAGTTGCACCACCCCTCACCAGGGCACTGGGTTCAGTAAGAGCTGTTACTAGTTGCTGTTACTGAGTAACCTGCAGGTCTTCCCTGCCTCTGTAAAAATAGCCATTTCCCAATGTTGAGCCCCAGAGCTGACAGACTGTGGTCCCCTCTCTTCACTACACCCTCAGGGATAAGCACTCTTCAATTTTGTGTGTGCCAAACTCTGCAGATCCTGCCATGGGGGCCTGCATTGATCCTCCTGGGGGAAGACAGAGGGTTTGTGTGTTTCTGTGCTTTGCAGGGACCCTGCACAGAGAGTAGTCACATGGCAGGGCACGTTCCTGTACTGCTCCTCCCAAGAGAAGGCAGAAGGCCACCTTTTCTTGTGCTTTGAAGTACCCCACAATGCAAGCAACTGCCCCATCGTGTGTACTCTGAGGCTGCGCCCCCTCTCCCCCCACTCCCTGGGGAGAAGGCAGAGGGCTGCTGCTTTTCTGTATTTTGCAGGGCACCTGCAAGGGAGCTATTACTGTGCTGTGGCTCATGGTTTATGGTGAACCAAGCTGAGACTCTCCTCCTGGACCCACTGACCCTCTTCAGTTTCCCCACTCCAGTCTTAGGAACTCTGCCAGCTCAGGCACCTGCATTCTTTCTGTGACCCCAGGTATCCTGAGACCACACTGTCCCATGTAAGATTCTGCATTACTTCACTACCTGAGCATTTTTCAGACAGGGACATCTCTCACTAGAGCAGATTTCTAAAGGTTCCAATATTGCACTCTGGGACTATATCACTTTCCAGTAGCCAGCTATAGAGGCTCTCTCCCCTGCTGATTATCTTCTGACATATCTCCTCAGATTCACTTCTCTGAAACTCCTGCTTTGTGAAAAGTGGTCACTTTTCTTTTAATTTTTTTTCAAAGATTTTTATTTATTTATTTATTTGACAGACAGAGATCACAAGTAGGCAGAGAAGCAGGCAGAGAGAGAGAGGAGGAAGCAGACTTTGCACCAAGCAGAGAGCCCAATGCAGGACCCAGGACCCTGGGATCATGACCTGAGCTGAAGGCAGAGGCTTTAACCCATGGAGCCACCCAGGCACCCCTCACTTTTCTATTAGTAGAATTCCAGCAACTTTTTTCTTACATCTGAGGTTAAAATCACAGATGTTCAGAATGACTGATTCCACGTATAAGTGAAATCATAAGATATTTGTATCTTTCTGTCTGACTTATTTCACTTAACATAAGTACATGTAACATAAATTCACTTAACTCCAAGTACATCCATATTGTTGAAAATGACAAGATTTCATTCTTTTTCTTTTTTCATTCTTTTCCTTTTTATGGCTGAATAATATTCCATCATATATATGTATATATATCTCACATTTTTATCCATTCATCTACTAATGGGCACTTAGGTTGCCTCCACTTCTTGGTTATTGTAAATAATGTTGCAATAAACATAAGGGTGCATATATCTTTTTGAGTTAATGTTTTTATTTTTTTTGGAAAAATAACCAGCAGTGGAATTACTGAATTGTATTATATTTCTATTTTTAACTTTTTGAAGAAGCTCCGTGCTATTTTCCATAATTGCTGCACCAATTTACATTCCCATCAGTAGTGTATGAGGGTGCCCTTCTCCACATCCTTGCCAACACTTGTTATTTCTCATCTTACTGTGGTTTTGATGTGCATTTTCCCAGTGATTAATATTGTTTAACATCTTCTCATGTATTTGTTGGTCACATGTATAGCTTCCTTGAAAAAATGTCTATTTGGGTCCTCTACTCATTTTTCAATCAAATTATTTGCTTTACTGGTGTTGAGTTTGCTTTATTAAAGTTTTGTAATTTTTTTGGTGTTTTCTATTTTGTTGATTTCCACACTGATTTTTTTTAAATGTTTTATTTATTTGAGAGAGAGAGAAAGAAAATGAGAGAGAGTACATGAACAGGGTGAAGGGGACAGAGGGAGAAGTAGATTCACCACTGAGCAGGGAACTCAATATAGGGCTTGTCTTGATCCCAGGACTACAGAGATGACCTAAGTAGAAGTCAGACACTTAAAAGACTGAACCACCCAGAAGCCCTCTACACTGATATTTTTAGCTTAATTTACTCTGCATACTTTGTTTTTGTTATTTAGAGATTTATTTATTTGAGAGAGAGCGAGCATGGGCAGTGGGAGGGACGACATGAGAGAGAGAGGGAGAAAATCTCACCCAGTGTAGGGTTTGATCCCATGACCCTGAGATCATGACCTGAGAGTGGAAATCAAGAGTCAGACCCTTAACCAACTGAGCCACCCAGGAACCCCTATAATTGTTGATTTTTCTGTTTCTCCCTGAAATTCTATCAGTTTTCTCTTGAGGTATTCTGGAACTACATTATTAAGCATGTACACATTTTGCAGTTTGTGTCTGCTTGGTAAATTGATCCTTTTATCATTATAATTGATTCTGTATATCCTCTATAATATTCTTTTCTCTGAAATCTACTTTGATATTTGCAGTCAGGATCTCCACCCTCAATTCTAAGTCATGTGGTTCTTCCAAACCAATAAACAACACGTTGTGTCCATTAATGATTCTGGATCATTCCTTTCTGAAGTTGCCAAAGGCAGTAGCTCTGCCTCACTTCTCACACTTATAGGTTTTATTCCCAGAGGGTGTCCCATTTCTCAATCAATTTGCAAGCACCTTTTGAGGACCTTAGAATGCATTAATGAAGAGAGTGAATGAGTAACATGACACAGGACACACTTGCAGCTGTCTCCTGGTCTCGTTTGCTATGCACTGTGTACACAGTAGTTCCATGATATCAGTTCAAGAACCAGCAGACATCCTGGTCTGTAGGACAATTAAAATGGTAAGGATAATATGATAAATTTCTCTTAAAACTATTTTGTTCAATTAGAAAGAACTACATTTAATTCTGAAATTGTGTGTGCTTTAAGTGTTCTTTCTTTGCAAAATGTAAAAGTTGTCTTTTTAAAAAAAGATTTTAAACAGAGAGACACAGAGAGACACAGTGAGAGAGAGAACACAAGCAGAGACAGTGAGGGAGGGAGAAGCAGCCTTCCTGCTGAGCAGGGAGCCTGCTCAGGTCCTGATCCCAGAACCCTGGGATCAGGACCTGAGCCCAAGGCAGACACTGAGCCACCCAGGCGCCCCCTAAAGTTTTCTTTCTTGAAGAAATGTAAATCATGTTATTTTTAAATCTTCATTTGAAAAAAGAAAGTATTAATTAACTTTTAACTCTGGCGCACCAATATCTCTGTTTGTGTATACTGTTTGAATAAATAGAAATCTTGAGATCATTCCTCCAAGGCAGTGGTCTCCAATGGAGTAAATATATGCCCAGAAATTACACAAGAAATTCAATTTGGGTATGGAAAGAAATTATCAGACCTACTTTTATTCATTTTTATTTCAATAGAAGAAGATCTCATGCTTCACTCTTCTTTAACAGGCAGAACAGCAGGTTCCTTCTCATCATCCTTATCGCATACTTTCTATTACATTGGATTCAGGAGGTCTGAATTGAGAGATTGATTAAAAGAAACAATCTGCCAAGAACCCTGAGCATCCCTGCGCATTCTGTCTGTATGTAACAAGAATACAAGGCCTTAACTATTCTTTATGCAAACATTTCTCAGGGGTGTATGTATAGCAGGCAACCTTGAGAGGTGAAATACTATTTTCTCACAGAAAAAGAGATTTACTACTGTTGACTGTAAGAAGGTGAATCTTCCCAGCTCCCCTATATCTCTACTATATTGCGACCCACTGCATGTGCAGACATCCATTGTAGACCCTTTGCATTACTTCTGTGCTAGTTGAAGGACTTGGGGAAACTGCTGGAGACATGAAACTCTTGCTATGGTTTTTGTCATGAATAATGAAGTCTGTTTTCTGTCACGTACATGTCTTTTGTCTTCTACAGCATTCAATGAATAGTAATAATATTATCTGTTAGTTTATAAGTTCAGTAAAATCCTAGGCTTTGCGTAGTTCTTGATAGAGGGCTGTTCCCTATACAGAAAAGCTGACGGTAGGGTCTCTTGCTGGTTCACTATCAGCATATGGTAACATCGTATAGACTATAGGTACTCCTCTATGTAACTAGACTTACATCATCTGGTTTTGACCAAATAACTCTTATAAAATGGGCAAATAGCTTAAAAATATTCCTTCAGAGAACCTACAGATTGAAGGTCCTATTAATATAAGCACAGGGAACAACCTAGAAAATGTTTAGTTGGCAGATTCTAATTATTTGTTTAAACTGTCTGTCATTTTTGCTAGTAAAAACTGAGGACAAATTAATCAGACCTGACAAAATTCAGCCACTGAAATTAGTCAGGAAGACCTAAAATATGGATTTATGAACAATTCTTACTTAAGTGTCTATTGTGCACCAACATGTTATCCAGCCAGAATGATTAGTAACATATTAAAATAATGCTTTCTGTTTTTATCTATTATTTTGGTATTTATTTTTTTACATGTTTAATAAACCTCACAATATATTATTGTATTATGTATATCATAGCATGGTTCACATAGTTAACCCATCTATCATCATCTATCATCTATGTGTCTTTTGTTTCTCATATTATGAGCAATCAATCACAGTTTTGGAGATCCTTTCTGGAGAGAGTGGCCCACAGACCTACTGAATCCTTTGGTTCTGGAAAAACTCCTACCTGCTCAGAGCATACTGTCTCCTTTTGGAAGTATCTGAATTTATGCACACAGGGATCCTCCCCTTTTCATGTGCTTTTACTGTGGGCATAAAGACTTCTTTGCACATCAATCCTGGGAGCACTCCATCATTGTTCCTCAAGGCATTCATAGACACTAAGTTCTGAAATGATGGAGGCACTATCTCAGGGAGGGACATTCTACTCTTTTTCACTGTAACACGCCTGGGGGCTCTGATTTCATACCATCAGTAACAGTCATTTACTGACAGTGAGCCAGGGACTGAAGTAATAATGAGGGATCAACTTTACTAAATAGCCAGACCAGTATCCTTTTTTACATGAATTAATGTCTCCCTAATACAGGTGTGGAAACTGCCAGAATTGTTGGGTAAGTGACTTGTCCTGAGTCACCCAACTGGCAAGTGGCAGGTCCATGTGACCTGTGAGGTTCCAGAACCTACACTCCAAATTCTTCTCCAGACATTCTTTTGATGTGTGGACCATTGGGGAGTATGGAAAGGCCTTAGTAATCCTGCAAACATGCCCACCAACTCCTGTCATTGAATATGAATATTTTCCCAGCAGACTTTAATGCTGAGTACAGTTATGCCTGTTTTGTTCGTACGAACAGCCATTTCCTGCTCCAGCCCCAGCTGAGCTGTAGCTATCACCCACTGGGGTTGTCAGGACCACTACTGCAGGCACTGATTGGGGTGAGCAGATTTCTATTGATAATTCTCAATTATCTGCATCAGGGTGCACTGTCACTACACATATAATTCAGTTTTCTGTGGAAGTGCTGTGCCTCCTGTTTTTGTGGAAGCACTTAATCCCCAAAGCTGAAAGACGCTCAATTTTCTTTTAAAAGAAGATTACCAATTGTATTCTACAAATACATTAATTTAAAAAAAAAGAAATAGGGACGCCTGGGTGGCTCAGTGGGTTAAGCCTCCGCCTTCGGCTCAGGTCATGATCTCAAAGTCCTGGGATTGAGCCCCGCATGGGGCTCTCTGCTCAATGGGAAGTCTGCTTCCTCCTCTCTCTCCCTGCCTGGCTCTCTGCCTACTTGTAATCTCTCTCTCTCTCTGTGTCAAATAAATAAATAAAATCTTTAAAAAATAATAAAATAAAAATTAATTAATTAATTTTAAAAAGATTAAATTCCAAAAGTCAATATACCAAAGAGCATTTTCTGACACCAAGAACATTCCTTCATAAACTGATTATTAATGATATTCATAAGAAAAGTTCTCACATGCAAATGAGAACCATGCAGTGCCTCAGGAGGAATCCTGAGCACATTATTCAGACCAGAACTAACACCATGCACTTGTTCTTAGATATGCTCAGTGATAGAAAAAAATGCACAAAAGGCAACTGCTGTTTTACTGTGGGGAAGTTTGAAATTCCCTTTTTGGAAAGAACAATAAACACTTTTAAAGGATTCAGAAAACCTGAAATCTGTGACTCCATTTTTTTTTAATCTTTTTTTTTTTAAGATTTTATTTATTTAATTTGACAGACAGAGATCACAAGCAGGCAGAGAGGCAGGCAGAGAGAAAGGGGGAAGCAGGCTGCCCACTGAGCAGAAAGCCCGATGTGGGGCTCGATCCCAGGACCCTGAGATCATGACATGAGCCAAAGGCAGAGGCTTTAACCCATTGAACCACCCAGGCGCCCCTCCATTTTTTTTTTAAGTGCAGAGTAAATTTCCTCGTAAGTGTTTTCTTCAAAACTGCAACTTGTCAAGACAAATACCTGTGAGGGGTGCACTAGTTGTTATGTTTGCTGACTTTACACTGTTCTGACATTGAGAATTGTCTTCCCTCTCTTTGGATTTTATTAAGTTTTAAAGTATTTTAAGTAGGTGATGTTAAGCTTTAGTTCCATGACTTTTCCTTCTTCTCTTTTTCACCCTCCCTTTCTTACACTGAGAGCTGAACAATTTTTTTCTGCTATTAAAGTTTGAATGAATTTTTAATTTGCTAATAAATATATTTTTATATTGATATATACCTCTCATTTCAACATCTGGACAAACTTGAGACAGATGGTGTAAGAAGTTCTTTGTAATTTGTATCTGTAATATGAAGAATTAAGGCAAAATTTATCCAAGGTTTATATACCATATATAGTCACAAATATTCTTCTATATTTTAGATGAGAGATATTTTCTCTTCTATTGTATTGTTTTCTTTTTTTTCTTCTTCTTTTGAGAGAGAGAGAGAGAGAATGAGGGTGAGGGGCAGAGTGAGAGGGAAAGAGAAAGAGTCTTGAGCAGGCTCCATGCTCAGTGTGGAACCTGACCTGGGCCTCAATCTCACAACCCTAAGATTGTGACCTGAGCCAAAATCAAGAGCTGAACACTTAACTGAGCCACCCAGGCACCCTGTTTTGTTTAACGGTGTTGTTGTTGTTTTGTATTTTGTTTTTAGGATTTACTTCATTTTAGAGTGGCTGGGAGGGGGCAGAGGGAGAGGATCTCAAGCAGATTCCTCCCTGAGCATGGAACAAGATGCAGAGCTCCATCTCAGGACCACTTGAACAGAAATCCAGATCTGGACATTTAACCAACTGAGCCACCCAGGCGCCCTTTTTTTTACTTCTTTTTTTATTTTATTTTATTTATTTATTTGAGAAAAAGAAAGAGAGAGAGAGAGAGAGCATGAGAGAAGGGAGGGGCAGAGGGAGAAGCAGACTTCCTGCTGGGCAGGGAGCTGGATTCGGGACTCAATCCTGGGACTTCAGGATCATGACCTGAGCAGAAAGCTGTCGCCTGACCAACTAAGCCACCCAGGCACCCATGTTTTATTTTTAATTTAATTAACCAAGAAAGCCATTTTTTGTCAACAGAGGAGAAAATACAGAAGTTAATTTTCTACTTTTAAATTTTAGTGCTTTTAAAATACTAGTTATTTATAATGACAGGTATAAAATGGAAAAGTAAGAATTAATTATTTTAAAAGGTTAGGTTGTGATTGTGGGCCATGATGTTGATAGTCAACCATATTTGTACTTTTTTTTTAATATTTGTATTTTTTATAATCAAACTAAAAAGTTTTTTCAACAATCTTTAGCAACCATGTTCTATTTTTATTATCCAGAAAGGATACAGGAACTCAAATTGGAACAGAGAACTTGAGTATTTCATGGATTATTAAACTTGCATTTGAAGAATAAGCTAAAAATACAAATTCTGTATACAAAAGAAGTACTAGTGGCAGTAATTTAGGAAATACTTTTTTTTAAAAGATTTTATTTATTTATTTGACAGACAGAGATCACAAGTAGGCAGAAAGACAGGCAGAAAGAGAGGAGGAAGCAGGCTCCCCGCTGAGCAGAGAGCCCGACGTGGGACACAATCCCAGAACCCTGAGATCATGACCTGAGCCAAAGGCAGAGGCTTTAACCCACTGAGCCACCCAGCTGCCCCTAGGAAATACTTTCAAAAATGTATAATCAGGGGCCAATAATTGAGTTCTACTGAAATATAGAAATAGACATTAGTAAAATAAAAAATCAAAATATATTTTATTGCCCATATTTTCATTTTATTCATAATTTTCTTGGAAAGTTAACAAGCAAAAGACATACCAAAATTTATACTTCATTCAGCAGAACCCCTGGGCCAGATGGTCATACTCAGGAAAAATAGGTGGAAACATCATTGAGAGAACACAGTAAATAATGAAGGAAAAAAAAAAAAGATTGGAATAGATAGGCATTTGCTAATGGAGAATGTTAACAGTATAATCCTTTAGGGTAACTATTTGAAAGCATTGAATTTCTGTAACAACCAAAAAAGGGGGGGTGGTCCTGAAGTACAATAATAAATGACAAATAATGAATAAATAGGATAAAGAAATCCTATATTAACCAGTACACATTGCAGGAGAATATCAAAGACTTCTGTAGAATCTGGGATCTGATGGCCTTTAATTCCCCTAGGCTAGAACTGCAGCCCTCCTTCCAGCCATCAACTCCAGGATTCCAAAGCCTAGTCCCTGGCTCTTTGGGCAGGTCACGTGACTCTCTTGGAGGCCCATGATGAAAGGAACATTGACCCTGACCTGGGCACAGTGCCCAGCTGTTCATAGGCTGGAGAGCATGCATTAGACTTCCTCTCTGTAGCTCTGTAGGGTAAACAAGGAAAAATATAATAAATCAAAACCATATGCCTCCGAATGGGCCTGAGAACTTTTGACTGTCTTGGCTTTGGTGGCTGAGGATGATGCAACAGGTGAGCACATTCTCTTGGGGCTGGGCCTGCATTGGCACTCCTTGTGAGGCTATCAGCTAAATAATAAAATGATTCTAGACCCCGGGGAGGAGAACAGTATGGCCAGAAACAGAACCACACATGCATGGGCTCAGCCTTAGGACAAAGCTGCCCTCTATGCCAAAGGGAGAAAGGCTATGCTGGGATCCTGAGGGTCTGTAGTCTGGTTCTTAGACAACCTGATGGAGCAGGTACAGGGGCAGACAGGGGGAAGCCAGGTCTGGGTTGGTTCTTGGGTATGGCCCTACCTGGCCTTGCAGAGCCCCGCCCTGAAGGCTACAGAGACCTTGTGCTCCCCGGGTTTCATGTGTGATTTCCATGCTGGACTGAAACCACAGCTGCAGATGTGATGACCTGGGCTCTGTAGAGGTCAGTTCTCTGCTGGACTCCTGGTCTCAACTAGACTCCCTGCTTGCCCAAATCTGCCCTAGCCCACTGCAGTGCCACATGTACCCTTGTTGCTCTGGCCATCAGGAGCCAGGCTGTGCAGTAGTTTCCATCTGTTAAACAGACATACCCTCATACCAGAAGTCAGGGGCCTCTTGGGAGGACCTGGGCTTGGTTCCAAATTCCCTGAATACAGACAAGAAAGGATGATCCCAGCAACTTTCAAGAACCCAGATATGAGAAAGAGAGAATGAAGATTGGAAGGCCACTTGTAGGTGGCAGAATGTCAGCCTAGAACTGCTGAGCTTCATGAGGAAGAACACACTATATAATTTGGGATGTGACTGATCTCCATAAAAAACCAGACATTGAGTACCTAGGCTCTCCAGGCCTCTCCACTCACACTTAAGAGACTCCATATCAAGAACTCTAGGAAGGGACGCCTGGGTGGCTCAGTTAGTTAAGCAGCTGCCTTCGGCTCAGGTCATGATCCCAGCGTCCTGGGATTGAGTCCCACATTAGGCTGCTTGTTCTGTGGGGAGCCTGCTTCTCCCTCTGCCTCTGCCTGCCACTCTGTCTGCCTGTGCTCGCTCGCTCTCTCTCTCTCTGACAAATAAATAAATAAAATCTTTAAAAAAAAAATCTCTAAGAAGTAACACAGGACTCCCCAAACCCAGTCTCCCATCCAGAATGGCACCTTCAAATTGGCTGCACACACACAGATAGGCAGGTCCTGCTGTCTCCATATTCCAGGACCCCACACCACTCTAGGTTGTGAGGTGAGGGGCCTGGAGCTCAAGGAAATGACCTCTGAGAGTAGCTCTGTTTTTTGAAGACAAATGCAAATACAATTTGGATTCTCAAAATTAGGCAAACAAAAGGAAATTCTAGATTAACAGTGAATCATATCATTTTTCATAGAATACATGCATATTAAATAATGAAATAGTAAAGCAATTAAATCCCAGAGGCTTTAGATGTGAAATTAGAATGGAGTCCTGCACTGTTTAAAACACATCAGAAAATCATATGAGTCGCAAGTCCAACCATATTTTAGAGGACTTTAGGCAAACACATGAAAGAGGGGTTATGAGTAAAGCATTATTCCCGAACTATGGGGGGGGACTCATCCCAGTACTTTGAACAGAACTAATACAGTGCAACAATATCTGGTTCCAAAACTGTTACTTGCTGCAAATACAAAAGGCAGATCTTGAGCTAAGTAGGCCACCCTTCCTTTTCCATCTGTCCTTCAGTTCTTGATTATGGTTCCTGTTTCTTCATCTTTTCATCTATCTTTTTTTAAAATCTCGAACTCAGGGCACCTGGGTGGCTCAGTGGGTTAAGCCTCTGCCTTCAGCCCAGGTGATGGTCTAGGGTCCTGGGATCCAGCCCCGCATCGGGCTCTCTGCTCATCGGGGAGCCTGCTTCCTCCTCTCTCTCTGCCTGCCTCTCTGACTACTTGTGATCTCTGTCTGTCAAATAAATAAATAAATAAAATCTTTAAAAAATAAATAAAATCTCAAACTCAAATGCCAAAATACTCAGCTATTATACATGCTATTGTTTTCTTAGTTTATTCTCTATCCAGCCTGAAATTTATTTTTTTTCTTCTGAAATTTATTTTTAATTTCCTTATTATATAATTGGTTTTATATTCCTCAATTGTGTAATATTTCCATCAGGTACTAGTTTTCATGCTTGAAATGTATGCCCTTCCATAATTTAATGCATATATATTTGCTTTATATTTTTAAAACAATTTTTAAAGTAACTTACTGATTGTAAATTCTGTTGTCAGCATTTATTGTGGTCAGCAATGAGGAGGGAAAAGGTAGAAGGAAAAACCTCCTTTTTATCAAGAGGCTATAGAGAAACCTTCTCTGACTTCAAAAGGTGGCCAGTTTCTTTTTCACTCTTTTCTATTGACTTCAAATCCATAAGGCTTTAAAATTATTTCCTACTTGTGTTTGTGTATTTTTGTTCTGTCACCATATAGATTGTGAACTCTGTGAAAGCAGGGGCCATGTTTATCTTGTTCAAGGTCATGTCCCTAACATAGAACAAGCAGAAGCACTTGTGAAAAACTAAATGAATGCTTAACTCTGTTGATAAATTGGTATAAAGAACTTGGCATAAGAATAAAAAGATCTAGAGACCAGATAGAAGATGCTTTTGCTTATATATTTTTAAAAAAGAATTTATTTATTTACTTGACAGAGAGAGATCACTAGTAGGCAGAGAGGCAGGCAGAGAGACGGGGTGGGAAGCAGGCTCCCTGCTAAGCAGAGAGCCTGATGCAGGGCTCCATCCCAGGACCCTGAGATCATGACCTGAGCCGAAGGCAGAGGCTTAACCCACTGAGCCACCAGGTGTCCCTTGCTTATATTTTTAAAGGGAATGTATTCTGTTTTCAAATTATTGCAAATTTAATCAATAATGTTGATGTGGCTCTATTAAAAATGATACTTCTATAAAAGATTACAGAAAGAAAAAATAAGAAAAAAGATGTAGATATTTAGCATTCTGGTTGTTGGCTAAGAGGTAATTTAACCACTAAGAACATTATTCCATTCCATTGTTGTAATATATTTGTAATATATATAGACAGATATATGTCATATGTAATATATATTTTCAAATTAATTTTATTGGGTCATAACTCAAATAAAGTTAAAAGCATTCATGTCTTAACACTTATGCCTAGTATACTTAGATTAATTTTGACAAATGTATACAGTTGTGTACACACTACCATAGTCATGATACAGAAAATTTTCATTACTCAGAATGTTCCCTCAAGCCCCTTTGTGGTTAATGCTCACCTCCTTACAAAAGCAAACCAATGATTTGTTTTCAGTGATTATAATTTAACTATTTTCAAGTTTTATGTAACAATAGTTTATACTGTGTACTCAGTGCCTGTTTTCTTTCACTCAGCATCTTTTGAGATACACCCATCCTGTTATATATATTAAGTACTTCCCTTTTGGTTGCTGAGCTGTGGTATGGATATACCAAAATGTATTTATTCATTCACTTCTTAATGGACATTTGAGTTGTTGTCATTTTGGGACAACTATGAATAAAATTGTTAAGGACATTTGTTACATACAAATTTTGTGTGGATATATGTTTTTATTTCTCTTGTGTAAATTCCTAGGAATGAGATATTTGGGTCATATGGTAAATCAATGTCAAGCTGTTTTCCAAAGTAGGACATTACTTTTTGAAAATTATTATTTTTTAGTTTCAGCAAAATTAACACACAATGTTATGTTAGTTTCAGTTGTACCAAATAATGATTTGACAATTTTCTACATTATTCAGTGCTTATCACGGTAAGTGTTCTCTTAATCCCTTTCACCTAGTTCATCCATACCCCTGCCCACCTCCCCCATGATAACCACCCATTTGTTCTCCATATTTTAGAGTCCATTTTCTCTGTTTCTTAAATTCCACATATAAGTGAAATCATATGGCAGTACACCATTTTACATTTTCATCAGCAACTTATGAGAGTTCTAGTTGTTTCCATCCTTACCAACATTTTAAGACTTTTTATTAACCATGAAAAACATCTTAAAGGTAAGATGATCCTCAGATCTAACACACTAGGCTTTAACCTAGTAAGTCCTTAAGACTAATGGTTTCCAAGGAACAAACTTTCTTTTATGCTGTGCAATAATAGAGGTTTGATACAAAAATAACTACACAAAGTGAAAAAAGCCAACAAATAAATTGGTATCTTCACAGCTAAATTCTTCACATTTTCTGATATATATTAAAAAGGAAAATTGGCAAATATTTTAGTTTAAGTATCCAAATATTAAAAAAAAAACTGAGACTAAATCCCTAGATTTACCAATTTCATAAAATAAAGTAACTTTATAAATTAAAATTTTATGAAATAAATATAATTTTATAAAATTTGTCAATCTATACAATAAAAAATTTGCCCAAGTAACAGATCTATTAGGTGGAGTCCAGGGGCCATATTCTAAAAAATAAATTTATGGACTCTAGAAAATAAGTTTATTGATACAATGAATAGCTATGTAAAGTGTTACTAGTATAAAATTGTGTGGTGGAAATAAAAAGTTCGGTGATCTTTGTCCTGAAGCATCAAAAATACCAGAAATGAGGATGGCCAACTTTTAGTTTACCATTGTAAATACATGGTAAAGATTGTGAAATCACAGGGAGAAGATGCTTTCTATTCCAGGTTCCGGACTCAGGAAAGGAAGAGCTGTAGATGTCACTACAGTGAATGAGAGTGAGAAACTCTAAAATCAGCTGTATTTCCCCAGATCCAGGGGTCCAGCTAACACACAAAAATGCTTAGAACCAAAGAGCTGCATAATCCACATTTCCTCAAAACGATGTTAGCATTTTCTGAATCCTCCTCTACTGTGTCTGCATGCATTATTTGACAGTTTTCTGGAAGTTTCATCAGCGCCACTTGCACTGATGCAAGTGCAATCAGTGTCTGTGCTGAGTGTCTGTGGTACAACGTGTCTGTGCAGAGCAGAGTGCAAGTACCTGAGAAATCAGGCTCTTCAGGTTACCAGACCCCGTCATGCCTGGCGACTGGTGGGCGCAGTCCGAAAAGGGGGCACAGCAACAAACTGAGAAAGGAAGGCCACTTGCAGCTGTTTGGGAAACGCAGCAGTCAACATGGTCAGGGACACAATGAAAGACCAATCATGCGCCAGAAATGATTATGAATCGGCCTCAAATAAATGGCAGCAATTATGAAGTCCCTGGATCATCTAGATCTGGGTGTTCCCTATTGTGCCTGTGGTGTGAGTACAACATGGCAGCTGTATATACTTGGGGACACTTCCAGAAATGTTATCTCTTTGGTAGTTCATTATAAAATGTATGAAACTAAAAATATAATCTATGAAGAGGAATCCCTGTTAGGGGTTAACATTGTAGAATGACTACTTTGGAAGAGATCTTTTTTCCTTGAAGTATTAAGAAGTCATCATGTAATTGCTGCTCCTGCACATTGTGTCCTAGAGTGCCTGATTCATTGAAATCAGCATGAGGCTAGTTTTAAATAAAAATTAATTTTAAACCCAAATTTAGGAGGTTTTTGATCTCTGCTTCAATCTCGTTACTAGATATTGGGCTAAATCCAAAGTTGTAACATATCTTAAGTATCATGTAAAAATATTTCATCTGTAGATTAAGAATCACTTCATTTTCAGCAAAATGTTTTGATGTAAAACTTTTGAATACAAAAGCAATCTATTTTCGTTTTCTCTAATTTTTGATATCCATTTCTTCTGGAAATATATAAGTGGTAAAACTTTTTAAAACATTTTAAGATATGTAAATCTTACTAAAAAATAAAAGATGGCCATAGAGTTTGGAAAAACTAATATATTGTAAGTAGATTGATCCCCCTTGATTTTTTATACTTAGGAAAACGTTCAAGTTTACTCTATGAAAATTACACAAATCTAAAGCAACAAATGACAGATGAATGTGTAGTGATTAATACAAATGTTTCCTTAATGTATATTTTCATTGTCATTTAGCACAGCTTATTGAACTGTGAATTACTAGTGAGGAACAATGCATTCAACATGTTATAGTAATAAACTACTTATTATGGACATTTCCTACGTTGTCAGACATTCTGAACACCCTGAGCAACATTAATTTAAAAGACTAAAGAATAATCATTTGTTTTAACACTGTTAAAATAGTCAATTTGAAAAATATATTTTCCTGCATAAACTTTTCCTAATTGAACCCATTTTGTTCTGATCAATAAATTTGTCTTCATAATTTGCACTATAAAAATGATCTGGTGGAATATTAGATGACATCCATGATCATATTCCATCATTTTATGATTCAATGATATCATAAAGGAATAAAGTTGAAAAATTCATAATTATAAATTGTTTAATTTTAAAGAAAAAGTGATTTCTTGGTGAAATAAAGAAAGTCAGCCCTGCTCCTCTTAGAGAAAAAACTATGATGTCATCATCCCAATGTGAAATCTGAGAAACTTAACCAGTAATACATGTTTGACAGCGGTCACTGAAACTTTATCAAGACAAGGACAATAGGTTGGGTATGAGTGGTGAGAAATAAGTAGTCTTACTGTAATGTACCCTTTGGAAAGCACTGGATATATAATAAATGACACTTTTCATTATTCGTTGTAATACAAATATTGATTAAATGACTAAGTCAATTCAGATATTAATATAGCCCTTTCTCAGTAATTTTATTAGGCCATCTGTATATCTCAAAAATACATATATTTTGTAATATTTCAAATTCCTTTAAGCAATGTGTTCTTTTCTAGCTCTGTAATAATATAAAGTAGATATTAACTGCCTATCTTAGAAAATGTGCATTTCATAGAATTAAAAATAAATCCTTTTAAGAGCCTGTCCTTTTAACTATGTTAACTGAACATTAGGACTGTGTCATATCCTAAAGACATGTATAATAATATTATTTAAGGGTACATTTGAAGGAATAAAATAATTTTGTCAGAAATATAATTTTGCCAGATGATGTAATAGGAATATTACCAGGAATTTAACGTATTTGTGAAAAATCCTCACAATTGTTAGCTTGTTAAAAAATAAAACTCCACAAACTGTTAAGTGCAAAATACTGTGCTGGTTACACAGACCTCTGGGAGGCAAGTGTGTGTCCAGATGCCTCTTTTCTGGTTTATTTCATTTCTACGGTCAGTTCGTTGCAGGTCTTTATTATGTTTCCAAAGTAAATAAGTAAACCATTTCTCCTTCAGGCTTTGTCCCCAAAATAATTTAAAAAAAAATGACAGTGACACCATTTAGCTGGATAATAACTAAAACTGGACAAATAAGATATTTTCTCTCGTTGGAGACTGTTTCAGTTATGTTTAAAATTTGTGATTCTCAAGTTAATGAACAACTGTAGAAATTAATTTTGCAAATCTACATGTAGAATGGGTAATTTTTCATTCAGAAAATTCCCCAAGTATAGAACCCCATTTAGTACAATGCTGACAATGTCTGATTGACGCTCTCAAGAGGGCACAACTGACAATCCCTCTTGTGTTGCCAAGTTTGCTAAATGGTTTCATATTCACCAAGAAGGACTTGTCAATGGGTGTCTGCTTGGGATGGATGTAAGGTCTCTGTGAGGTCTTTGTGTCAGTCTCTGTGGGGTATCTGTATAAGGTCTCAATGTGTCAGTGGAAGATCTCTGTGTACTGTCTGTAGATGAAGTCTTTCTGTGAGGTTTTTATGAGGTATCTTGGAGGCTGCATGAGGTCTCTGAGTGTTGGTTTCCATATAAGGTTTGTATAGAAAGTACCTTTGGAAAAAAAAAAAAAAAAAAAAAAAAGTACCTTTGGGAAGTTTCTGAGAGATTTGCTGTCAGGTCTCTGGAAAAATCTCTGAAATCTGTGCTAGGTTTCTGTCTGAGGATCTGTGGGGCAACATGAGGTCTCTATGTGAGGTCTCAGTGTGAGGTCTCTGTGGGGCAACATGGTAGGCAGGCACTGTGGAAGGTGTCTATGTGAGAGGTCTGTTGAGAGTTGTCTCTGTAAGGTCTATGTGTCATCTCTAGTGGGAGGTATCTCTGTATGTTGTCTCTATGTGAAGGATCTCTGTGTGTGTCTCATTTCTGCCTTTACTGAACCTTATGGAAATCTGAACAGCAGAAGGGTAAAGGCACTTGTTTATTTTTTTGCTGTTCCAACAGCATCCTTGTCTGTGATACTTTTTCCAACAGGGGATGTGTGGTCCACCTCTAGTTTGTATTCCAGTCCCAGAACCCACATCTCAATGCTCCTAGAGGACCTAGCAGCAGCCAGGATCAAGGTCCTCTGTGCCACCCTCTCCTGAGCTCCCGAGGGCCTAAATGTACTCTGTCTTGGGTTCCAATCCCTTCCCACAGGCCTTATCTCCATTTTCATTAGTGAACCCACTCTGGAGGCTGCCTCAGGAATTGGGGCCCAAAAGCAAGACCCGGTTCTAGGGAGAAACCAGTGACACAATCAGGCCTATACCCAATCTGCTCCTCCACCCCAGGTCCCAGTCCCAAATGTTGGGCATTCTGATAGGCATGGGGGATAGGGCCCATTCTTTTGTCTTCTGGATCAGGAGTGTCTCCTGGAGCAAGACTCTCTACCCTGGGAATGATGCCCTCTGCAGCTGTGCACCGTGTACCATGTGTGGCACAAAGCACAGAATAACTCTAGAGAAGTTGCTTAGCAACCTTCTTTCCCATATGGATAGAGGCCAGAAGTGGAGAGAACAGTATACCACTCCTGGACTGCACTTCCCATTTTGAACAGGTAACTTCCATGCTCTCTCCAACCTGTGTTGATAAATCCTGTCTAATGTCTTCATCTTCTGGGCTCTGGTGTGAGCAAGAACTTGGAGACAGACATGATTGCAGGCCAGTTTCTGGGCCTTTTAAGTCCCCACCATTCCTTGAGGAGCAGTCCTTGGGTCATGTGTTTAAGTAAAATTCAATAGACTGGGAGTCACAGCCCAAGTTTCCTGAGTCTTAGATTTTCCACCTATTATTGTCATCCCTTCTAGAATTCAAGAGGTGATGAGGTGTAAGATTATTAAATATATTATTTGAGATTAATCTTCCCTGATGTGCTTTGCTTCTACAACTTGGGCCATCTGTTTTGGACATAAATGTGGCTTCCCTAGGTCTGTGATCTTAGAGCTGTACGGTGGAGACCTTGTTGGGGTATGATGATCTACCGGGCCCTTTACCTTTCCTTTACTCCAGGCCTTTAGATGGGATATCAGGGGGCTTTTCATTCACTGCACATTTATGGGTACCATGTGCCACTTTGCCTTCTTCTGTGGATCCAACCTCTTCAATTTGTCTCCTACATCCCATTCTAAGTTCACGTGTTTAACCATCAGATAGTTACTACACCAGGTACACTCCTGTTTAGAACTCCTTCTCTGGGGTTAACATAGAAGGAAAGTATGTGACCCTTGAATATTCATTTAGGTGGAGGTGAGCACAGCTCTCAGCAACCTCTCTGCTCTTCCCCACTTACATACATGTGGAGCTGGAAGTACCACTGTCATCACTGGAAATGCAGGAAAGGCAGAGGTGGAAGACAGTGACACTGTACATTTCGTTAAAGCTAAGCTAAGAGGGTTCCATAGGGTCTATCTCAACCCCAGCTCTTTATCAGAGCAGGGGTTCTCAAGGGCAAGTATCATGTATTCTTCACCAAGAGATCCAAGGACAAGATTTCTTCTGCTTCTGAACTTTAGGCCCAGTACCCTCTCCCAAACTTCTATCTACTTGATTCTGACACTTCCTGGAGCCTGAGTGGGAATGTTCAGCCCCGTGATACCTCTGTAAACTTACCCCCTACAGCTTTATAAAATTCAAGAAGTAGAACTTTATAAAGTTCAAGGTAGAGTGGAAGCAGGAGAAAGACAAGTTGAACCAGATCTTGGGGTAAGTTCTTCATAGGTATTTCTCATCTTTTTAGAGTAGTTTTTGTTTGTATAATGACAGTATCATGAAAAAAATGAAAAGATTCAAGATAAGGAGCAAGCCTAAAATGCCCACAGCCAAACACCCTCCATGTCCCTCCCTTCTAGAACCCAAAGCATATACCAAGCACAGCACAAACAAAAGCAACCATATTAGCCTCTTATGTGGGAAAAAACATATATATTGGGGAATATTAAGTATTTGGATGTGCTAGAGAGAAGAAGTTTTCTCCACATGGACTTTTTTTTTCTTGGAGATATTTTCCTACCAGGAAAGACTAAAGAAGCATTTTATGGTTGACTAGACAAGATCCCTCCCTGAAGAAGACAATGCCGTGGGCAGTGTTGATGGTGGCCTGGCACACCTGGCATCCTTGGCCCATACTGGCAGGGACTGACTGGAGACAAAGTCTTCTTAGGAGGCGGGGATGGGAAGTGCTTCAGGCCCAGCTGCTCATCCTTGAATCTTACACTTTTCAAGGACTGTTGGTGTCTGGCCTGCCTTTCCCTCATAGAGCTACTTGGGTCCTTGGAGGTAGCTTGGTGACCGTGAGCTGTATAACTCATTATTCTCCGTTGCTCTGGGTAGAAGGGAAGTCTGTGGTAGCAGACATATCCACATACTGGGGCTTGGAGTTCCTGTTTGTGTTCGTTTAACTTTGTGGCATGACATCCATGGTGAATTACCATTTTCTCCTCTAGAATCTGTCCAACAGTTGTCATGAGTGCTTGAGCCTCAGGAGTCTCACTGGCCATAATTGATCTGCTTTTGACTGGTCCTTGGCTCTGGGCAGAGGCTATTATTGGCTTACATTTTTGCAGAGCATTCTGACCTTTGACTTTCTCACTGGGGAAAATCCATTGAAAAAAGCGCCTCACCCTTTTTCTGAAGAGGCTTTCAGGAGGACCCTGTTTCTTCTCTGGTGGGACCTGGATATATCTGCTCCTAACAGAATCTGTTATTCCCCTGACTGGGGCAGGATGACACATACACTCGGCTTGAGAGGTCCTCAATTCCTCAAATTGTTCTTCATTTCCTGAATTGAGCCGCCTGTAGTCCTCTCTTTTATTAGTAGGGATAGTCATCTTGCTCTGGCTCTTCCATGAGTCCTGAAGTTTAGGGATCATGGGCTCTTGCTGCCTTAGGCAGCTCCTTTGGTCTGCTATGAAGCCATATAGCATCTGGGAAGGTACCGTGTCTCCAGTAGCTACTCTCTGGGGATGACACTGCGGCACCTGAGAAGCCAAGTTGTCTGCATCAAGAAGCATGTTTGTAGAATAGTTTTGAAGCTGGTTCTCTGACTTTGTATTCATTTTGGACTTAAATTCACTAATCTCTTCATTAAGGCACGTCTCTCCAGGATCTTGGAAAACAGACATTCTAGAAAGTTTTTTACTGCTATCTAAATTCCCCATATGCACATTTATGGTTTGGGATTTTGTGAGCTCATTGTTTCCCAAGCACATTAGTTCCACTGCCTCCCTGTCCTTTTCAGCACTAAAACATTGCGATCCTAAGCTCATCTCCAGCATCGCTACCCTATGGCAGGGGTCTTGTGAGGGCCAATCCATAATCTCCTCTCTTGGCTCATTCCTGGCCATTGTTGAACTGGGACTCAACTCTAGGCTGTTCCTCTCAATGCATTCCACAGAACTGCTCTGCTGAGTGTTGCCCATGAAGTTGAGTGTGAGGGACTGAGAAGGTGGCCTGTCCTCCTGTCCAATCAGAAAGGCTTTTAAGGGCCCCTTGTTGTCACCAGATGGGGCCCTTCCCAGCGCCCTCTGGATTTCCCCATACATAGGTGAAGGAGCAACAAAAGGCCTTTCCAGGGTGGAAACTGATTCTTCTATTATTGCCTTCTTTCCCAGACATGACTGAGAAGGTTTTCCCAGGAATTCAGCAAACTTGACCATTGAGGGGGCCCCAGACACACAGGTGGCTGCTGGGGCAGAAGCAAACTGTAGAATGGGTAAGGGTTGAACCTTTTTCAACTTAAAGAGATTTATGGGTTTGAGGACCTTGAGGGGTAGACTCCACCTGTGCCTCACCCAAAACCTTATAATATGTGCTTCCAGCGCTTCTTGAATGTCTGGACGGAGGAAGGAAACCCTGTGAGAGGTGTTCACATATGGTCTCCAACCCTTCAAGATTCCTAGATTTCTGATTTCCATGTCAGTGTTGAACTTGGGAAAAGCATGGTTGACAGCCAGACCAGTTTGGTGCACACTCATAGGCATACGTTCACTGATCTGCCCCAGCTTCCTGCTCAAATTGCGTGTCAAGAGGTTTTCTAGATTCTTATCTAAGCTTCTTAGTAAATTACTTCCTGAGTCACTCTGTGACAGCCCCAAGTCACTTTCTGACTCCTCAGAACCCACTCCCTGAAACCTCATTAGTGAGTTCTCTGAGGCCCTGGAGATATCTTTTGGGACCTTCCCCAAAATATACCCCAGGCCCTTGCCCATGCCCTGGCTTAGTTGGAAACCCACTTTCTGTGTATCCTTGCTGCTTTTACCTGCAAATGCAGAGGGCCGTGAGGGTCCATGCTTACCCTTTGCCTGACATGTCCCTGGTAATTCACCCTGATGTTGCCTTAGTTCCAGAGACTCTTGGATCTTACGGGGTAACTCCCAACGGTGTTGAACGAGCCACTTTTGTAGGTGTTGCTCCAGTTGCTTACGGAGCTCAGGACTGATTGGAAAATTCTCAGGAAGGATGGAGACCACCCAGCTGTCTTCAGGAAGGTTGGAAGTGAAGACACTAAAGACTTCTTGAGATCTTTTGATTACAGAGGATAAAGCCCCACTTTCTAGTTGCTCCTGCAACAAAGGCCATTCTGGGTGTTGAATCTCAGTTGGGATGATAAATTGTGACTTATCCTGAGCTATAGGGCAAGATATTTGACAAGCTCTAATCTGAGGTGAGGAAGAAGATGATAGGATTGGAAGAGAGGACTGGAGATGATCCTGGGTCAGGATCTGAGTGAGAGGTGGGTGTTGGAATTGGGGCATGGTTGAAATCAAGTTTTGAGATTGGAACTCCAGTTGGGATAGGGGCTTGGACTGGGAAAGCATTGGAGATAGTTTAGGCTGCATTTGAACTGGGCAGGCACTTGAGATTCCATTGAATAAGAAAGAAGGAGACTGTAATGCTGAAGAGCTTTCAGAGATCCAGGCAGTAGCCACCAGAGATTCACTGTGTAGAGAGGGGAGGCCCCAAAAAAGTTGGTTATATTTCTGTTGTAGATGGTGCCCCAAAACCTTAGGATACGAGAGCTGCTGAGGACCAGGCAACTGCTCTGGTTTGCCTTTTGTGCTCCAAAAGTGTTGGGGGCTTTTCTGCTCAACATCCAGTGATTTCAACATATTTCCCAAAGAATTCAGGTGGTAGTCAGGACTCATTTGTTTTGGATATGATCCATCTTTTTCTTTTTCTTTCCAAATGTTGATCTTGATGCCCTCTGTGACTTGTATCTCCAGGAACTTCTGGTCATCAGAGCTGAGCAAAGAGGGAGTAGCAACTCTTAGTTTGTCAGTGGGGTTTGCCCAGAATAAGGCCTCTGGTGAGTGGTGGGAAAGGTGTTCATGTTGATACTCATAATTTGAGGAGGTTGAGAGGCACAAGGCTTTGGCAGCGGTGTGCCACCAGGACAGGGCTGAAATAGGACAGCTTGAGTGGCCAAGGCCTGAGGTGGTTGGGATAGGAGAAGCTGACGAAGGGGTATGAGATGACCTCTGTGTAATGGTGCCCAGTGGGAGTGTCTTTGAGTCACACTGAGGAAGAGTCAGAATGGAGTCTGAAGGTTGTGGGGCAGAAGAGGTGGTCACTGGTGGAGGGCAGGCCTCTGAATTAAGGGGACGTGGAGGGAGAGGGGAAAGAGCAAGTGGCTGGGGTAAAAGGGGAAGAAAAGTCTCTGGTGGCCAAGAGACACTCAGAGATGAGTGGGAATGAACAGAAACTGAAGAGGTCTTTGGACCAAGAAGTAGAGGGCGCTGGGTCAGAGGAACTGGGGTAGCCAACAAGGACATGGCAGGAGCAGCAGCATCCACAGGCTCTCTGCATGGTTGGTGGGCTCTGGCAGGCGCTGCTTTGTACACCTCACCAGGGAGATCTTGACATAAGAGCTGATGAAAGCCACCCTTGTCAGGGAGCCTCCCCAGGCAGCTGCAGGAGACAGGAAGCACAAGTTGCAGCTAGAAGCTGACCGGGCAAGGCGGGCAGGGCAGGTTGGGCAGAGGTAAACACCTATAACTCACAGCCCTCCACAGCCTCCATGTTGACTTCACACTGCTCCTGCTATTCCTAACCCCAGAGTTTCACCCACATCTTGTTCCCGTGGCTCCCCTTCCCAGGATTCCCTGTGGTCCCAGAGTCACATCATAGGCTCTGGGACAGAGGAGGGTCAAGGAGAGGGGGAAAGATTCTTCACCTCTGCAAAAGTGAAATCAGGCTGCGAGCTCCCTCCAGTTCTTTCAGGCAATTTCTGCAAGCTGGAAATCAGGAAACTGGGTTACAGTGGTGAAAATAGGGGCCTAAGGGTATAACAGAAGACTGAATGCAATATTTCCTTAGGGTTAAAGTGTTGGGTGATTAGACTATGGAGCCCAAGCATCAGTGCCCAAACCACAGGATCCTTCACAGTGATGGCAAGGCCTATGATGCGGGAATGCTGCACTCTCCTATCCATCACCTCCCGGAGCCCTCACAACTACCTCATTGGGGAGAAAGGGTAAGGGTCACAAAGGAATCTGAGCAAACTTAAACCACTTATCTACAGTTGGACTTGGAGGTTCCACCTCTGAATCCAAGCATTATTGGTACATTATTGGGTACTACAGCCCACACACCCTTGCCAGGCAACACCCATTTCAGCCCCAGCAGCTTCCTTCCAAGCACAGAATCTGGAAAATATACAGTATCTGATTTCCTTCCCAGACTCTCTTTGAGGGCTCTGTTTCCTGAGGGATGGTCTCTGCACCTGGCATGCTCAGAGACTGTGGAGCTGGACCCTCAGGGGCAAGAAGGATGGAGGATAACTTGGGGCATGCAGGACTAAATGGCATAAGCTTACCTTTCAAAGCTCCACTTTTCTTCTTACTCCTGATCCTCTTCCTCAGTTCCACCTGATGCTAATAGAAAAGATGAAGGGCTGGAACTCATTCTCTCTTCTCTCTAGATGGTCTGCAAATGCTCACTCTTCATGAACAGTATGAACAACTACATTCTACATTTATACATCTAATGGGGATCTGTGGTTTTCTTTCTTTTCACTCATTTTTTTAAAGATTTTTATTTATTTATTTGACAGACAGAGATCACAAGCAGGCAGAGAGAGAAGGAAGGGAAGCAGGCTCCCCACCGAGCAGAGAGTACGATGCAGTGCTTGATCCCAGGACCCTGAGATCATGACTTGAGCCAAAGGCAGAGGCTTAACCCACTGAGCCACCCAGGTGCCCCCTTTTACTCATTTTTAAAGTGGATAAAAATATTTTAAATTTTTCTTTGGGACACCTGGGTGGCTCAGTCAGTTAAGCGGCTGCCTTCGGCTCAGGTCATGATCCCAGCGTCCTGGGATCGAGTCCCACATTGGGCTCCTTGCTCCGCGGGGAGCCTGCATCTCCCTCTGCCTCTGCCTGCCACTCTGCCTGCCTGTACTCTCTCTTGTCTCTCTGACAAATAAATAAAATCTTAAAAAAATTTGTTTTTCTTCTTTGAAGAATGCAAACCCAGATTTTCTACGTCAGATCACTATGGATGTCTCTCATCGCTATTCCTCTACTCAAAAAGTATACACATTCTGAGAACTACAGGTCCTTCTCTGCTCCATCAGATAAGACTCTGTTTCCCAAGCTCAGAGCCCCAGTCTAGTCCCTTAGAGGCTCTTCAGAGATCAGCACTGCCTCCAGATCGGCTCTGACACAGAGGAAGAGCTTACCTGAGGCACCTGCCACAGGAAGGGGAAAGTGGCTGGTGAAACAATGCTTAGGAGTCTGTTTTCCTGCAGAAAATAAACTCTTAGTATACAGCCCTCACTCACTGGTCACTGTTTGTGACTTTGCTCTGGAACCCTCTACAACACCTGGACTCTGGATCTGAGATCTTGGGATAGAAATCCTTGTGCCCTCTCTAACCCTTGCTGGCCTGGCTTGTCCCTAGAAGGATGATGTTCTATTCTGAGACTTCCTATCTCAGAAGTTTCTCAGGTGATTTAGAAATGTGGATATAAGAGATAATCTCTGTTGGGGTTTAGTCAAAGTTTCCTTACCTTCCTGGTGCTTCTATATTTCCTAGCTGGTGGTAAGGATGGATTACTCTGAAAGCAGGGGAGTAACAGAAGAAAGAGGCCAAGTCCACACAGGAAAGCAAAGATGGTATCAATCACCCAGGAGGTGGGACTGGAGCTCAGCCAGGTGGTGCCAGTGCTTCTCAGAGAAAAGAAATTCTCCATCTTTGGAATCATGCTGCTGCCCTCAGGCAACTGAGCGCTGGGACAGAGCTCAGGCTTGCATCACAGAGCTATGGCCTTGTCACAAAGGGTTCCTGAGAATGGGGGAGGGAGCAGTCAGAGAACAGGCTGGACCACCACCCCTCCCCCACCATTCAGCCCCACAGAATCCTGCAACATCCTGGGCCTTTTAGATTCCTCCTTCCAACTCTACTCGTATGTCAGAGAGACCTTTGCCAAATTTCCATTTATTCCATCTGGAACTCAGATACTACATGGTCCCCATTGTTCATTAACTATCTTGGCTTAAAGCCCACCCTTGAAAATCTGAAGTTGACCCTAGAATTTTGGCTATTTCCCAAGAAATTCTACTCTCAAGATTTTCTCTGTCTTCAACTCGAGCTTCCCATATGTTTTTGTCTTGTATAAACCCAGGTACATAAATTTCTTTTGCACTTTAGTTTTATGAATTTTAGTGTTTTGTCTCATCTCCAGGAAGACATACACTAAATAAAATAATTTATTATTCAAAATTCATAAATCAATGTCTGAAAGTTATAGTTAAAACTTCAAGTGATTTTTTGGGGCGCCTGGGTGGCTCAGTGGGTTAAAGCCTCTGCCTTCGTCTCGGGTCATGATCTCAGGGTCCTGGGATCAAGCCCCGCATCGGGCTCTCTGCTCTGCAGGGAGCCTGCTTCCTCCCCTCTCTCTCTGCCTGCCTCTATGCCTACTTGTGATCTCTCTCTCTCTCTCTGTCAAATAAATAAAATCTTAAAAAAAAAAAAAAACTTCAAGTGATTTTTTTTAAGCTTGTAGTTTTTTTAATTCTGAAGTTAGTAAAGCTTTAAACTGGACAAAGACTTTTGGGACATGCTGGATACACACTCATGTGCACATGTACACACACACATAATCACACTTATCCATTCACAAACCAATCCAGTATTTCCAAATCCAAGAATCCACAATTTTCTACTGGGAACATTTTTCATATGTTGTCTTGACCTGAATTTTTATTTCATTTTTGTCTCAGTTTAAATTTTTTTTTCAAGTAAGTTTTGAAACATGTTGTCTTAGTCCATTAGGGTTTCTATAACAAAATACCACAGACAGGGTGGATTATATAACAAATTTATTTCTCACAGTTCTGGAGTCCAGGAATTCCACAATCAAAGTGCCAGCATGATCAACTTCTGGTGAAGTCCCTCTTCCTAGTTCATAGGCAGAAACTTCTCACTGTGTCCTCACATGGTGGGAAGGGGCTAGGTATATATGAGGAGATTCTTTTATACTTATATTTTTGTGTGTGGTGTAAGAAAGTGGCCTGGTTTCATTCTTCTGCATATGGCTGTCCAATTTTCCCAACATTAATTATTGAAGAGACTAGTTTAAACTTAAGTAATTCCTTACTTCAGTATGAAAGGAATGAAAATCTTGCAAAGATATTCAAATATACAGGAAAATTAACTATCATATATTCAGTTAATTTTTAAATTTAAATTCAAGTTAATTAACATAGTGTATTAATAGTTCTGGAGTAAATTTAGTGATTCATCAGTTGCATGTAAAACCCAGTGCTCATTACACCAACTGCCCTCATTAATGTCCAACACCCAATTAAACCATCCCCTGACCTGCCTCCTCTCCAGCAACCCTCAGTTTCTTCCCTATAGTTAAAAGTCTTTTATCTTTTTCTTCTCTCTCTGTTATTATTTTATTTTTCCTTCTCTTTCCCTATGTTCATCTGATTTGTTTCTTAAATTCTACATATGAGTGAAATCATATGGTATTTGTCTTTCTCTGACTTATTTCACTTAGGATAATACCCTCTGGTTCCATCCATGTTCTTGAAAATGGCAAGATTTCATTCTTTTTGATGGCTGAGTACTATTCCATTGCACACACGTGCGCACGTGTGCGCGCGCACACACACACACAATCACTTCTTTATCCATTCATCTGTTGATGGACATTTGAGCTCTTTCCATAATTTGCCTATTGTAGACATTGCTACTATAAACTTTGGGGTGCATGTGCCCTTTCAAATCACTATGTTTTTAATCCTTGGATAAATACCTAGTAGTACAATTGCTAGGTTGTACGGTAGTTCTATTTTTAACTTTTTGAGGAACTTCTATACTGTTTTTCACAGGGGCTGCACCAGTTTGCATTCCCACAAACAGTGTAAGATGGTTCCCCTTTTTCTTCATCCTCACCAACATCTATTGTTTCTTGAGTTGTTAATTTAGCCATTCTGATTGGTATGAGGTAGTATCTTGTTGTAGTTTTGATTTGTATTTCCCTGATGATGAGAATATTGAGCATTTTTTTCACATGTCTGTTGGCCATCTGGATGTCTTCTTTGGAGGAATTTCTGTTTGGGTCTTCTACCCATTTCTTGACTGGATTATTTGGTTTTTGAGTGTTGAGTTTGATAAGTTCTTTAAAGAGTGTGGATACTAGCCCTTTATCTGATATGTCATTTGCAAGTATCTTCTCCCATTCTGTAGAGTGCCTTTTAGTTTTGATGATTGTTTCTTTTGCCGTGGAAAAGCTTTTTATCCTAATGAAGTCTCATTTTGCTTTTGTTTTCCTTGCCTTTGGAGATGTGTCCAGCAAGAAGTTGCTGCAGCCATGGTAAAAGAAGTTGCTGCCTGTGGTCTCCTTTAGGATGCTGATGGATTCGTATCTCACACTGAGGTCTTTCACCCTTTTGGAGTTTATTTTTGTATATGGTGTAAGAAAGTGGTTTAGTTTCATTCTTCTGCATGTGGCTGCCCAGTTTTCACAACACCATTTGTTGAAGACACTCTACTTTTCCTTTGGATATTTTTTTCTGCTTTTTCACAGATTAGTTGACCATAGCTTTAAAGGTCTATTTCTGGGTTCTATATTCTGTTCCATTGATCTATGTGTCTGTTTTGATGATTACAGTTTTGCAATACAGCTTGATACCAAGAACCGCAATGCCTCCAGCTTTGGTTTTCTTTATCAACATCCCTCTGGTTCTTTGGGGTCTTTTGTCATTCCATACAAATTTCAGAATTATTTGTTCCAGCTCTGTGGAAAATGCTGGTGGTATTTTGATAGGAATTGCACTGAATGTGCAGATTGCTTAATGAAGCATAGACATTTTAATATTTTGTTAATTATTTGTTCTTCTAATTTATGAGCAAGGAAAGTTTTTCCATTTCCTTGGGTCTTCCCAATTTCTCTCATAATCGTTCTGTAGTTTTCACAGTACAAATATTTTCTCTCTTTGATTAGTTTTATTCCTAAGTATCTTATTATTTTTTTTGGTGCAATTATAAATGGGATTGATTCCTTGATTCCTGCTTTATTAGTGGTGTATAGAAATGCAACAGAAAACTGTGGGTTGATTTTTTATACTGTGACTTTGTTAAATTCCTTTATCAGTTCTAGCAAGTTTGGTGGAGTCTTTTGAGTTTTCTATACACAATATCATGTTGTCTGCATAGAGAAATGTTTGACTTCTTCTTTGAAGATATCAGTGTCTTTTATTTCTTTTTCTTGTCTGATTGCTGAGGCTAGGACTTCTAGTACTATGTTGAACAATAGTGGTGAGAGTAGATATCCCTGTCTGGTTCCTGACCTTAAGGGAAAGTTCTCAGTTTTTCCCCAAAAAGATGATATTAATTGTGCATTTTTTGTATATGGCCTTTATGATGTCAAAGTATGTTCTCTCTATCTCTACTTTGTTGAGGGTTTTTATCAATAAAGCATACTGCATTTTGTCAAATGCTTTTTCTGCATCTATTGAGAGGATCATATGTATCTCATCCTTTCTTTTATTAATTTGGTATATCATGTTGATTGTTTCACAGATAATGAGCCACCCCTGCAGACCAGGGATAAACCCACTTGGTTGTGGTGAATAATCCTTTTAATGCACTGTTGTATCTGATTAGCTAATATCTTGTTGAGAATTTTGGCATCTGTGTTCATCAAGGATATTGGTCTGTAATTCTCCTTTTTAGTGGGGTCTTTGGTTCTAGAATCAAGGTAATGTTAGCCTCATAGAATAAGTTTTAAGTTTGCCTTTCATTTCTATTTTTTGGAACAGAAGAATAGACATTAATTCTTTTTTTTAATGGTTGGGAGAACTCCTCGGAGAAATCTTTCTGTCCTGGACTCTTGTTTGGTGGGAGATTTTTGATTATTGCTTCAGTTTCTTTGCTGGTTATGGGTCTGTTTATATTTTCTATTTCTTCCTATTTCAGTTTTGTTAGTTTATATGTTTTCAAGAATTTATGCATTTCTTCCAGATTGCCTAATTTGTTGGCACATAGTTGCTCATAATATTCTCTTATACTTTCTTGTATCACTGCAGTTTTGGTTGTGATCTCTTCTTTCATTCATGATTTTATTTCTTTGGGTCACTTCTCTTTTCTTTTTGATATGTCTGGTTAGGGGGTTATCAATTTTGCTAATTCTTTTAAAAAAAGCTTTTAGTTTCATTGATCTGTTCACTTTTTAAAAATTTCTATATCATTTATTTCTGCTATAATCTGAATTATTCCCCTTCTCTTGTGAGATTTAAACTTTATTTACTCTTCTTTTTCCAGCTCCTTTAGGTGTAAGATTAGATTGTATATTTGAGACTTTTTTGCTTCTTGAGGAAGGCATGTATTGCTATACACTTCCCTCTTAAGACCACTTTGCTGCATCCCAAAGGTTCTGAACTTCTGTGTTTTCATTTTCAATTACTTCCATGTGTTTTTAAAATTCTTCTTTAATTTTCTGGTTGACCCATTCATTCTTTAGTACGATGTTCTTTAACCTCCATGTATTTGTGGTCCTTCCAAATTTTTCTTGTGTTTGATTTCAAGTTTCATAGCATTATGGTCTTAAAATATGCATGGTATGATCTCAGTCTTTTTGTACTGTTTGAGGGTTGATTTGCAACCCAGTCTGTAACCTATTCTGGAGAACATTCCATGTGCACTCAAGAAGAATGTGCATTCTGCTGCTTTAGGATGAAATGCTCTGTATAAATCTGTTAAGTCCATCTAGTCCAGTTTGTCATTCAAAGCTCTATGTTTTCTTGTTGATCTTCTGCTTAGATGTGTCCCTGCTGTGAGTAGGGTGGTAAAGTCTCCTACTATTACTGTATTATTATCAGTTAAAGTTTGCTATTAATTGGTATTTGGTTGCTTCCAAGTTAGTAGTATAAATATTTATGATTGTTACATCCTTTTAGATAAACCCCTTTATTATGATATAGTGTCCTTCTTCATCACTTATTATAGTCTTTGTTTTAAAATCTAATTTGTCTGTTGTAAGAATTACATCCATTATCATGATAAATGGTTCTCTACCGCCTCACTGTTAATTTGGACATGTCTTTGGATCTAAAATGAGTCTTTTGTATTTGCAAATGACATATCAGATAAAGGACCGATATCCAATATCTATTAAAGAACATATCAAACTCAACACCCAAAAGCCAAACAATCCAGTCAAGAAATTGACAGAAGACATAAATAGACCCTTCTCTGAAGAAGACATACAAATGACTAACAGACACATGAAAAAATGTTCCACATCATTTGTCATTAGGGAAATACAAATCAAAATCACAATGAGATACCACCTTATACAGTTAAAATGGCTAAAATTAACAGGACAGGAAACAACAAATGTTGGCAAGGATGTGGAGAAATGGGACCCCTCTTACACTGTTAGTGGAAATACAAGCTAGTACAGCCACTCTGGAAAACAGTATGGAGGTTCCTCAAGAAGTTAAAAATAGATCTAACCTTGACCTAGCAATTGCACCACTAGGTATTTATCACAAAGATACAGATATAGTAAGAAGAAGGAGCACATGCACCCCAGTGTTCATAGCAGTAATGTCCACAATAGCCAAACTGTAGAAGGAGCCAAGATGTCCTTCAACAGATGAATGGATAAAGAAGATGTGGTACATATATACAGTGGAATATTACTCAGCCATCAGAAATAATGAATACCTACTATTTGTATTGACATGGATGGAATTGGAAGGTACTATCCTAAGTGAAATAAGTCAATCAGAGAAAGACAATTATCATATGGTTTCACTTATATGTGGAAGATAAGAAATAACACAGGATCATAAGGGAAGGGATAATAATGAATGAGAATAAATCAGAGAGGAGACCAACCATGACAGACTCTTAACTCTGGGAAATGAATTGAAGGTTGTGTAAGGGGAGTTGCATGGAGAGATAGAGCAACTGGGTGATGGGCATTAAGGAGGGCACATGAAGTGATAACACTTGGTGTTATATGCAACTAATGAATCATTGAACACATGACTAATTGAATTTAAATACATACATACATACATTCATAGTAAAACAAAAAATAAAACAAATCTCTTTTAGCAGCATATTGACGGGTGCTATTTTGTTTTTGTTTTTGTCCATTCTGATACCCTATGTCTTTTGATTGAAGCATGTTGTCCAATTTCATTCAGAATAGTTATTGAAAGATATGAATTTGGTGCCATTTTATTACTCATAAAGTCACTGTTCCTGTAGATTGTGTCTGTCCCTTTTTATTCTTTGTTACTTTTGGTCTCTCTTTCTACTCAAAGAGTCCCCCTAATATTTCTTCCAGGGCTGTTTTAGTGAACTTATAGTGTTTATCTTGAAAACTGTTTATCTCTCCTTCTAGACTGAATGACACCCTGCTGGATAAAGTAGTCTTAGCTTTCTTTCTTTCTTTCTTTCTCCCATTTAGCACATTGACTATCTCCATCAATTTCTTTCTGTCCTGCCAGGTCCTATGGATAGGTCTGCTGCTACCTTTATATGTCTACTCTTGAAGGCTAAGGACCTTTCATTGTGTGCTCTTTCAGAATTCTCTCTGTATTTTGCAAGTTTCACTCTGATATGTCATGGTGTTGATCTGTTTTTGTTGATTTTGAGGGGAGTTTTCTTTGCCTCTTTGACTTTGAATGCCTGTTTCCTTCCCCAGATTAGGGAATCAGCTATAATTTGTTCAAATAAAACTTCTGCCCCCAATTCCCACCTTTTTCTTCTGGAACTCCCATGATATGGATACTATTTCACTTTATGGAATTGCTGAATTCCCTAGGATTACTTTTTCTTTCACTCTTCCATTCAGCTTCATTATTTTCCATAATTTTATCTTCTATATCAACTATTCTCTACTCTGCTTCTTCAGTCCTCAAAGTGATTATATCCAGTCTGTTTTGCATCTTCACTATACCATTTTTTATTTCAACCTGACCAGTTTTTTTATGTGTTTTATTTCTGTAGCAAGGTTTTCTTTGGTGTCTTCTATTTTTTTTTTTAAGACTAGCTAGTAGTTGGGTATTTACCCTAAAGAAACAAATGTAGTGATCCAAAGGGGCTTGTGCACCCGAATGTTTACAGTAGCAATGTCCACAATAGCCAAACTATGGAAAGAACCTAGATATCTATCAACAGATGAATGGATAAAGGTGTGGTATATATATACAATGGAATATTATGCAACCATCAAAAGAAGTGAAATCTTGCCACTTACAATGACATGGATGGAACTAGAGGGTATTATGCTGAGCAAAATAAGTCAATCAGAGAAAAACAATTATCATATAATCTCTCTCATGTGAGGAATTTAAGAGGCAGGGGTTGGGGGGTTGGGGGATAGGGAAGGAAAAAATGAAACAAGATGGGATCAGGAGGGAGACAAACCATAAGAGACTTAATCTCATGAAGCAAACAGGGTTGCTGGGGAGAAAGGGGGTAGGGAGAGGATGGTTGGGTTATGGACCTTGATGAGGGTATGTGATATGGTAAGTGCTGTGAAATGTGTAAAGCCTGACGATTCACAGACCTGTACCCCTGGGGCAAATAATACATTATATGTTAATAAAAATAATTTTGAAAAAGACTAGCTAGTAGTCTTATAACTGTTGATTTAAGTTTTTATTCAGATATATTGCTTTTATCTGCCTTGAGCAAGTCCCTGGCTGTGATATCTTCCTGACATTTTTTTGGAAAGAATTCTTCCATCTTGGGATTTTAGCCAAGTTTCTGTCTTTTGCTTGTTATGAAACCTTGTTATGTTTCTTGCAACTCAGAGTAATGCTATATTAAAAGAGGTCATACACTGTGCAGGGCCTGGCACTTCAGGAAGTGTTTCTGTGTATGCCATGTGCACTCTGCTGTTGCATTTTGGCTCCTCTTTCCCACTGGTCAGTTCTCTGCAGAGTTTCTCCTCATGTGCAGTGGGGGCTATTTGAACATTTATGAGGTGTGTTCTGATTTTTTTTATTTTTAAAGCCTGGAAAAGAAAGAAAGAGAAGAGAAAAAGAAAAAGAAAAAAAAAATCCTGATCCAAAAATAAGAGAAAAAGAAAAGGAATAATTTAAAAAAATCAAAACAAACAAAAAACAAAAACACACAACAAAAAACTATAAGCCTGATTCCAAAGAAAAAAAAAGAAGAAAAGAAAAGAAAAACCTGGGGTGCCTGGGTGGCTCAGTTGATTAAGCATCTGCTTTCAGCTTAAGTCATGATCCCAGGGTCCTAGGAGCTAACCCTGCATTGGGCTCCCTGCTCAGCAGGGAGTCTGCTTCTCCCTCTCTCTCTGCCTGCTGCTGTGCCTACTTGTGCTCTCTATCTTTCTATCAAATAAATAAATTAAATAAATAAAATCTTGAGAGAAAAAGAAAAAACTATAAGCCTGATTCCAAAGAAAAGGACAGAAAAAAAAATAATAAGAGAAGAGAAAAAAATACAGCCTGACCCTCTCTGCACCAGGCCTTAAGGGGACACTGTGAGGCACTGGATGATCAGTAGACCTGGTGCATGTGATGTGCTGCATGTGTTGCTCTCCTGGGGTAAAAGCCTGCTGTGCTTTCTCAAAATCAATCCTGCCCCAGTAAAAAAGCACTTGCCAAGCACAGGAGGCTGGGTTTGATGTAAGTGGTTTCCACCTCCAATGCGGGCTGCTGTTTTGCTCTCTGATGTACAACTTTGTTGGTAGTGGGGATAAAATGGTAACACCCCACTCTCCCACACCAGAAAGGGGATTTCACACCTCCCCCACTTTTCAGGAAGCCCTCACAGAAAAGTGAAGGCCATAAGCATGCCTGGCACCCACCGCTCCTACATTTATCTCTGGCATCGCTGGGATTCAAAACTCTGAATCTTGCGTGTTTTATCTTTGATGAATAGCTAGAATCAAAACTCCAAATCCAGGATGCCTGTGTTGCTCAGTGGTTTAAAGCCTCTGCCTTCAGCTCAGGTCATGATCTCAGGGTCCTGGGATTGAGCCCCATTGGGCTTTCTGCTCAGCAGGGAGCCTGCTTCCCCCTCTCTCTACTGCCTGCCTCCCTGCCTACTTGTGATCTCTGTCTGTCAAATAAACAGACAAAATCTTAAAAAACAAAACAAAACTTTAAATCCTAAAGGACTGAGCACCACTCAGATCTGTTCCCTCTTCCAGATTAGAGGCTTACTTCCCTCTGAGTAGTGCTCTTTGTCACAGAAAAATGGTCCCCTACCTGTGTGATATGTGAATTCTGTGCTATGGCAATGCAAAAAGGAGCAACCAGGTTATCCACCCTCTGTGGGAGTCATAATCCCTCGTTGATGAAAGGCTGTTTGCTGGTCCCTGCATGTTTTTTTTTTCTTTTTTTTTGTCCTGGAGAGGCAATATGCCCTCTTCCAAATGTACCCCAGGAAGTGGAATGGTCTTTCCCAGTGCAACCTCAAAGATCCCTACATCTCATTGTTTGCACTCCCAGGCCAGTGCCATCCTCTCCAGGAGTACATGCAATAGTTCTGCTCCAGCAAAAGTCATATACTTCCAAAAGCTCAGAGTTTGAGCTTCACTCTCTATTTGCAAAAAATCTTCACCACTCAGTTTGCCCAGCTCCCCAGACAGTGATCCAAGAAGTTTTCTTCTTGTGTGAACCCACCACTGCACTCTCTCAACCCCTCTTTCCCTCTCTCCATTTTCTCTCCCCACAGAAAGTCTTCCCTCCCCTCCAGACCACAGCAGCTTTTCTCTCCCCCAATTCATTTCCATGCACACAGCTGCCACATTGTCTCCTTCCAACTGTGGAAATCCTTCTTCCAATCCTCAGATTGATCTCCTGGGTGTTCCAGGTGATCTGACCTTAATCCAGCTGTGTTTTGCAGGATGAGGAAAACCCCAGGTCCACCAACTGTGTCATCTTAACTCTGCCTTCCTCATTTAATTTTAAAAACTGAAAAAAGGAGGCCTGGGTGGCTCAGCCAGTTAAGCATCTGCCTTCAGCTTAGGTCATGATCCCAGGGTCCTGGGATAGTGGCCCACATTGGACTCCCTGTTCAGTGGGGAGCCTGCTTCTCCCTCTGCCCCTCCCTCTACTTGTGGTCTTTCTCAATCTCTCTCACATATGCAAAAATAAATAAAATCTTAAAAAAATAAAAAGTGAAAAATAAACAAATAAGACAGTCATTAGATTAAAATATTTAGGATAGTGCAAAAGAAACAAAGGAAAGATGAAGTTCAAAAGACTAAATATTCCAAGAAACCATTTTCTAAAAACATGCACAATAAAATATTTAAAAGCATCTGTTTGGCTGAGACAAAAGAAGGAACTATTGGGAAGGTGAAGAATGGGGTAGAATGTCCCTAGGCATGCTTTGTCCCATGAATACAATTAGATAATTATCAAGTCATCCTGAATACCCCAGAAATAGATCTGAAGACTGGCAAAACAAACTCCACAACAAAAGGTAGAGAAGAGGTCACATCAAAGAAGGTAGGAAGTATAGATATGTGGTTTGGGAGAGAAACTGATCATGGCTGCCAAATTAGGAAGGGAACTGTGGTCACAGAGAAGGTAAAAAAACAGAATAGTACACGGGGGAACCCACACAAGGAAGATGAAACCCCACAGCATTTGGCATGGAAAGTGAGAGGGGCTGAATTTCATGAGTTCTTGCAACCAGCAGGGCTTAAAGTCTGGAGTGCCAAATGTCAGCAGACTTGACTGGGATAGAGCCTGGAGGGCATTGGGGTGCTCTTGGAGAAAATGTAGGGAAAACATCCCACAGACACACAGCATGGAGGCAGTGATCTGATAAGCACCAGCGGCACATAGTGGAAAGGTTATTTGCTCATCTCTGAGCCTGTCCCAGAGGCAGCATTCAGGGACACCCAAATGGGAAAAAAGGAAATATGAGATGTCATTTCCTTCCTGCAACCTTTAGTAAGCCCAGGACCACCTCTGGGAACCAGCATAGTAGCACTGACCCTTGCTACTAACTTGTTTACACCAAACCTTGACACCCCCACATTCCCGTAGAACTGCCCTTCCCTGTCAGGCTTGCCTTGGTCACAGCAGGCACCCATCCTGAAAAGAACAGCTAAAACCCCAGCCAACACCTTCTTGACCCGGAAGTTTTGTGGGGTCTCAGTTCCAACAGCTGTGCCAAAAGTCTCATTTCATAAAAAGAACAGACCACACCTCATTAAAATTTATTACAATCAGGCTAGGAACCAAACACTGCCCACAACAGGCAAAGAAAGCATCACATACAACTAGCCTGAAGGATAAAGTGGCCAAGACACAACAGCAGAGCCCACACAGTGTGCATTGGAGACATTCCCTAAAGTGCCAGGCCCTAAAGAACAAGGTACACTACATGGCAGGGAACTACAGGGCCTCTTCTTAATAAGGCCATTACCTTCAAGAATAGCAGACATAGCTGTCTTTCCTAACACACAGAAGTAGGCACAGAGACTTAGAAAGAATGAGAAGACAGAAGAATTTGTCCCAAATGTAAAAACAGGACAAAGGTACATGTGAAAGAAATAAAATTAACATGCCTGATAGAGAATTTAACATAATAAAAATAAAGATACTTGAGGACTTGAGGAAAGAGTAGAAGACATGAGTGAGACCCTTAACACAAAGATAAGGAATAACATACTAGAAATAAGGAGCTCAATGAATGAAACGAGAAACACACTGGATGGAATGAACAACAAGCTGAAAGAAACAGAGGAATGATTAGTGATGCAGAAGACAGAGTAATGGAAAAAAAATTAAGCTGAACAAAACAGAAAAAAAAAAGAATTATGAAAACAAGTAATAGACTTAGGGAACTCAACAACTGCATCAAATGTAATCTCATTCATACCATAGGAGTCCCAGAAGAAGAAGAGAGAGAAAAGGGGGCAAAAATTTTATTTGAAGAAATAAGAGTTGAAAATTTCCCTACTCTTGGGAAGGAAACAGACATTCAGATCTAGGAGACACAAAGAACCCCAACAAAATCAACAAAAGCAGATCTACACTAAGACATATTATAATTAAATTGGCAAAATATAGTGATAAAGGAAAAATCTTAAAAGCAAGACCAAAGAATATACTAATATACAAGGGAAAGTTCATAAGACTCAGCTGTTTTTTTCAGCAGAAACTTTGCAAGCCAGAAGGGAATGGTATGATATATTCAAAGAGGTGAATGGAACTATCTGCAACACCCAAAAAACAAATAGTTCATTCAAGAAATGGGCAGAAGACATGAACAGATACTTCTCCAAAGAAGACATACAAATGGCCAACAGATGAATTAAAAAAAAAAAAAGTTGGGGCACCTGGGTGGCTCAGTGGGTTGAAGCCTCTGCCTTCGGCTCAGGTCATGATCCCAGGGTCCTGGGATTGAGCCCCGCATCGGGCTCTCTGCTCTGTGGGGAGCCTGCTTCCTCCTCTCTCTCTGCCTGCTTGTGATCTCTGTCTGTCAAATAAATAAATAAAATATTTTAAAAAAAAAAGTTCATTATCACTTGGCATCAGAGAAATACAAACCAAAACCACAATAAGACACCACCTCACACCAGTCAGAATGGCTAAAATTAACAAGTCAGGAAACAACAAGGATGCAGAGAAATGGGAACCCTCTTACATTGTTAGTGGGAATGCAAGCTGGTACAGCCACTCTGGAAAACAGTATGGGGAAGTTCCTCAAAAAGTTAAAAATAGAGCTACCCTATGACCCAACAATTGCACTAGTAGGTATTTCCCCAGAGGATACAAAATAGTGATCTGAAGGGTCACCTGGGTCTCAATGTTTATTGCAGCAATGTCCAAAATAGCCAAGCTGTTGAAAAAAGCCAAATGTCCATTGACAGATGAATGGATAAAGATGTGTATGTATGTACAATGGAATATTACTCAGCCATCAAAAAAATGAAATCTAAAGCTAGGGAGTATTGTTAAGCCAAAGACATGGATGGAACAAGAGTATATTATGTTAAGTGAAATAAGTCAGTCAAAGAAAGAGAATTATCATATGCTTTCATTCATATATGGAATTTAAGAACAAAAGGATCATAGGGGAAGGGGGGGAGTAAAGTAAGACAAAATCAGAGAGAAAAACCATAGAAGAATCTTAATTTAGGAAACAAACTGGGGGATGCTGAAAGAGAGGTGGGTGGGAGGATTGAGTAACTGGGTGATGGGCATCAAGGAGAGCACATGCTATAATGAGCACTGCATGTTATACGTAACTGATGAATCACTGAACTCTACTTCTGAAAGTAGTACTATACTACATTTTAATTAATTTAATTTAAATAAAAAAATAGAATTTACTTTGGTCTAAGTATGGTTACTTTGGCTTTCTTTTGACATCCGTTAGCATGATAAATGGTTTTCCATTCCCTCATTTGCAAACTGCAGGTGTCTTTGAGTCTAAAATGAATCTCAGGTAGGCAGCATATTGATGGGTTTGGTTTTTCAGTCCATTCTGGCACCCTATGTGTTTTCGTATACATTCAGAGTAATTACTGATGTGAATTCAGTGCCATTTTATTGCTTGCTTTGTCATTGTTTCTGGAGTTCTTCTCTGTTCCTTTCTAGTCTTTTCCTCCACTCTAAGTGTCACATTTAATATTGCCTGCAGGGCTGGTTTAGTGGATACGATCGCCTTTAGTGTTTTTTGTCTGGGAAATGATATCTCTCCTTCTATTCTGAATGATACCTTAGCTGGATAGAGTATTCTTGGCTGCAGATTTTCCCCATCGCCTTGAATATATCATGCTACTTGCTTCTGGCCTTCAGGTTTCTGTGGAGAGATCTGCTTATAACCTCATTTGTCTTCTCTTGTATATTGATCTTATTTGTCTTCTTTTGTCTTGCTGGTTTTAGGATTTTTTTTCTTTATTTCTATATTTTGGAAGTTTTACTACAATACGTCTTGGTGTTGGCCTCCTTTTGTTAATTTTTATGGGAATTCTCTGTGCCTCCTGGATTTGGATGTCTGTTTCTTTCCCCAGATTGGGGAATTTTTCAGCTACAATTTCCTCAAATAAACATTCTGACCCCTTTTCTGTCTCTTCTTCTTCCAGGACTCCTATGTTGCAAATGTTATTACATTTGATGCAGTCACCAAGTTCTTTCCTTGAGTCTACTTTTGTGATAGGAGATTTTTCTTTCCCTCTTCTTTTCAGCTTCATTATTTTCCATAATTCCATTTTCTATACTACTTTTTCATTCCTCTGCTTCTTCCATCCTTAGGGTCATTACATCCAGTCAGTTTCATATTTCAGTTATTGTAATTTTTAAATTTTGTCCTGATTGATTTTAAGCTCTTTTATCTTTGATCTTTCTGGCATCTTCTGTGCTTTTCTCAAGTCCAAGTAGTATCCTTATGAGTTTTTCTTTTTTTTCTTTTTTTAAGGGAGATAGTGGGGGAGGGGCAAAGGGAGGGGGTGAGAGAGAATCCTAAGTAGGCTCCACTCCAAGTATGGAGCCTGAGCTGGTTCTCATTTATGTAACCCTGAGATCATGACCCGAGCCAAAATTGAGAGTCAGACACTTAACCAACTAAGCCACCCAGGTGCTCCTGACTGTTGCTTTAAATTCTGCATCAGGCATATTACTTATATCTTTTTAATTAGATCTCTGGCAGTGACTTGTTCTTTCGCTTGAAATGAATTCCTCCATATTGGCATTTTGTTTAGGTCTCTGTTTTCTTCTCTGTGTTAGGAAAGTCTGTTATGTTTCCTGCTCTTGAGAGTAATGGCTTTATGAAGAAGAGGTCATATAATGCCTGGCACTTCAGAAAGTGTCCTTGGTGTGTGCTATGTGAACTCTGCTGCTGTGGTATGTCTGTTCTATCCCTCAGGTCAGTCCTCTGCAGAGTTTCTCCTTGCCTACAGCCAGCAGTGTTTCAACCTTGGCCAGATTGTGGCAAGTTTTAACTAGGTGTGCTCCGGTCTGCTTGTAAAAAGAGACTTGATGCTATCTCCACTAGACTGGAAGCTTTGAAGAACTTTATGGTCAGTAGATGTGGTGTTTGCAGGGGTTTGTGTTGATCTTCTGGGTGGGTAGGGGCCCACTGCACTGGTTTTCAAGGACACTTACCCAAGAAAAGCATTACCAGCAAAATGTAGGGATGGGGGTCAGAGCCAGTGTAAGCAACTTAGGCAGACAGTGTTGTTGCTGTGCTGTTTAGTGAAGTTAGGTTTAACTGAAAGGACAGAGGGAGAAATGGCACCAGCCAACTCCTTTGTCCTTGGGGAGTTCATGCTTGGTGCTGTCAGGGAAGCTCTCCCAAAGAAGTGAATAAATTTCCCTCATGCATCCTCAGTGTTTTTCATATCACTGCTTACTCACTGTCTGTGTCCAGGCTGCTTGCCTGCCTGGAGAAATGCAATGTACTTTATTCAGCAAGGCCAGCTGAGTTTTAAAACTTCAAACTTTAAGGACCTGGTGTGGCAGGGACCTTTCCTGGTCTTCTGGAGGAGCATCTTGCTGACTGGCATTAATGTAGGTTTGATACAGAAGAGCAGTCACAGCAGAGCTCAGGAGCATGAAATGTAGAACAAAGTACACTAAGCAGCCAGTGTCTGGGTTATCCACCCTCAGCAGGTGTCTCTGTGCATATGCTGAGGGATGGGGGAGGAAAATATCACCTACCAGATCCTTTGTCCCTAGAGAGGCAAAGCCATCTCTCTCAGATGCACTCTAAAGAGAGGAGACTTCTCTACCAGTGTGTCTCAGGAGATCCCGTGATCATACTGTCTGCCCCCCAGATTACCTGCCTGCCTTCTCTACAGGAGCACTGCCATGTCCTTATGGCGCTGTACCAGCCACACCACGGATGAACCTCTAAAACGCCAGTCTTTGAGCTCCACTGGTTGTAAAAACTCACAAAAATCATCCCGTCTAATTTTCTGTCAATGGCTTTGGGAAGTGTTTTCCTTGTGTGGTCACCTGCAAGCTTCTCTCTCTCACTTTTCTCTGTGACCAGGGCTCCCTCCCTTCTCCAGCACCCCCAATCCTTTTCTCCCCCAAACCACATCTCTGCACCTCCTAACTTCCATGATGTAGCCTCCTCTCTCCCTCTAATTGTGCAGTTCATTCTGTCAGTCCTCAGATTTCATCTAGCTGTGTTCAAGGGGTAAAGCAAGCTTAGGGTCCTCCCACTATGCTGTCATTTAGCTCATCCTCTTCTCAGTGATCATTCAATTTAAAATTGCATTAGTTATTTCAATTCACAGATTCTTTCTCTACTTGCTCTCCATTTGTGGGTGATATGCTGTTGTTCTCCATGGAAACGGTGTCTAAAGTCATTCAAACAGCACTGGTTGCTTTCCTGTCCCTCTTCTCCTAGATCTCTGTTGTTATTGTTGTTACTTCTGCTGTTGTCACAATCATTGCTGTTATTTTGATTTGTTAGCAGTGTGTGAGGAGCACTAAGTTAAATTTGTTTTGTGCACATTCTGATGCCAAGTCATTAAAAATCCTGAGATTTGATGGGTTAGGAGAGTGACTTCTCAGTGTAAACTTATTACAAGGTTTTGATATTGAATTCTTCAAAACTCTCCATGTGAATGTCTTCTAATCTCTCCAGTTTGGAGAAATTCTCTGTAATATGTCTGTTGCACTAAATATATTTTTGGGAACGTCAAAAGACAGACAGCACAAATATAGGATTGTAGTAGACTTTGAGTGACTTCAAATCAGTTTCTTACCTAATGAATCTCTACATGTGTCTGCTTTATATTGCCAGATACAGGCACATTGTGGGAACACTGAAGAACTCAAACGTGTTTCTACTCTTATGAGATTGTGGAGGTGGTTTTGTTGTTTTAATTTCATTCAAGCAAATATAAGTAATTAAAGTGACAAAAATTTATTAAACATCAGAAATTGTGTCAGCATGTATTCAGATAGCCAAGGTTAGCAGCAGTAATACCCAGGGATACTTCTGTAGAGACGCTCAAGACACATGTTTTTTTCAGTGGTTGGTCTCTGATTGAGAAATTGACAATTTCATTTTAATAGAATCACTTCTTATTATACTCCATGTATATATGGGTCTCATTATCCCAAAATGCATCTTCATAAATTTATTTGATATTGAGAAGAATAGGTGCACATACAGAAGAGGGAAATGCTGATGAAAAGGATCAATGTACATGCAACAAGTCTGGTCTCATTTTTGTGTTAACTTTAAAAATAGCTCTAAGAACTACAAGTCATTGTTTCCATTATATATTTTTGGATATGTCACCCAAGTTTAGTTATCAGTTCTTCCAATGTATTTTTTTCTTAGAGTCTGAGTTCTGGCTTTTTCGATTTTTATACAATCCAACCTTAAAAAAAATTGCTACTAATTTAAATGGAGAACTTAATTCAAATGGAAAGACCTTTCTGCTTTGCACATTTGTGCTAATGTCTGTAGCCCAGTAATATCTCCTTTACTGCTGACAGGACAGCACACCACCTGGACTGTAGTGTAGCACAGTGGAGGCAGTGACAGAAGAATTCTCTGCTCCCAGGGTACCAGCACTCTTTGTCCTTACTGCACACAGCAGGCAGGGGCAACTTCAGGCCACCATGGACCTCATAAAGCACTGTGAGCAGCTGCTGGATCTGCACTGGGCGCCATGGCTTCCAGACATGAAAGGTAAGGCAATAGTTGTGGACTTTGTGCTGACAGCCTGTGACTCTTCCTGTTAGGCGAACTGCTACACTCAAGGTTGGGAGATGTGTTTCCAGGTAGAAAAGTCCAAGGCCGTTTACAGGGAGTGAAGTTCAAAGCCTTGAACATTTTCTCAGGCCTGTCTGACCTTGGATAACAGCGCAACAAAAAGGTCTTTAACCAAAGTCCAAAGATGTTCAGGGCTCATATCCAAGGGTCAATGACGATAATGAGGCAGGCATATGATGCCCCAGCACCCTGTTCTTGCACACACTCAAGTGAAATTGCTATACACCTAGAATCAAGAAAATTCCTAAAAGCTTCAGGAATGAAGAGTGGATGTATCACCTACAGAAGAATGGAAGAACAGATTAATATCAGACTTCTTTTCAGCAACACTAGATACAAGAAGAAGAGCAACATATTTAAAAGGATGTGGGAAAATAATCTGCTGTCTTGAATTCCATATTCAGTCAAAATATCGTCCAATTTAAATAAAGTAATTTTCTGATAAAATGGATATAATATCAATGGTGATATAAAAGAAAGAAATATAAAAATGATAAAAGAAATGGCAAGGGCTCCTGGGTGGCTCAGTGGGTGTGAGGTCCCTGTGGAAAAGGCAGTAAAAAGAACGCTAAAATTTTCTAATCCTTGATAGGATTAGAAATTTGGAGGCTTGAACCACTGCTTGAACATGGTAGAAAAATGGCTAAGGGCCCTTTTACAAACAGGGCTATCTAATACCAAGAATTAATTTTTTTTAAGTTCTAAATCCCCCCAGAGGTGCCTGGGTGGCTCAGTGGGTTAAGCCTCAGCCTTCAGCTCAGGTCATGATTCCAGGGTCCTGGGATCGAGCCCCACATTGGACTCTCTGCTCAGCAGCGAGCCTGCTTCCTCCTCTCTCTCTGCCTGCTCGTGATCTTTGTCTGTCAAATAAATAAATAAAATCTTAAAAAAAAAAAAAAGAAATGGCAGAAGTTGAGAAGCACAGGAGAGAGAGCTGGCAGGAAGAGAAGGATGGTAGGGCCAATGAGACACTAGCTGTAGTTCATCTATCAAGACATAAAGATGCAATTGGATTATTTAAAAATTAAAAAGGAACCAAAAGAGAACTAAAAATGATATAATTCTATTGGGATGGGTGGTAATTTGGATGAGCTAAATTCTCATTTATTATAGTAGGGAGAGGTTAAAAAATGTGTAAGTTTGCTAACTCAAGAAATAGAAACACATCAGTTAAGAACTGTGTCTGGAGCCCCATAGGGCAAAATTAACTAATAGTGGGTTAGAGAAGAGTACAGATTTTTTTACTTCTTTGGTTTGGTTTATTTCTCCATATTTGGAGGGGTGGGGGGTGGGAGATGGGTTATATGGGTAATAGGTGGGTATTAAGGAAGGCACTTGTTTTGAGCACTGGGTGTTGTATGTAAGTGGAAAAAAAAAGATATTATACTAGGGAAACAGCAACAGAAACAAAACAAAAAGCAATAGTTAGAGAAGATAGAATCTTGTTGTTCTTTCATTCGACAACCAGTCCAGAGGTAGGCAGTGGCTGGAAAGGAGGAGGAAGTGAATGGGCAAAAAGTGCCTTCTGTGTACTTTTTTTTCTAATCAAGGCACTTGCAGAGGGCAGAAAACCTCTTAACCTTTCACTGTGAGCCACAAATAGGCTTAAGCCTCTGTATGCATGCAGATTTGCTGCTTTTCTGCTGCAGAACTAAACAGAAAGGAGAAACTGGAGCAAATTGCAAATAACCAGGCTGCTGTTTTTCACTGTTTGCCACAATAGATTTAAGCATCTGCCATAGTCCTTTTGGGAGTAGGGGACTGAGTCAAGTGCAGAGTGCCAATAACCTGGTTCCAGCTTTTTGCTGAGCGTTACAATAAACTCTAGCATCTGCACGCACCCTGGAAAACATCTTTTTTGGGAATGGGACAGTGCTGGGCATGCCCTGAACCTTGCCTGCTGGGGACTGGAGTGGGGACACACCTTACCAGGCATTTAAAATGTGGACTTTTGAATCCCAGCCACTGGCCAGAGATAAAATACAGGAGTTCTGTGGCTCTGGGCACACTAACGGCCCAGGAACAGATAGGTTAAAGGCAGGGAACTGATGAAAACCCAGGATACAGGAGATTGTTTGCTTTTCTGAGAGGGCCTCCTGAACAGTGGTGGCCAGGACTCCTGCTCCCCAGGAACAAGAAGAAAGGGTGAGGCCATATTCTAACTCCTCCACCCACCAGCATGGCTGGACATAAGAGAGAAACACAGTGCCTCCACTGGAGGCTGGAGTCCCTTACAATAACCCCTGCCCCCTGCACCTGACAAAAGCATCTTTATAAGGGTGAGTCAGCTTGTGATCCAGCCCAGCAGGTCTTTCCCTCAGACCAGCATAGACCCCTGCATCCACTAAGTCTACTGATTAAAAAAAGCTCCAAAACATCAGTATCCAGTGGAAATAAGACCAGGATTGCTTTCTTTTTTTCTTTTCCTCTCTCCTTTTTTCTTAATTTTCTTAAATTTTTAAATTAAAAAGAATTCCTATTTCTTATTTTTTGTTCTTTATCTTATTTTATGTATATTTTCTTCTTTTTCTGTTCTCTTTATCTTTTTTTTTGTATCAGGCTTATAATCTTTTGTTCATTTATTGGTTTGCTTGTTTCCTTCTCTTATTATTCAGTCAGGTTTCTTTCTTCTAATTTTTCTCTCTTTCTGCTTTCCCTACTCTTTTTTCTTTCCTTCTTTCTTGTTTTTTAGAATCAGGCTTATAGTTTATTGTTTGTTTATTTGCATTTTTGTTCCATTTCTTTTTGTCTTGGATGAGGCCTTTGTTTTTGTTTTTGCTATTTGTCTATTGTTTTTCTTTTATCTTTCTTTTTCTTTTTTCTTTCTTTCTTTTCTTTTTTTTCTTTCACAGGCTTATCCTGATAAATCAAATCACACCTACTTAAAGACCCAGACACTCCCCACTACAAGCAAAGAGGAACTCTGTAGAGGAAGGACCTTTGTGAAAGAACAGCCAAACACAACAGGAGAGTGTACACACCACACTCCAGAAACAATTTCTGAGGTTTTTGTTCTTGTTGCTGCTGCTGTTTTTGATGGGTCTTCTATTTTCCCTTTTTGTTTTCTCCTTTTTTTTTTTTTCTGGACACAATGACTAGACAGAGAATTTCACCCCGAAGAAGGAGCATGAGGTAGTACTCACTACCAGGGATTTAATCAATATGATTATAAGGAAAATGTCTGAACCAGAATTTAAAACAATGATTATAATGATACTAGCTGGGCTGAAAAAAACATAGAAGACAAGAGAGACTCCCTTACTATAGAAATTTTTAAAAAAAAGCAAACTAAAATCTAATCAGGCTGTGACTGCCTAAAGGCAGTCACAAATGAAGGGTTTAACAGCAAGGGCAAAAAATGAGGCAGAAGAGAAAGTCATTGATATGGAAGACAAAATTATGGAGAATAAGGAAGCTGAAAGGAAGGGAGAAAGACAACTACTGGATCACTAAAAGAGATACTGAGAACTCAGTGATTCCATAAAGTAAAATAGTATCTGGATAATAGGGGTTCCAGAAGATGAAGAAAGAGAGAGGAACAAAAGATTTGAACAAATTATAGCTGAGAAATTCCCTAATCTAGGGAAGGAAAAGGCATTCAAGTCCAGGAAGCACAGAGAACATCCTTCAAAATCAATAAAAATAGGTAACACTTAGACATATAATAGTGAAACTTGCAAATTTCAAGATAAAGAGAAAGCAGCTTGGGACAAGAGGTTTTAATCTGCAAGGGTAGAAGCATAAGCCTGGCAGCAGACCTGTCTACAGAGACCTGGCAGGCCAGAAAAGACTGGCATGATATATTCAGTGTGCTAAATGGGAAAAATATACAGCCAAAAATACCTTATCCAGCAAGGCTGTCATTGAGAATAAGAGAGATAATGAGTTTTCAAGACAAACAAAAACTAAAGGAATTTGTGAACACAATACCAGCCCTGCAAGAAATATTAAAGGGGATCCTTTGAGTGAAGAGAGAGGTCAAAAGTAAAAAAGACCAGAAAGAAACAGAGGTAATCTACAAGAACAGTGTCTTTACAGGTGATAAAATGGCAATAACTTCATATTTTTCAATAATTATTTTGAATCTAAATGGACTAAATACTCCAGTGAAAAGACAGGGGGGGAAAGGGAGGCAAGATGACAGAAGAGTAGGGGAACTCATTTCATCTGGTCCCCTTAGCTAGATAACAATCAAGTCATTCTGAACACCTATGATTTCAACCTGAGGTATAAGAAAAGAATTGCTAGAATTCTACAAATAGAAAAGTGACCACTTTTTGCAAGGTAGGAGGTGCAGTGAAGTGAATCTGAGGGGATATATCAGAAGATAATTGGTTGGGGCAGGGAGACTTTGAAAGATAGCTACCAGAAAGTGATATAGCCCTGGAGCACAAATTTGGAACTTTTAGAAGTCTGCTCCAGTGAGAGATACCCCTACCTGGAAGGTGTGCAGGTGGCAAAACAGGGAAGAATCCTAGGTGGGACAAAGTGGTCTCGGGATCCCTGGGGTTACAGAAAGAACAGGGGTGCCTGAACTGGCAGAGTTCCCAAGCACTGGAGTGGGGAAACCATCCCAGGTCAGTGAGCATGGGAGTGGGCTCTCAGCTCACTTGGCTATAAATCACAAATCACAATAAAATTGGCCAAATAGTGTCTGTGCAAGGGCCATGCAAAGGGCAGAAACAGTGACCTTTTGTCTTCCCCCAAAAGGGGCAGTGAGGGTGTACCAACAAGGAGGCCACCACTCTCCGTGCAGAGGCCCTGCAATTGGCAGGCCCAAGGCAATCCTCTTACCGCCCCTAGGAGGATCCATAGGGGTGCACACTCCAGGAATCTACAGAGTTTGGCACACACAAAAATGAAGACTGCTTTTCCTTGAGGGTTAACTGAAGAGAGGAGACCATAATATTTCACCTTCAGGGTTGGAGATTGGGGTGCAGCCATTTTTATTTCCATCCTCTGAAGCCATCAAGGAATAAAAACCACATAGAGCAACCCCAAGAGGTTTACACAGAGCCTGGCTCCCTGGCTCCCTGGTGGTGCAACTCCACACACAGAACTGCAAAACTCCAGGACTAGGAGAATACAGTATATAGAATTCTAGGTTTGCTCTCATGATTCTTTTATCTATTAGTTTAAAATTTTCCTCTTCTTTTTCTTTTTTTCCCTTTTCAAATAGTTTCTTATTTTATCACCTTTTGTTTTGAACTTTTTTTAAACTTTCATTTTTACTTTGACATTTTATAGATGTATTCTTCATTTTCTGCTTCCTTTCATGGTATTCAACTTTATTTTTCTACATGTATAAACTTTGCTTTTTTATAATTTTGGGACTTAATGTCTTCTAACAAACAGACCAAAATATATCCAGGACCAAATGGATCACCCTGTTTTATCAACCTGGGAGATTATATTCCTCTTTTTACCATTTTTTTTCTTTTCCTTTTCTTTTTTGGTTTTTTATCTCTTCAGATTTGTCTAATGTGAATTTTTCTTAGGTTGTGGTTGATATTTTTTATTTTGTTCTCTCCTTCATCCATTCATCACTGGGCAAAATGACTAGAAGGAGGAGTTCACAATAAAAGAAAAAACCAGAGATAATATTGTCTGCCACATATCTAATTGATATGGATATAAGCAAAATATCAGAGCTGGAATAGATAACAATTAAAAAGTTAGCTAGTGCTGGCTAGAAAAAAGCATAAAAGACACTAGGGAATCTCTCAGTGCATAAATAAAATCTAATCAGCTCAAAATTAAAAATGTTTTAACTGAGATTCAACCTAAATTGGATGCTCTAACAGCTAGGATAAATGACACAGAGAGTCAGTGACATAGAAGACAAGATGATGGAAAGGAAAGAAGCTGAAAAAAAGAGAGAAAAACAACTAAGGGACATGAGGGGAAGGTTTGAGAATCAGTGATACAATAAGGTAAAAGAATATGAGAATTATTGGGGTCCCAGAGCAAGAATAAAGAGTGAGGAAGACAGAAGGTATATATGAGCAAACCATAGATAAGAACTTGTCTAATCTGGGGAAGGAAACAGGCATTCAAGTCCAAGTCAATAAAAATAGATCAACAACCCAACATACAATAGTGAAGCTTACAGATTTCAGAGAAAAGAGAAAATCCTGAAAACAGCTCAGGATAAGAGGTTTTTAACCTATATAGTAGGAATATCAGACTTGCAGCAGACCTACCACAGAGACCTGGCAGACATGGCAGGAAGAAATGGCTGGCATGATATATTCAGGATACTAAATGAGAAGAACATGCAGCCAAGATATACTTTATCCATCAAGGCTGTCTTTAGAATGGAAGGAGAAATAAGGAGCTTCCAGGACAGACAGAAACTGAAAGAATATGTGACCACTAAACCAGCCATGCAAGAAATATTGAGGGGGATTCTGTAAGGGACAGAGAGACTAACAGTAACATACCAGAAAGAAACAGAGACAATCTAAGGAAACAAGGACTTTATAGGTAATACAATGGCACTAAACTCATACCTTTCAATAGTTACTCTGAATGTAAATGAGCTAAACACTCCCATCAAAAAACATAGAGTATCAAATTGGATAAAAAAGGAAGACCCATATGCTGTCTATAAGAGACTCATTTTAGAACTAAAGACAGCTCCAGACTGAAATGAGGGGGTGCAGAACAATTTATCATGCTAAAAGACCTCAAAAGAAAGCTGGAATAGCAATCCTCATATCAGACAAATTAGATTGTAAACCAAAGACTGTAGTGAGAGATGAAGAGGGACACTATATCATACTTAAAGAGTCTATCCAACAAGAAGATCTAACGTTGTAAATATTTATGCTTCTAAGCTGGGAGCAGCCAATAATGTCAACCAATGAATATCAATATTAAAAAAACACACTGATAATAATACTATAATACTAGGGACTTTAACAACCTGTTCATGGCGATGGACAGATTATATGAGCAGAAGGCCAACAAGGAAACAAAGGCTTTGAATGACCAACTGGATGAGATGGACTTCAAAGATATATACAGAGCATTCAATCCTAAAGAAACATAATACACATTCTTCTCAAGTGCACATGGAATATTCTCCAGAATGGATATCAAATGGGGTCAAAAATCAGGGCTCAAATGGTGCCAAAAGATTAGGTTTACTCTCTGCATATTTTCAGACCACAGCACTTTAAAAATTGAACCCAATCAAAAGAAGAAATTTGGAAGGAACTCAAACACTTAGAGGTTAAAGAGCAGGCTACTAAAGGATGAATGGGTCAACCAGGAAATTAAAGAATAATTTTAAAAATTTATGGAAACAAATGAAAATGAAAACACAACTGTGCAAACAGTTTTTTTGTGATACAGCAAAGCTGGTCCTGATAGGGAAATACAAGGCAATACAAAGCTTTCTGAAAAAAATTAGTGAAGTCTCAAATACACAGACCAATCTTACATGTAAAGGAGCTGGAGAAAGAACAGCAAATAAAACCTAAACCAAGAAGGAGAAGAGAAATAGTAAAGTTTAGAGCAGAAATCAATGAAATAGAAATGAGCAGTAGAACAGATCAATGAAACTAGAAGATGGATCTTTGAAAATCAATAAGACTGATAAATCCCTAGCCAGACTTACCAAAAAGAAAAGAGAAAGGACCAAAAGAAATAACATCATGAATGAAAGAGGAGAGATCACAACCAACATCAAGGAAATATAAACAGTTGTAAGAATATATTATGAGCAACTATATGTCAACAAATTAGGCAACCTGGAAGAAATGGGTGCATTCCTAGAAACTTACAAATCACCAAAACTGAAATGGGAAGGAAAAGAAAACCTGAACAGACATATAACCAGCAAGGAAATTGAAGCAGTCATCAAAAACCTCCCAAAAACAAGAGTCCAGGGCCAGATGGCTTCCAAGGGGAATTCTAACAAACATTTAAAGAAGGAGAAGAAATACCTATTCTTCTTAAAGTGTTTCAAAAAATAAAAGGGGATAAAAACTTTCCAAACTCATTCTATGAGGCCAGCATTACTTGATCCCCAAACTAGACAAAGACCCCACCAAAAAGGATAATTACAGACCAATGTCCCTAAAGAACATGGATGCCAAAATTCTTATCAAGATAATAGTCAATAGGATACAACAGTATATTAACAGGATTATTCACCAAGGGATGTATTCCTGGGCTGCAAGAGTGGTTCAACATCCACAAATCAATGTGATAAACCATATTAATAAAAGACAAGACAAAAACAATATGATTCTTTCAATAGAGGCAGAAAAAGCATCTGACCAAAAAAAACAGCATCTTTTCTTGAGTAAAATTCTTCAATGTGTAGGGATAGAGGGAACACATCTCAGTATCATAAAAGCCATCTATAAAAAGCCCACAGTGAATATTGTTCTCAATGGGGAAAAATTGAGAGCTCTTCCACTAAGGTCAGGAATACAACAGGGATGGCCACTGTCACCATCGTTGTTCAACATAGTTCTAGAAGCCCTAGCCTCGACCATCAGACAATAAAAAGAAATAAAAGTCACCCAAATTTGCAAGGAGGAAGTGAAACTCTCACTCTTCATAGATGACATGATGCTCTATGTTGAAAACCCAAAAGACTCTACCCCAAAACTGCTAGACCTCATACAGGAATTCAGAAAACTGGCAGGATATAAAATTAATGCACAGAAATCAGTTACATTTCTACACAGCAATAATGAGGAGAAGAAAGAGAAATTAAAGAATTGATCCTATTTATAATTGCACCAAAAACCATAGATTACATAGGAATAAACTTAATCAAAGAGATAAAGGACTGTACTCTAGAAACTAGAGAACACTTATGAAAGAAATTGAGGAAGATACAAAGAAAGGGAAAACATTCCATGTTCCTGGGTTGGAAGAACAAATACTGTTAAAATGTCTATGCAACTCAGAGCAATGTACTCTTTCAATGCAATCCCTATCAAAATGCCACTGACATTTTTTCACAGAGCTGGAACAAACAATCGTAAAATTTGTATGGAACCAGAAAAGATTCTGAATAGCCAAGGGAATGGTGAAAAAGACAACCAAATCTGTTGCCATCACAATTTCAGATTTCAAGATATATTACAGAGCTAATCATCAAGATGGTATGGTAATGACACAAAAACTGAAACATAGATCAATGGAACAGAATAGAGAACCCAGAAATGGACCCCCAACTCTATGGCCAACTAATCTTTGACAAACCAGGAAAGAATATCCAATAGAAAAAAGACAGTCTTGTCAATAAATGGTACTGGGAAAATTGGACAGCCACATGCAGAAGAATGAAACTGGACCATTCTCTTGCACCATACACAAATATAAACTCTAAATGGATGAAAGACCTAAATGTGAGGGAGCAAACGTAAACTGGAACTGGTTATCACATGAACAGAACGATTGGCACTCAGACTAGATACGTAGTGATGGGAACAAAGGGTTGGGGAAGGTCAAATGCTGGCTAACTGAAACACAGGCCCAGGCATGGTCAAATTAAGCCATCAGTGCTTTGCAATGCAAGTTTTTAAATCAGGCAGTTTGAAATAAATCATCAGATGAGAGACTAATAGTTCTCCACTTGTTAATGAATGACTAGTTTCTCCTTGCCTCTCATCTGAATTTAATTCTTAGATAATCACCTTCACCTCCAACGCAGCTGGTCCCAGAGGGAGTCATTCAAGGGAGCTCACCAGTGAGTCTTCTAGGTTAAAACTAAGACTTCCCAGAGATATATGATCAAGAGAAGAGAATTAGGGTTCTAGTTTCAGCAGTTCTTTCTCACTGGAAGGCCGCTTTTGGCCCAGTTGGTGGCAGATTTTTTTTTTAAGTTTTTTTTTTTTTTTTTAATCTATTTGACAGAGAGAGAGAGATCACAAGTAGGCAGAGAGGCAGGCAGAGAGAGAGGGGGAAGCAGGCTCCCCACAGAGCAGAGAACCTGATGTGGGACTCGATTCCAGGACCCTGAGATCACATCCTGAACCGAAGGCAGAGCTTTAACCCACTGAGCCACACAGGCACCCCAGATTTTTTTTTTTAAGCAAATATGCAAGCAAAAAATTTGCAAGCAAAACATTACTTGTTCTGTGCTTTTTCTTTTCTGCTTCCTTTGCATCCAATCTGGGTCCCAGAGCCTCTGCAATCCTTGGAGCAACTCTTCTCCTCTCTCAGGTAACCCCAGAGAGGCAAAAAAGTAAAGTTCAAAAACTGAAATGGCATAAATCCCATTTCAAAATAGGGAGAAAGAAGAAAGGCTCTGGCTAATAGTAGTAATAGTAATAGTAATAATAGCAACAGTCCATCGAATGAATGTCTGTGCCAGAAGCTGTGCTGGGAAATCCCACATTAATTGTTAAAATGCTCCCAGAGGGTATTTGAAGAGGCTTTGCCTAACTGCATACCCCTACTTCATTCCTGCCCCTATGTGGACCCTGCCTTGGCCACAGAGAGTTCTTTCAGATCTTGATGTACCTTCCAGGAAGAGGGGTCCTACAGGGCCTCTGACCTGAGCCCATGCTCTTTCATGTCTTCTTCTTCTTCCTTCCCTCTTTTTTTATTGTAGGGGAATGAATAGTGGATGTTCTTGGGGCTTTGGGCAGAGACATCCTTCCTTGTAACTGAACATCTCATTTGAGTAAGAACTTGAGAGTTGCATAGCCTGGCTTTAGATTCAAATTCTGCCACTTCCTAACTGTATGACCTAACTTCTCTGTGCCCCTCTTCTCCCAATCTAATAAAATATAAAAGTAAGGTAAAAATTTGGACATACAGATACTTATAGATTGAAACCTCAGTTAAACTAGGAACATAACAAATGATTAGTTGTGCAATCAGTTCCAGGTTAGTGGATTAGAAATTTACAGAATTGCCATAAACCAGGTGAAATAATACCACATAAGAGTATTTTGATAACCTTTCTCTTGGAATCTTGCTAATAGCTTAAATAAAGACTGAGGAATCTCATATAACCAAATTGATTGTCATGGCTCTAGGAATATTAGTGATAAAGAGAAGGAGAGGAGATAAGAGAGGAGGGGAGAGAGAGAGAGAATGAGAGGAAGGAAGGAAGGAAGGAAGGAAGGAAAAAAGAGAGAAAGGGAGAAAGGAAAAGAATCTGTCATCTGCTAGTTATTCAATTTCACTGTACCTTAGTAATGGTATATATATATGTGTGTGTGTGTGTGTGTGTGTGTGCGTGCACGTGTGTATAAACTTCACACTTGTGGTTTCAATGTACTCCTTGGAAATATTTTGTATTGAGTTTGTCTTTCTTACATAAGATTACTTTTGTGTAGGTGGTATCTTGTAAAATGTTTTCAGAATTAACTCCTCTCTCTCTTAATGAAAAAAATCTCATCTGTAAAATTTGGTTTTGTTGTTAAAGTAGGCATCCAACTGAAAGGAAACTGGCTTATTATGGCACTTTCATAGACTTAGCATTAAATATTGCCACCTTAGCAAGATAAAATTTGAATATCAATATTAGTCAAGGTTGTCACGTGTCATGTAAATTAAAAATTTCTAACCCACTGAACCAAGTAATAATTATGCAATTCATAGTCTGGTAGAAGGAGCTGATGAAAACCAGAGCTATTTTTGTCATCAGATGAGTGAGTATTCTGAATATTTTTCCTAAGGACAAAATGTGCTCCTCCATAATGGGATAAGAGCCACTCTAAAATGAGAAGTCGATCTCACTTGGATGCATTTTACTGGAAAACGCTCACCAGGGGTCAATTCCTGCTCCAACTGGTTAGAGAACTAAGCAGACCGTGATATGTCATCACCAGATTCCATTCAAGGATTAATGGCTCCAAAGTACAAGATGCCTCTCTAAGTCTTCCTGTAATGTTACACCCAAGGGTGACTTTTCCCACTATTCTAGTCCCCTTTGCACACCGAGGGTCAGAGGATGGCTTTTCACAAGTCTCAGAACAGGCACATGGATAATCCTGTACATGTTCTAAATCATCACTCTTGGTTCAGGCCAAGTCATAGCACTCATGGGACCAGCCAGAACAGAAGCTCGCCTGCCTTGGATCTGGTCGGGTAGCAAGAGATGGAATTTATTTAGAGCTGTCTTTCACCACAAGTGAAGACTGCAATGTCCCTGAAAAGATATTGTCTGATTCTGCTACTAATAAGTCTCAAATGACCTTGAAAGGCTCAGGGATTTCTGTAATTCCTCCACTCCGTTTATAAAGGGCTGCAACAATGAGATTATAGGACAGTGCCTGTGGCCTTCACAAATCAGAGCTGAGGAGTCAGGAGCAGAACTGTGAAACTTGACCTCCTCTGTACCACAGCAGGATATCAGCTCACCTGCAAATTCATCTTTAAGGTACAGTGTGTTGAGCTTGTGTTGTTCGATGTGGGAACAGCTCACATTTGGAACTGGGAATTGAGATATACTCCTTATACTATGTTTTGTGTTGGCCACTTGGGCTCATTTTCTCCCCAGTTTGCATCTGTTTGAGAATAGATTTAGATAGATGCTTTCCATCTCTGATTTCTGTGTGTCAACAATGCATAGATTTCAAGTTAAAGGGTATGAAAAAAAAAACCCAACAGAAATTAGTGTCGATCTCACTGAGCAAATTTCTCTTAAGATTAAGTAAAATACAAAATATATCCCATATTGATTGATGGATAACTTAGTCCCAAGGAAACATTCACTATAGCTCCCCAAACTATGGAGTCTTCTTGGAAAACTGACTATCAGGAGGGTTAATCTTTAATTTGGGGTTTTTGCGTGACTAAGTAACCTAGGACTAAAGAAATTAAACTGTAGAATATTCTTTTTTTTAATTTCTATGATTGGCCATTATGTAGTCCCTTGTTATACAGACATAACAGAGCCTCACACATAGTCAAAGATTAATAAATGTTACTTGATTAAAGTAATATTTATTTAAGAGGGAGTTACTCTGAGTGTAAATTAATCTCTAAAGTAAATTTAAGAATTGCTATCAGGGGGCGCCTGGGTGGCTCAGTGAGTTAAAGCCTCTGCCTTCGGCATGGGTCATGATCCCAGGATCCTGGGATCGGGCCCGCATCGGGCTCTCTGCTCAGCAGGGAGCCTGCTTCCCTTCCCCTCTCTGCCTTTCTGCCTACTTGTGATCTCTGTCTGTCAAATAAATAAATGAAATCTTAAAAAAAAAAAAAAAAAAACTTTTGCTATGGGGGATGCAGAAAAATAGAACTATTCATTTATCAGAGAATAGCCCCCTTTTGCTAAAGGTCTAATTATTGATATTTGTCCTTTCTTTATGTGCAAGGCAACCAGATATTCTCATTTGGGGTGAAGAAACTGAAATACAAAGCCCCTGTAATGTTGAAAACACAGATTATTCCCTTGAACTTGATGCTGATAGATTTTCCTGACTATTAGAGCTGGAAGGAAACTCTGAACCTCAATTCACAGATGAGGAGAATGAAGTAGAATTTATTTAAAACTGTCTCTCACCACAAGTGAGGCTGCAATGTCCCTGAAAAGATACTGTCTGAATCTGCTATTAATTAGGATCAAATGACCTTAAAAGGCTCAGGGATTTCTGTAATTTCCTCCACTCCATATATAAAAGGCTGCCACTGGGCACCTGGGTGACTTAGTGTTCTGCCTTTGGCTCAGGTCATGATCTCTGGGTTCTAGGATCTAGCCCCGAATCGGGCTCTGAGTTCAGCAGGGAGCCTGCTTCCTCCCCCACTCCTCTGTCTGCCTCTCTGCCTGCTTGTGATTTCTCTTTCTATCAAATAAATAAATAAAATCTTAAAAAAAACTGGCTGCCACAATGAGACTGTAGGACAGTGCCAACCTTTGACAAAATCTAAAAAAGAAACATTTAAACAGGAAATGACATTCATAAAATAAAAACATTTGAATATATATATGTGAAATAACTATATCTTAGTAATAATATGCTTGAAATAGCTATAAGCCAAATATCATCCAAAGAAAATAGGAGAAATAGAAGTTATAACTGGCCCTTTCAGAATATCCAGTTAGATCTCTGAACACTTCTTTTTACTTATTTCAGACTACATAACTTTCCTATTAGCATAAGCATGCCATAAAACTGGTTAAAGTTTATGTTTGTTTAAATGATGAGTTCTTTTTACGCATGAAGCGTTATTTAATTAAAGGACATACTGATTGTAAATCAGCATACCATCATTTGCCTATTCATTAATTCAACAAATTTAAATGCCAACTACTTTCTTTTTAACACATTTTTATTTAAATTCAATTAATTAACATACAATGTAGTATTGATTTCAGAGGTACAGACCTGTGTTTCTTCAATCTTATATAATACCCAGTGCTCATTACATCACATGCCCTCCTTAATGTTCATCACCGTTACCCCTTCCCTCCACCCTTCTTCCCTCCAGAAATCCTGGGTTTGTTTCCTATGATTAAGAGTCTCTCATGGTTTGTCTCCCTCTCTGGTTTTACCTTGTTTATTTTTTTCTTCTCTTACCCTATGATCCTCTGTTTGGTTTCTTAAATTTCAGGGAGATCATATGATAATTGTCTTTCTCTGATTGACTTATTTTGCTTAACATAACACCCTCTAGTTCCATCTACATCATTGCAAATAAGTGCCAACTACTTTCCATGGTCGATCTTGAGGTGGCACATTCAGGTATGTTCCCCTGAGTACAAGACCAGAAGCTGGGCTTGTGCCTTTTCACTAACAGCTGAATACATTAGTCTTTTTTACCCTAGTGGAAACTGGAAGTACTTCTTTAGCAGAGGGTCTCTAAGTCCACCAACACTCATGTAACCAGAGGGAAATATTACACACTCAATATTTAATGCAATTATACTTTAGGAGTTTAAGCTCCAGATATACTTGTACATATGAGAAAATGTATGATTCGGTGCAATTTTTTGTTAATAGACTCAGACAGGATTTAATTTAGATATCCATCAATATGAGAATGATTAAATAAATGATAACATATCCCTTAAAAATGGGGAGCATAAAAAACAATGTGGGCTGGTACGGAAATACCTTCTTATGTGAAAAAAGCAAAAGGCAGAACAACATGTGTAGTATTGTCCTACTTGCAAAAAGGAAAATGTTATATACACATACATATGTGTACATATGCTTTCATGAAAACGGAAATATCATCATTAATAGCAGATATCTTCAGGAAATAAGCCTACCAGCAGTGGGGAAGGAGGAGACATACTTGTAGTTTTGTACCTTTCAGTACTTTTTAAAGTGTTGTGCTGTATACATACTATACTTACCTTTTTTAAAAATGCAGTTTTAGAAGGCCATCTTTGCTAATAATGTAAAACTTTGTAATCCATTGGCCAAATTATTTGGGAGATTTTATGTTGAGAAAGATTGAATACATTATGGCATGAATAATTATCCAAATATATGGACCATCACAACAAAAGAATACAAAGGAAAAACACTGTCCTATAATATTCAAGGGAAAAAAGAAAGTGAATGCTTCTCTAAGTCTCCATATTTCTCCTCTCAAGTGTCTTATTTTCTTCAATAACACCAAGATGTGAGTTGCTTGCTGTCCTTGTCAGCCCTACTCACTATTCCTTCCTCCCAGTCCAAAATTACTCCTGGATTTGTGCATTTCAATACAGCTGCCTCTCACACCTCTTGAGTTTCCAAGGAATTATGCTTTATTGATCACAATGATCCAGCTTATTTAGAAAGCACGTTCTGTGAGACAGAAATTAGGAAGAACACCATCATGACTTATTTTCACCAACAGGGCAATAGAGATGATTAAAGAGGATTTGTTCCAGATATCCCATTTGCTAAAAGGGAAAAAAAAAATTTGGAAACAATGATTTAGGGAAGTTGGAATCTGGTTAAAGCCTACTTTTTTTAAAAAAGATATACAGCCTATTTTCTGTTCAGAAAAAAAGTAACAATGATTAGTAGTGCCAGGCACTGGGCTGGAATTTTGGCAAGGGTGGGGAGGAGAGAACCAATATTTTAGCCAAATTTTGTTTTAACCAACTTATCTTTCAAAGTTTTTAATATGAATAGAATGTAAGATTTGCTAAAGAAGTTATCATTTGTAGCTCAAAATTATTTGGAGATTTTTTTTTTAATAAAGACATTTATTTATTTATTTATTTATTTATTTAAAAGATTTTTATTTATTTATTTGACAGACAGATCACAAGTAGGCAGAGAGGCAGGCAGAGAGAGAGAGAGAGGAGGAGGCAGGTTCCCTGCTGAACAGAGAGCCCGATGTAGGGCTCCATCCCAGGACCCTGGGATCATGACCTGAGCCGAAGGCAGAGGCTTTAACCACTGAGCCACCCAGGTGCCCCAAGACATTTATTTATTATTTATTTGAGAGAGTGTGTGCATGCACAAGGAGGGGGAGGGGCAGAGGAAGAAGCGGACTCCCCACTTAGCGAGGAGCCCGACAGGGGGCTCAATCCCCAGGTGGGGAATCAGGATCTGAGCTAAAAGCAGACACTTAACTGACTGAATCACCCAGGTACCCCTCTTTGGCGATTTTTAATTGACCAGATAAATGGTGTCAGCACAAGACAATCATAGGTGTTTTGTCTAATGGACAAGCAAGTCCAAAATGCATTGTGTGAAGGGCACCAAATCAAGCAGCGTCCTCGCTTCAGAGTAGTTCAGACTCCAGCTAATGGGACAAGCATGTGGAGACCTGGCACCTACTCCTACCTCAGCCAGATCTGGAAGCTCTTCATGCTTCAAAGGAGTTGGGAAGATGCAGACCCAGGGGCTTCTCTGTGCATGGCAGGATGGTCTTAATGACCTCTCAGTTCCTTCCCAGCCATAGTTAGGTGGAGAGCAAACGGAACCACTAGAAGGTGACCAATATAAACCTGTAGTGGTTAGCAGTAACCTGGGAGGTGGAGGAGGCTAAATTCTGTTTGATTTTGCTTTATGATGTTTTATTTAACTCTACATGTGCCCAGTGTATATTTGTCCTGGAATCTAAGGCATAGCTACATGACTCATGAGGAACTCGGGTTTTCCCCACTGGTACCTATAAGGTTCAAAGACTGGTGACCAAAAGACCAAATCTACCAATGGACATGTTCTGATGTTTCATACAATATTTTAAAACATCTTAAATTAACTATTAACATTTTAAAATAAGGAGATTATACACATTTTTTTCAAGATTTCCAACTTCTCTGGGAAAATGAATATCTGGTAACACTGGTTCCACTGGCAATATTCAGTTGGAGCTGACTGGTGTGTCTCCTTCAAATGGACCATATGTTCTAGAATTTACCACAAAGCCTTCTAAACACATCTAGGCCAATAATAATAATAATAATAAAATAAACACACCTAGAACTCACAGGCGTCTGAATCTGTGGCCTTTGATTTGTCGTAATCAACATTATGTATATAAATTAGACAACCCAGGATTTTGTTAAGTATTTATTATGTCAAATGCTAAATATTTACCACAGAAGCTTTTTCAGCTGAAAACTGATTAACCTCATGAAAGTACATTTAATTTCATTTTACAGATGGAGAACTGAGACTTAGTTCTGTTGTTGGGGAGTAACTTGCCCATATGAGATGTAGAGGTCTCCTAACTCCTAGCTCAGGGTTCTCTGTTTCATGCCACTCTTGTCTCCAGGGCAGGATATCTTCGTGTGCATTGAAAACATTCCTCAGCCAGAGAATAGCCCATAACTCATAACTGTCCATAGCTTCAGATGTATGCTTTTGCATAAAGACTATTATCTAACTTTTTATTTTGAAGTCATTTTGGGTTTAGACAGAGTTGCAAACCTGCCACCCAGTTTACTCCAATAACATCTTACATACCGGATACACTTAACAAAACTCTGAAATTAATATTCATATAATAAAATTAACTGCAGACTATTTGGACGCAGTTTTTCCACTAACATCCTTTATTTCTGTTCCAGGATCCAATCCAAGATAATAGCTATTGGTATCACTAAATGAGATAATTTTCAAGATCTCATTAGCAACTGCAACTTGCTCATTGTTACTAATAAATGATGTCAGCAGCCGATGAGTAAACAGATGAGGGATGAGTGTTTTTCCTTGAACCAGCTATTATGTTAAGTGTCTTGGGTGGTAATCTCATTTAATTCTTAGAACAACCCATTTTTTTTTTTATATGAGAAACTTAATCTTTAGAAAGGTTATGTTTCCCAAGGTCACATGAACTCAAAGCCCCTTCTTTATTCATATAATTATTAGTTATTTGAATAATAATTGTTGGTGTCCCTCTATGATGTCTTAGTATCATCCCAATTAATTCAGATAAACCCCATAGAAAATAACACGGCTGATTTATTACAGACACATTCAAAGCAAACATTTTTCATATACATCAACTTTTAGTTAAAAGTTCTAACTACTCAAGAACTCATTCATACTGGCCCCGGTGGCCTTTTATTTCACCTGTGCCTTTTCTTAAGACCGGAATATCACACTGCGGGCAAAATCTGAGGTGGCTTTGAAGGACATTAATTGGAGTGAAAACTGTAGAGAGAAACTCAAAACTTAAATTCAAATAATCCAACTGGATTCAGAAGGCAAGTAAAAGTAAAAATATAAAATATTTATAAAAATATTAAAAAATAGGGACACCTGGGTGGCTCAGTTGGTTAAGCAGCTGCCTTCGGCTCAGGTCATGATCCCAGCGTCCTGGGATCGAGTCCCACA
>NW_019154179.1:2570407-2589357 GCF_002288905.1 Enhydra lutris kenyoni | reverse complement strand
CTCTCCCTCTCTCTCTGACAAATAAATAAATAAAATCTTTAAAAAAATATATTAAAAAATATTAAAAATAAAATAAAAAAAATAGTGTTTTTTTCTGAAAAGGTGTTATGCTAAAGAGAACCACTTTCATATAATGCTCCAAATTCCATCTGTGAAGGAGGAGAAGAGAAGTAAATTCACTCTACTCTTTGTCCAGTGGGGCCTGAAGGTGGGATGGGAGGACAAACCCATCAAAGCATCTCAGGCCCATAATCCTGCTGTCATCTTAGCAACTGAACCTAGAAACATCATTCCTAAAGATATTTTCACTAAAGGTGAAAAAGACTACTTGAAAAGAAATGGGATGATGTCTGTGTCCCCCAGCAGCTGTAGAGGCAGAATCTCCAGGTGATAGAACCAGCATTTGGCAGAACAGTGAGAATGTTACAATTTACTAGGTGCTGGAAGTATCAGTGCAACAAGGACTTTTGTTTTAGTCCTTATCATGCCACACATAAAACTAATAATAGTGGGCACCTGACAAAGATACTGGAAAGGAGAAGGGTCAGTGACATACACAGGCTTTAAATCAGGGCAGGTTTCAATTCCAGCTCCATCACTGTTGATGAAGTGACCTTGGGCAGCAATGACCTTGGGCAATGGTTGGCCTCTTTGTACCTCCTCTGTCAAATGTGGGTAGGAACAAGGTTGTAAGAATTAAATGCAAGATGTAAATCACTTTGAAGAGTAAAGAGTATTCAGTAAGTACTCAATAAAAGGTATAAAACTAAGCCACAAATCATAAACTAGCAGCCCACCAGCCAGTAGGTAAATGTGTGGCAGCAAGTTTTACTGGCCCGTGGTGGGGGACGGTCTGTTCCATCCTGAACTCACTTCTACTCTTTGTTGTCCCACCAGGGCTGAGTATCCATTCCCAAAACCTTATTGTCTATCTTAAAGAAGAGAAATAACTCTTTGTATTCATGTTTTTTAATGAAAATTAGGGTTAAAAAAGATAAGAACAGTGAATCTGATATATATTTTTAAATGAGGGGAAGTAGATACTATTCCTAAGTGTTGATTATGAAAATAACCAGAATAATTCATTTATGTGAACTTCTGACCACAAGAGTTATTTAAATTTGCTGCTCCTGAGTTTTGAGGTACTGGGGGTAAAAGACAACACAGCTATCTGGGTATCAAGAAAAATAAATTATTCTATATTCTTAGAGAATCTCAGGATTAGAGGGAACCAAAAATAAATCAGAAACACACACAATCACTTGAGAAGTCTATTCCTCTCCAATCTGCATATACCATGAGAAGAAAGCAGCCAACTGAAATGTAGAAAGGATGAATGTAAAGATCTAAACTTGGGTTTATAAAAAATTCACTTGCGCAAGAACAGAATGAAGACATTTGAGTTTGAAAATTGCCTCAGTAAAAAAAATAGGAACTTCGTCTCAAATTCTTTAAATGTGACTCAGGATATTTCAGCTCTGCACATTCCTTGGTATTCCTATTTTGTGACTATAAAGCACCACTGACTATTAAACACTCCTGTCCCAGAAAAGATCACAGCAGCTTTCCCTTCCTCTTGGTCCCACTCAGGTCAACTTGGGAGAGTAATGCCTTTTCATTCTCATTAGAGCATCTATCGGGGCAGTACCAAATCCATAGAGCATATAGTTGGTGGTTTTCTCTGTCTAGACCAGCTGCAGGTGCCAAGAGTGACTGTCTGCTTAGGTTTCTCATCAATACCCCCAGGGAAAACTGGACTCTTTATTTTCTGTTCCCTGCCTTATTCTGACATTCTTAAATATGTTGTGCATCACTCAGTGAATGTTATTATAGGATCTGACCACAAAGATCCCCAAATATAACATCTTAAATGATGTAAGAGTGAAACTCATCACCAAGAGCTTTTGCTAAAGGCTTCTTTGTATGCAGTCCAACACTGGACCTTGGACAAGAAGGGAAGCATCTTATCCCTGAGATCTAAGGCTGTCTAATTCTGACAGCCCAGCAACAGAAATAAATAAACCTTAAATACGTGCTGAGTCAATAAGGACCAAAGTATTTCATATCATGCATAAACTAAAGACAAGAACTTATTTAGGTGGTGGTTCAAATTCAGTTAACACTTCTAATCTCTCACCAGGAGCAGGACAACAGATTGTGAGTTCCCCAAGGGCAAGCATGTACTGGGTTAGTAGATGAACATTTAGGGAATGAATGGCAGTGTATTTGGAACTTTCATCTATATTACCGCATTTCATCTCCACTACATGGATAGTAAAACTGAGAGGTCAGAGCAACGAAGGGCTTATTGTACAAAGTCACAATAATGACAACAGTCCTCTGTCCTCCTTCTCATTCCCTGGTCATCCTGTTTGTCAGGGCATAGCCTCCAGATCTGGTGAGTGAGGTGGGATTGCAGTTGTGTTTGGCAGATGGGACAGCTCTCTCCACACATCCCCTAGTGGGTGAGGTGAGATTTGGTGAAGGACGAGGTGAGACTTGGTGAAAAGTTCCAATTTAGTTGCTTCAGAGATAATAGCAGCAGAAGGACTAACCAACAAGAGTGGTATCCCATGCTCAGGAAAAGGGCTATACATAGAAACTCAATAAAAGGAAGCAGACAGAGAGAAAGTGAAATAGTTCAGGATGCCCTGCAGGGAGAGCACAGGGAAGAGGTTTTGAGAAAAGCTGAAGAAGAAAACCAAAAACAAACAAACAAACAAAACAAAAACAAAAACAAAAAAAACCCCAGTGGGTCAAAGCTACAGATAGAGAATGCATCCCTTAAAAAGGGCAATGATGGAGCCCTCAGACTTCATCCATCCAAAGTCATCCTTCTTTTGGCTGGCACAGTTTTCGACTCCTTCTTGAATGAGGTGTCTCTACAGAAAACCTCAGTGCCCACCACACTCTATCACTCTAGACCAATAACTTCACTCCTATATGAGGCCAGCCTGGTCAATGAGAATATCTAAATTAATGACTCTTCCTGAAGTCCTTCCAAAATTCACAGCCCCAAAAGTGCTTCCTAACCCAATGGGAACAAGAAGCAGAACCAGCACATATCAGATTCTTTCAGAGCCTGCAGCCCAATTTCCTTTAGGGTCACCCTGATTTAATTTATTCCTTTAGTGTATGGACACCACCCTGCTTTCATCTCTTTCTCTTAACCTAGGTCATAATTATGCAACATTGTGTCTGCTAGAATAAATCTTCCTTCCATATCTTCACTCCAAAGGGGTGAATATGAAATGACATGATGATGTGAGTAAACTTTGTGTCTGCATAGGCTTCTTCTTTTTTTTTTTAATGAAAAATTATTTAGAAAAATGTTAATTCTTAATTTCAAGAAAAGAAAAAAATTCCAGGGGCACCTGGGTGGCTCAGTGGTTAAGTGTCTGCCTTTGGCTCACGATGTCTTGATCTCAGGGTCCTGGAATGAGTCCTGCATAGGGCTCTTGTTTGGCCAGAAGCCTGCTTCTCTTTCCCCCTCTTCCCTGCTTATTTTCCCTCTTTTGCTGTGATTCTCTCTGTCAAATAAATAAATAAAATATTTTTATAAAAGGAAAAAGTATGGGGCGCCTGGGTGGCTCAGTGGGTTAAGCCTCTGCCTTCAGCTCAGGTCATGATCTCAGGGTCCTGGGATCGAGTCCTACGTCGCGCTCTCTGCTCGGCAGGGAACCTGCTTCCTCCTCTCTCTCTCTGCCTACTTGTGATCTCTCTCTGTCAAATAAATAAATAAAATCTTTAAAAAAAAAAAGGAAAAAATAAAAACTTCTAGTGAGTACCTTTTTAACCAAACTGTCCTTTCTCTGACTTCTGAATATCTAATATGAACTTAAAATGTTCAGGAGCATTTTGTAATAAAGGAATGTGTGAATAAGTCATGCATTACTTTTGGTCTACTTAAGTTGCAAGTTTGCAAATTTGCCTGTTCTAAGCAGGCACTATTTTCTTATCTAGTATTTATACAGGTAGAGTCACATGAGGAAAATGAGAAAACTTAAGAGAACTCTGCAGCTTGAACTTAATCTATAATAAACGTAATTGCTATAGAGGAACACACACCTATACTGTAGTTCTATGAATGTTGGTATATATGTATGTGTGTGTGTGTGTGTGTGTGTGTGTGTGTATATATATATATATATATATATATATATATGTATATATATATATATATATATATATATATATAATTTTTTAAAAGATTTTATTTACTTATTTGAAAGGGAGAGAGAAAGACAGTGAGAGAGGGAATACAAGCAGGGGAAGCAGGCTTCCTGCCAAACAGGCAGCCCGATGTGGGGCTCAATCCCAGGACCGTGGGATCATGAACTGAGCCGAAGGCAGATGCTTAACAACTGAGCCACCCAGGTGCCCCAGCTGGTATATATTTTCAATAACTTTTTAAATATCGAGTGACTAAGAATTTATTAGAATTCTGTACACTGAATCCATTAGCCTGGGGGAGAAAATAAGTAGGAAATATGCCCTTAAAAGATGGAGCATGTGCTATCTACAGGATGGAGCTTCAGAACTCAAGTAGGGCTTAGAGAAAACCTGGAGAGTCTCTCTGGGGCACAAGAGCTTCTGGAGACTACAGTAGGCCAATAGGCTTGAGCACGTCTCCTACTCAGAAACTGCAAAAGTCACACTGCAGACCTTCCCTCAGCATCTGAGGTACTTCAGAAAGGCTGTTGGCAATTCCAGGCCAGCTCTTTTTGGAAAAAGATTTAGGTTGACAAGGGCCATTTAATTTAATAAAGAATTACTAAGAACCTATTATATATTTCAAGATTCCAAAAACAAAAACAAAACAGTAAGGTCCGGGTCCTTCCCAATTTCCAGTTGGGGCCAAAGCTCTTCTCTGAGGAGGTTTTCACCAGCAGTCAGAGGACTTTTTCTGCAGCCTTTTGCATCTGCCTGCCTGCCACAGCCACTAGGATCTGGAAAATGAGTCATGTTCACATAAGAAATGAACATTTTTGAGAATTAAACATGTGCACTTTCATGGGACACATACACATGCCACACAAGCTTGCTCTAGATGTGGCCATTTCCAGATATGGTAAACATTTCTTGTGATGAGAATCTCAGAGCCAAGAGTATCCACTTTGAAAATGGACAGACCTAGGTTCAAATTATCACAATTCCATGTTCAGGTATAAAGATATAGGCAAATTCTCTCCGTTTCCTCATCTGAACAATGAGTGTAGAGTCACCCAGCTCCCAGAGTTGCAAGAAGGATCAAATGCAAGTGTGTATAGAAGGCCTATCACATATTATGTGCTCAATAAACAGTAAAGGTTATTGTTATCTGTGAGGAAAGATGGAAAGAGTATAACATCTGTTGATTACCTATCTGTCATATATTGTGTTTAGAGCTTCTGACGTACATTTCATTTTGTATACATACACACAACTGTGAAGTAAATGTTAGGAATCGTTTCTTTAAGTTAAAATCATAACTATCATACAAATATAAAATGAACATGAGTCAAATATTTTATTTAACTTATTAATGAGAAAAATAGTAAGATATTAGAACTAATTCAAAAAGAATTAAAAAAAAACACATATGTAAGCTATCACAAATACTGAAGTGAATTTAGAAGTAGATTAAAATTGTTTGGTATCCACACAGCTATCAGTTGCATTCCCCTAGACAAAAATTTATTTGAATCTCTATGTTCAAGAATCATATTTTTTTCTATACTTTCAGAGTTGTAAAGGAGCTCAAAGGCAATAAAAGGGGCAGGCCCCTTGTAGAATCAGATAATCTGTAAGGGTTATTAAACATCTTTTTTAATTTCATTCATTTCAATATTTTACTATATTTTCTGACAGAACCATTATTATCCCCACTTGCAGTTGAGAAAACAAAACCATGGTGACTGTGCAATTTGTCTATAATCACAAAAAGTGTAAGTGGGGGGCACCTGGGTGGCTCAGTGGGTTAAGCCTCTGCCTTCAGCTCAGGTCATGATCTCAGGGTCCTCAGATCGAGCCCCACATTGGGCTCTCTGCTCAGCAGGAAGCCCACTTCCCCTCCCCCTGCCTGCCTCTCTGCCTACTTGTGACCTCTGTCAAGTACATAAATAAAATCTTTTTAAAAAAAAGAAAAGAAACTTTAAAAAAAAAGTGTAAGTGGCAGGGGCTGGATTCAAACTCACATTTCATCACTCCAAAATTAGACTGGTTTTATTTGAAGAACTGGGATTTTTTTTTTCTTTTGTTTTTCAGGGGATGAACAATCAATATATTCGTCGAGAAGTCTTCTGCTGTGAAACTTGTCATGAGCTCAAAAGCTTCTGGGAAAAAGAAATTAGCAAACAGACTTGTTACAGGGAACTGGAGGAAGATCGTCAGGGAAGGAGCGCCCTGAGAAAGTATGTGGATTATTTCTCTATTATTTTTTAATAATAATGCAATGCATTATTATTAAATTTGTTTAATTGAATTTTCTGTAGAAATATACCAGATGTGAAGATGGGAGACTGAATTATTTTCATTATCACTCTTATAAGTATGCAATTATTCAATATGATATGGTAAAGTCAGTGAGGTCATGAAAAGAAAGGAAAACAGTACCCGGAAGAAGTTTATTATATTCACGGGTCTCAGAGAAAGGGTTACCACGTACCATGCAGGGCCACAGAGGAAGCACCAGATCTTGCCCAGGTGTCAAAAGACAGAAGCATGGTGGAAATCTAAGCCAGAAATTTTACCGGAGTTTCTGAACAGAGGCAAGTCAGAGTAAACAGTTCACTAATTTGAATCATCTCAGAGGGCTTTGGGCTATCGATGTGGTTCCTAGTTGTCTGGTACCTAGCCCTGGGATAATTTAGGAAAGGGGAAATATGGCTTCATATGTGAGAGTTAGAGGTCGTTGGGGCCCAGACTCAGGATTGGTTGACATGTTCACAGCAAGCCTTTTGACAGCTCTAAGAAAAGGCTAGTCCTTTCCATGGCCAGCAAGTTTCTTAAGATGTCAAAACATAAAGTATGGAAAATTCAAGACATGATTAATTAATATACTTATTCAGTCTTTCCACCACCTATACCAGGGTTATTCAACCTAGTACTTTGATATTTAGAGCCAGATAATTCTTTGGGGGGGGGGGGGGTCCTGTGCTTTGTAAGATGTTTAGCAACATCCCTCAAAACATTACAGTCCAGTAGGACTCCCCTACTCATTATGACAACAAAAATATCTGCTGACGTTACCAAATATTGCCTAGAGGGCAAAGTCACTCCTTATTGAGAACCAGTGACTTATAGATAAGGATAAACCTTTTTATAGATCAATAAAAATGAGCTTCTGTTATTTATATCTTGATAAACTGAAAATTTGTTTTCCTTACCTCTCCTCTGTTGCAATCCCCAACACATGAGGTACACTAAATTTCAAGGTTAGGTCAACATATATAAGTATAAAAGATATCACATTTGGGATGATATATATTAATATTCTGGGGAGAGGAAAATGTAGTCTTCCTCTCTTTGGCAATTAAACTTGATATTCTTGCCAAGGAATCTGCTGAAGGGAAACATATACTTACATGAGGTCACATGTGTCAACATCACTCTGAATAAAAGAGCCAGCACTTGCCCTCCCATGTGCAAAGCTTTGGAACAGACAGAACAACTCACTGTTTCAGAAACTACCGGGGTTCTCTCTCCCTAAAATGGGAAACAGCCCAGCGAGGCTGTCTGTTTTGCTAAGATGCCTACTCACAGTGGAGTGGCAGCTGAGTATTCTGCTAGTCACAAGGCACTAAGCCTCCATGTTTCTGATCATGCTGAGCTGAAAACATGTAATTCACATGTGTTGAATCAACATTAACTTCTAAAAATCTTTATTAGCTCTGGAGGAGAAATAGCTTCTCTCCATAGCCAAAGAAGAGCTCTGTCACCATTCCAGCTACATTCCTATTTATCCAGCAAGCTAAATCAGGCTTTTCTACATGCAGAAGAGTCGCATATTAGAGCATCCAGTCCTGGTGACTCCAGGGGAGTGAGGAAAGTCAATTGTGTGGTTCCTGCCTTCTTCCATGCTCCAAGTCTTGGCCCACAACCCAGTGAGAGCCAAATCCCAGAATGAACTCTTTGTACATTTTCCCTTCCAGAACTCTCAAGATATGGAATTAAAAGCATAATTTGTAATGTTTTATTTTTATCAGAATATATACACAATCTACCTGTATATGCAAGAAAAAGATTAAAATAAAATACACTAAGATAATAAGAACAATTAATTTTGATTGGTGGAATGACAGATTTTAGTGTATAAGCCCCCCTAGTTTTTCCAAAGTTTCTACAAGGATATTCTGCCATTTTGTAATTAGGCAAAATAAAGTTATGAAAAAGACAACCAATTGCAAATGGTCCATGAAACAAATGCATTTACGAATAATTAAACAATTTTTTAAATTTTAAAATAAGTTAAATAATTCTCCAGATTCCCATGTGCCCCAGAAATGACCCCTTCCAAGTTGGGGCAGTTTTCTCTCCCTTCTATAACAAACAGAATAAATCTTCAAAATGTGCTCATCATGAAACATTTCATCATGTCCCACAAATAAATGTTTAAATATGTGAACAGATCCTCTGCATTGAAAATCTTAAGGGATAGGGGAATAGAGGCAGCTTCCTGGGGTTCTCCAGTCTGTTCTGGAGTCTCACTTACCAGATCTATTTCCCTTATCAACTATGGATTAAAAAACTCAAAACCTTTCTTATTTTGGTTAACAGTGAATGAAAACTAGTGGTTTTGTCATCCCAGATTTATTTTTCACACCAAAACCAGAATGTTGGAATATTGGTTTAAATCCTGCTGATCTGAGCAGTTTGAAACAGAATAATAATGTACCTTCCAACATATACTTGCAGACCAATGAATGCCATAAACCCCAACGTCCCTATCCTAGCCCTGTGACCTATACCTCCCCATACTCCACTATACATAAGTACACACTCCCAACATACATACATAATACTCACACTCTTTTTTATTCTACTCTCCACTTATAAAAGGCAAATTCAAGCCACTATGCAACACAGAAATGTTCTAAGTGAACACTAGAAGACAAAAACCCTAAAATTTTCTACCAGTCCCTTTTCTGGTAGAACAAAATCAATATTTCCTTATATTTTCTGCTGGTCTGACAAGCAAGACTTGTGCCAAAGCTGGGTAGAGAGGAAACAGACATACTTGTTAGCACACTACTGCACAGAAGAATTCAGACAGAGCTACAGAGCATCATTTACCCTGGTAACTGATGTAGCTGGCAGAGGCCTTGGAGGTGAGATCATGAAGCAAGATGAGTGACCCCAGAAACATAAACCCCTTACTTCCTCTGAGTGTGGCCAGAAAGAAGCAACACAAGAGGAATAGGATTGGTCAATAGATAAGTTGAAAACTGTTTGCAAATAACTGATGGAGACAATTTGATGCAGTATAGGTGTGATGACCAAACCTCCTTGTTTGGGGGACAGTCCAGGTAAACACCTATCATTTGTTATAATTACAGACTATGATTTGCCCTTTTATTTTAAAAGTATTTCAGTTTAGATGATAAATGACATGGACACCTAAGTGTAAATGATCAGCCTGTAGCTATAACTGAGAAATTGTGCAGGGCTTATATTAAAAAAAAATAGTGTTTTAGTATAAATATGGTTTCAAAATACCTCTTCAGAATGTAACAGAATTCACAGCATCAGGTAGATATTAAATCTGGAGGACTTGAGTGGTCACTTTAGGACCACTCCCCTCCCTCTGCTTGATTCCTGCTTATCAGTTGTGTCATTCAGGATGCTTTCAGCCGCAGGTAACAAAAAATCCAATTCATAATCTCCTAGCTGGATGAAATCATTATTTTAAATCTGTTATAAAATAAGATTTAGTCTAGAAAGAGCACCACTGAGAAAAAAATGTAGTTTTTTCATTCAAACTGAGGTGGGGAATGTGATTAGTAAACTGACTTGTTCAAATCATTATGCCAAGGCTGTCATCCTGTGTTGGTTATTGGAGCTCTGCCCCACAATCAGACCAGTGAGCTGCAGGTCACAAGGAAACCAGGATGAAGCCCATCTCTCCTTACTAAGGAAAAACTACTATAAAGGTATATCTGTTATTCTACTGGAATAGAAGTGGCAAAATCATTATCTGACCTTTCATATTCAAACAAAAGTATAGAGATTGTAATGAAATACCAAGATTCGAAATGGGAGATCAAGAACTCAATAAACTATAAACTCTTTGATGACTGGAATTATTTACTACTCTACATATTGTAGGAACCACAGAAGTACTCTATTCAGAGCTCCTTCAAGGTAGCTTGCAATGGGGCACAGAGCTTGCAGAGCTCTAGCTGCCACCCTTCTGCATCCATCACTGAGCTTTCGTTGAGGCCAAACTTAACCCTGACTGAGCATGGCAGAGGAAACTAGTTCTGGGCAGTTCCTGCATGACGCAGCTCCTTTGCTGGGCACCTTGCCCAGGGCCTCCCCCTCAACCTAGCCCCAGCTTTTTTAGCACTGTGCTGTGGGTTGGAGCTCTTCATACCCACATTTTTTGTTCCTCCCTCTCTTTCCACAGGGATCAGGCCAGCATGGAAGTCTGAAGACTGTCCTGACTACTTCAGTTCACTCTTCACCTTTATTTTTCATGGGTGATTCCTCCAAGTCTGCTTCTTGGAGCATCCAAACTGATACATACATTTAGTGCCTCATACATGATAGAAAAAATCTGATTTTGTCCCAGCTTCTCTTCACTGCTTTCCAGTAAGGATGTTACAATTCTAGTTTAAGAATCTCAGAAAAAAAATCATGCTTTCTAGTGAAACCCCAAACTTATAAGGGAGAGTCTGTGATCCTATATATTAACTACAACTCCTCCACAAATCAGATGAATCTAGAATAATAAATAGTAAATTTTGTTTGGTCTCCATTTGAAAAGTGAGGTCAATATTTGTAGGATTAAGGGGAAATGTTATCTTCAAGCTTCAAATGCCAGTTGTATTGCTTCTCTACTGTATCTCAATCTGTATACCAATTTTTGAGCTTTACCTTTCTCATATTGACCTTTCTTACTACAAAATAAAAGGTCTGTATATGCACTTATATTCACCACTTTACTGAGAACTCAAGATAAATGGCAGCAACACAGTGATAAATAATGTTGATCAGAAAGGGGCAGCAAACAGTCTAAATATTCAGAAAACAAGATTTAAAGAGAACTTGGGTAGATAGAGCTCTGAATCCTTTACCATCTGGCAATAAATAGTGTTATAGCTGTCATAAAAAGTGGATAAATGTATTATGAACCCCAGTTTCCTAAGCTCTGTTCCTAGAATAAATTTATCATTCCAAATACATTAATTTGGTGAGAAGCAGAGGGCAAGATTTGATGGGTATGACATTTGTTGGGGGGAACACCTGTGAGAGAAAAATGGGGAGGAAGTTGTGGTATACTAACAAATGTTTAAAAACTGGCTCTCTGTGGGAAAAAAATGTACATGTGTATATACCTACGTAAGTTTATCATAAATTTCACAGGTATAAAGCATGTGTAGCACACATTTACAAATATTAAGAAAATATACAATGTTCTTTATTATAAATTCCATATACCTAACTGATTTTCATAGTATGCTTTTATTGGTTTATGCCAACCTCTTTCATCTACAGCCAATCTATAGTTGCAGTTCAACCACAATTTGACAAAATTGGATGAGTACTTCATTACTATTAATTTAACAAATAAGTTAGATCATCAAGGATAGTTTCCTAGTACTGGAAGAATATTTACACAACTTATATGTATGTATTTATTTATTTGTTTGATATTTATAATGTAATAGCTATACACACAGCACAGTTCTAAATTTAATCTGCAATATTAAAATTGTCTCCATCACTTTAAAAGTCTAGATGATGGGTCAATAAATATTTTTTATAAGAACAAGGTCATAAATATTGAGGGGGGGCATGTGGTCTCTGTTGCATCCACTCAGTTCTGTCACTGTCATGTGAAAGCAGCCTTAGACAATATATAAACAAAGGGTCAGAACTATATTTCAATGAAACTTTATTTATTTACAAACACGGGCAACTGGCCAGATTTATAGTCTTTGCCAACATCCATGTTGTAAATGGTTTATTTCAAACTATCGATGTGATATCAGTGAAGATGAGTTGAGAAGACAATGGCACCCCATCATATAATAATTTCACCATTTAAAGATAATAGGCCTAAATAACCTGAAGATCACAGATTATTGTAAAATGCAGTAAAATAACTAGAAAGTGAATTTCACACAGTTATTACTGTTTTTAATAAAATTCATATAATATTAAATTAATAGCCTTAATAAATTTAATAGATTAAAATTAATATAATTTAATTGTAACTTTACAATTTACTTTTAGTAATGTTTATATTTAATAATGAGCTTACAAAACCCCTAAAAAATTAAGAATTATCCTCACAAACTAATAGCACACCACTAAGAAGAGTCAGAGAAATTAAGGAGAGTCATCAGACTGTGCTACAGGTCTGACTCCATGAAAGAGAAAGGGAAGGAAGTGGAACTGGGTTAGGCAGCAGCGCAAACCTAATAAAGTTTTGGCCAGACTAATGGGAGGTCCCTGAGCCAAAGGCAACTGTTCAAAGAAGCTCTGTATCTTGCAGAGAGAAGCCTGCATTGGTACCTCTGCTGTGCTCAGTCACTGGCTGAGAGTAGCCCAAGAAAAGTTTGGCCTTGGTGCAAATGCTTGGAGCAGATGTAGATGGGAAGTAGTTGCAGATGGGGTCAGCTATGCTCCCCACAGCAGCATCTCTGGGTGACACATTTTCATGCCCACTACATCCAGAAAAAGTAAAGCCCCTTTAATTAGTGAATGAGTTCACATCATAGTAAGAATTTCATCCAGTTCCATGAAATACACAGATAGCAATTTATTTAAAAACAAAGTCATTAGTGAACTTTACAAGATCTCAGAGACAAAAGTCATGGAACTTTGGAGGCAAATTTATTTAAAGAACCTTTCAGCAATCCTTAATAAGGGGAGCTTGTGAACCTAAAGATTGGTTGCAAGTTGAAATAGAAGGTACATACTTAATAAGCATAATGAAGAAATAACAACTTATGAAAATTACTAATAGGTGGATATCAACACAAGGTCATATAAGCTCAATAAATCATCACTTCCCAAGTAAAGTGTGCAAAAAGCTGTGGGGCAACTGCCTGGCTACGAGAGAACAGCCATTCCATGTTTTATCTCACCTTTCAAACAAGCAAACTGTTATTTTTATGTCCATCACTTTAATTTAATTTGAGGTAGAATGAGGATATAACCAATGTCTTAACATTATTTCCTATATCCCTAATTCTTCTCTCAATACTTCAACTTTCAATTCTTGGTTGCTAATGTGCTTAAGCAACAACTATAACTAACAACAGCCAGATACTCCATAGTCTTTAAATTTTTTCCTGGGTCTATAATTGAGCAGAGTTTTAAGTGAGAATCTTCGAGAAATCCATTAGTAGTAGGTGCCTAAAGCCTTCAAAATACTTATACCCTCTAACTTACTTTTCTCTAGGAATCTCTCCAAGGAAAATAGACAGGTATATTAAGAGAGTATTAAGTATTATTATACTCATTTTAGGGCTATTTATATGGTGAAAAATTAAGGTTAAATCCAACTTTTTAAATTCTTCATATATTCTGATTTCCCTGCAATAAGCATGCATTACTTTGCTTTAGCAATGTTAGGAACTGAATTGTATCCCCTCAAATTCATGCTAAAGTCCTAACCCCCAGTACCTCAGAGTGTGACTGTATTTGCTTATAGGGCCTTTAAGAGAGGTGACTTGCTTAAAAGGAGAACTTTAGTGTCTGCATGATCCAATCTGATTAATGTCCTTATAAGAAGAGGAGATTAGGATGCACGAAGGGACACCAGGAATGCGCACACACCCAGAGGAAAGGCCACATGAGAATGAAGCAAAAGGCCATCTGCAAGCAAAAGAAAGAGGCATTGGGAGAAAACCAAATCTACTGACACCTTGATCAAGGACTTCCAGCCTCCAGAGCTATGAGAAAATAAATTTCTGTTGTTTAAGACCCCCAGACTGTGGTATTTTGTTATGGCAGCTCTAGTAAACTAATAATATTTACCCAATCTTTTCATTTTGGTTATTTTTATATCTATGTAATGAACACAAGTGCATATATATATATACACAATACATACATACATATGTATACATTTTTTAAATTCAAGTATCACAAAAAGTCATATAATTAGAAGTGAGTATCCTTCTTACTTAGGCTCCTAGACCTGCTGTCCAGGGAAAGCTGTCAAGTTCTTTGTATATCTTTCTCCAAAGCTTCAATTTGAATAAGCAAATAAATATGTGTGCTATATTTTTATGCAAAATGAGACTATACTATCTTCACTAATTTGCACCTTTCTTTTTTTTAACTTACCTGGAAGCTTTTCTACATAAGTGCACCCAGTTCTTCTTTAATGCTTTCCATTATAATGATGTTAACAATTGATTCAATCAATCACATCAAAGAACACTGGTTGTTTTTCATTTTCTGGCTGTTCTAAATGTTCTAAAAAGAATACTTGCACATACATTTTTGCATGCATGGATAAGAATTATGGAATAAGTTCATAAAAATGAAAATCTAAAGTCAAAAGATGAGTTCTTTGTTGTTGTTTTTAATTTTGACTTCCTGACTTCTTGTTTTGCAAAGATGTTGTATTAATTTAAACTCCCACCCTGAGTATGGGAGTGCCAATTTCCATAGTTGCTCACACTGTGTGTTGTCAAACTCTTAATCATTGTTAATCTGACAGGTGAAAAATGGTATCTCACTGTGTTAAACTGAATTTTTTTTATTTCTTTTCAGTGTTCCAGAATTAAACTGAATTTAATTAATTACAAGTTTAGATGAAATCTTTTTATATATATAAGAAACAGCTGGATTTCTTCTTCGGGTGCAGCCATTTTATATCCTCTGCCCATTTTACTATAGATTTTCTTTTTCTCAATTGATTTGTAAGCACCATGCATTTCTTTTCATGTGTACATACAGTTCTGTGAGTTTTTTTTTAAATTTTTATTTATTTAATTGACAGAGAGAGAGATCACAAGTAGACAGAGAGGCAGGCAGAGTGAAGGGAGAAGCAGGCCCCCTGCCTAGCACAGAGCCCGACTCAGGGCTCGATCCCAGGACCCCGAGATCATGACCTGAGCTGAAGGCAGAGGCTTAACCCACTGAGCCACCCAGGCGCCCCAGTTCTGTGAGTTTTTGAGAGATGCTTAGAGTCATGTAATTACCACAATCAAGATACAGTATAGTCTCATCACTCTGAAAAATCCCCACATGCTGCTCCTTTGTGGTCAATTCCTCCATTACTTTCTAATCCCTGGCAACCAATGATCTGTTCTTTACCCCTATAGTTTTGCTTTTTCCAGAATTCCATAAATGAAGTATATAATATGTAGTCTCTTGAGTCTGGCTTTTCTCACTCAGCAAAATGTATTTGGGATTAATTATTGTTGTTGTGCATATCAGTTGCCTATTCCTCATCGTTGCTGAGTATTATTCTGTTGTGTGGATGTATCACAGTTTGGTGATCCACTCCCCACTGGAAGGACATTAGGGTCATTACTGGTTTTTGATGATTATGAATAAAATTGCTGTAAACATTTGCATACAGATTTCTGTGGAACATGAGTCTCTGTTTCTCTTGAGTCTATACCCAGGATTAAGGTCGCTGGGTCATATGGTAAATGCCAAACTATTTTCTCAACTGACTATACTATTTTGTATTTCCACCACAATGTAAAAGAATTCCAGTTACTCAACATCCTGACCAACACTTGATTTGAGTTTTGTTGTGAAGGTTTTTTAAAATTTTGTTGGGGTTTTTTGGGAGGAGAGGATTAAGAAGGGACTCTTTTTGTTGTTTTTCTTTTTTGTTTGGGTCATTCTATGAGGCCAGTGTTACCTCATTGTAGTTTAATTTTCATTTTCCTAGTTATGCTAAGTATTAATTTTATGTGCTTATTTGTCATCCATACAACTTCTTTGGCAAAATGTTTGTTCAAATTTTTTGCCCATTACATTGTTTATTTTCTTAACATTTAGTTTGAACTTTATATATTCTAGAAACAAGTCTCTTAACAGATTTGTGATTTGCAAATATGTTCTTCACTTATGGCTTGCCTTTTATTCCCTTTTACAGTGCCTCACAGAACAAATTTTTAATTTTGATAAAAATCCAAGTTTTCCTTTTTCAATGAATTATGCTTTTTGTGTTGTAACTAAGAATTTTTCCCCTAACCCAAGGGAAATAATAGAGATTTATTTTGTGGGATTTTTTTTTCTTTTAGAAGTCTTAGTCTTACATTTTATATTTAGGTCTATGATCCATTTTGAGTTAATTTTGTATAAGATGTGGAGTATGGATTAAAGTCCATTTTTTTTTTTAAAGATTTCATCCATTTACTTGAGAGAGAGAGCAGAGAGCACAAGTGGGGAGAGGTGAGAAGAGGGACAGAAGGAAAGGGAGAAGCAGGGAGCCTGATGTGGGGCTCGATCCCAGGACCCCGAGATTATAACCCAAGCCAAAGACAGATGCTTAACTGACCAAGCCACCCAGACACCCCTAAAGTCCATTTTAAAAAATATGAATGTATGATGCTTCAGCACCATTTTTTGTTTGTTTGTTTGTTTTTTAAAGATTTTATTTATTTATTTGACAGAGAAAGACACAGCGAGAGAGGAAACACAACCAGGGGGAGTGAGAGGGAGAGAAGGAGGCTTCCTGCTGGGCAGGGACCCCCCCCCCCAATGTGGGGCTCAATCCCAGGACCCTGGGATCATGACCTAAGCCGAAGGCAGACACTTAACTGACAGGCACCCAGGCGCCCCACACCATTTGTTTAAAAAAAAAAAAAAAAAAATCTTTCCTCTATTGCCTTTGTCTCTTGTCGGTAATCAATTGGCTGTATTTGAGTATATTTATTTCTGGACCCTATTCTGTTCCATTGACCTATTTGTCTGTTCCTTCACCAGTGCCATACTGTCTTGATTATGATAACCTCTTAAGTCACAGAATCAAATAGTGTGAGTCTTCCAACTTTCTTCTTCAAAGTTGTTCCTAATCTAGTCCTTTTGCCTTGCCATATAAAATTTAGAGTCAGTTTATCGGTATCTACCAAAAAGGTCTTTCTGGGATTTTGTTTGATGTTACACTGAATCCACACATCAGTTTAGGAAGGAACAATTTTCATACAACTATATATTCATAGACTTTTTTCATTTATCTATTTTTGTCTTCATTAATTTGTAAAAGCCATTTGTTTCTCTTAAAAATATTTGTTAGAAGGGAAAAAAAAACAAAAACAAAAACAAAACAAAACCAAAAAAAACACCTCAATTGGACCAGCAGATATGGAGAAAAAAGCACTAACCACTTGTATTTTTCTCCCCTCAGGCTCAGAGAAGAATGGAAACAGAGACTGGAGAAAAGGCTGCAGATGCTGGACACTCCTGATGAGAAGAAAAAGCAGGCAAGCACAGTGGGCTGAGAGCTGCCTGCTTCATCCACTGCAAAGATAACAAACCACCAAGGGCACTCTTCTAGGAGAAAAATCTAACACCCGAGCTATGTTGATTTACTAACCAGGATACTCTATTTGCCTTCCCATTTGTAAGGGATTTACATGTGAAACCTCCCCCCAGTGCTAATGGGAGTCATTATCCAACTCAATCCTCTCTGCACAGGACAGAGTGACAGGCAATGTGGCAGGGAAGCTCAGGTTATTTAATATAAAAAGCTCTTAGAATTAACACTCTCCAGGTTTGAAAGATCCATGTAGTGTAATTTATTTCCACGTTTTCTTTTCATTTTCAAATCTGAATGTTTTATCTAAGCTTACCAAGGGCAATGACCTGGATGGGAATCTGGCTTCTCTGGATCTTTTGCAAAAACAGAGGCAATCTTTTCTTCCTGTCCTGTTTTTTGCAACTACTTAAAAAAATAAGGCTATTTTTTTTATATATTTTTTTTATTTTATATTATATTTATTTTAAGTCTATTTTTATAAAAAGAATAATTTATTAACTATACAGTTTGAAAATGAATTGAACTAAGTATCTTTCTCTTCCCTTCATATGAATTTTTTTTCTCATAAACATCTTTAATTAGAAACATAAAACAAGATAATGTTTAATAAACTCTGTTGTTGTGCCCTCACTGGAGCGTGCCCTGTGTTAACTCTTTCACGCCTGTCTTGGTTAGTCTCTGGTGTTAGAACAAGCGTCAGCTCCAGCTGTCCCCAGACACATTCTGGAATTTACAGTCACCCTCACTGTAGTCTCTTCTCAGTTCCAGAGCATGACCACAGAGCTGGGCAGGTTCTATCAATCACAGTAACTAGAGTTCTTCTGCCCACAGAATCCTGGGGGATAGGTACAAAAGCCCTGAGCACGAAGGAATGCTGATGGCCAGAGGGACCCAGGGGAGATAACCTGAGACAGTGCTGGGAAAGACATCCATCTCTCATTAACACCCTGTGGTAACATAACATAAACTTCTTCCCTTGGAAAACTGACAGGACATCTCAGAGCTAAGAGAACCATGGGGTGGCCAGAGGGTTGGAGATGTGATTCCACATCCCCACAGTTATGAGATCCAGACCACTGCTACAGGTTCTTTCTTTCTTTCGTTTTTTTTTTTTTTAATTTTTAAATTTTTAAATTTTTTAATTATTTTTAAATTTTTTATAAACATATATTTTTATCCCCAGGGGTACAGGTCTGTGAATCGCCAGTTTTACACACTTCACAGCACTCACCATAGCACATACCCTCCCCAATGTCCATAACCCCACCCCCCTTCTCCCAACCCCCCT
>NW_019154179.1:2545833-2570307 GCF_002288905.1 Enhydra lutris kenyoni | reverse complement strand
CCTCCCAATCCCATCTTGTTTCATTTACTCTTCTCCTACCCCCTTAAGCCCCCATGTTCCATCTCCACTTCCTCATATCAGGGAGATCATATGACAGTTGTCTTTCTCCAATTGACTTATTTCGCTAAGCATGATACCCTCTAGTTCCATCCACGTCGTCACAAATGGCAAGATTTCATTTCTTTTGATGGCTGCATAGTATTCCATTGTGTATATATACCACATCTTCTTTATCCATTCGTCTGTTGATGGACATCTAGGTACTTTCCATAGTGTGGCTATTGTAGACATTGCTGCTATAAACATTCGGGTGCACGTGCCCCTTTGGATCACTACGTTTGTATCTTTAGGGTAAATACCCAGCAGTGCAATTGCTGGGTCATAGGGTAGTTCTATTTTCAACATTTTGAGGAACTTCCATGCTGTTTTCCAGAGTGGTTGCACCAGCTTGCATTCCCACCAACAGTGTAGGAGGGTTCCCCTTTCTCCGCATCCTCGCCAGCATCTGTCATTTCCTGACTTGTTCATTTTAGCCATTCTGACTGGTGTGAGGTGATATCTCATTGTGGTTTTGATTTGTATTTCCCTGATGCCGAGGGATGTGGAGCACTTTTTCATGTGTCTGTTGGCCACCTGGATGTCTTCTTTGCAGAAATGTCTGTTCATGTCTTCTGCCCATTTCTTGATTGGATTATTTGTTCTTTGGGTGTTGAGTTTGCTAAGTTCTTTATAGATTTTGGACACTAGCCCTTTATCTGATATGTCGTTTGCAAATATCTTCTCCCATTCTGTCAGTTGTCTTTTGGTTTTGTTAACTGTTTCCTTTGCTGTGCAAAAACTTTTGATCTTGATGAAATCCCAATAGTTCATTTTTGTCCTTGCTTCCCTTGCCTTTGGCGATGTTCCTAGGAAGATGTTGCTGCGGCTGAGGTCGAAGAGGTTGCTGCCTGTGTTCGCCTCAAGGATTTTGATGGATTCCTTTCTCACCTTGAGGTCCTTCATCCATTTTGAGTCTATTTTCATGTGTGGTGTAAGGAAATGGTCCAATTTCATTTTTCTGCATGTGGCTGTCCAATTTTCCCCACACCATTTATTGAAGAGGCTGTCTTTTTTTCCATTGGACATTCTTTCCTGCTTTGTCAAAGATTAGTTCACCATAGAGTTGAGGGTCTATTTCTGGGCTCTCTACTTTGTTCCATTCATCTATGTGTCTATTTTTGTGCCAGTACCATGCTGTCTTGATGATGACAGCTTTGTAGTAGAGCTTGAAGTCCGGAATTGTGATGCCACCAACTTTGGCTTTCTTTTTCAATATTGCTTTGGCTATTCGAGGTCTTTTCTGGTTCCATATAAATTTTAGAATTATTTGTTCCATTTCTTTGAAAAAAATGGATGGTACTTTGATAGGAATTGCATTAAATGTGTAGATAGCTTTAGGTAGCATAGACATTATCACAATATTTATTCTTCCAATCCAGGAGCATGGAACATTTTTCCATTTCTTTGTGTCTTCCTCAATTTCTTTCATGAGTACTTTATAGTTTTCTGAGTATAGATTCTTAGCCTCTTTGGTTAGGTTTATTCCTAGGTATCTTATAGTTTTGGGTGCAATTGTAAATGGGATTGACTCCTTAATTTCTCTTTCTTCTGTCTTGTTGTTGGTGTAGAGAAATGCAACTGATTTCTGTGCATTGATTTTATATCCTGACACTTTACTGAATTCCTGTACAAGTTCTAGCAGTTTTGGAGTGGAGTCTTTTGGGTTTTCCACATATAGTATCATATCATCTGCGAAGAGTGATAGTTTGACTTCTTCTTTGCCAATTTGGATGCCTTTAATTTCCTTTTGTTGTCTGATTGCTGAGGCTAGGACTTCTAGTACTATGTTGAATAGCAGTGGTGATAACGGACATCCCTGCCGTGTTCCTGACCTTGGTGGAAAAGCTTTCAGTTTTTCTCCATTGAGAATGATATTTGCAGTGGGTTTTTCATAGATGGCTTTGATAATATTGAGGTATGTGCCCTCTATCCCTACACTTTGAAGAGTTTTGATCAGGAAGGGATGCTGTACTTTGTCAAATGCTTTTTCAGCATCTATGGAAGTATCATATGGTTTTTGTTCTTTCTTTTATTAATGTGTTGTATCACATTGATTGATTTGCGGATGTTGAACCAACCTTGCAGCCCTGGAATAAATCCCACTTGGTCATAGTGAATAATCCTTTTAATGTACTGTTGAATCCTATTGGCTAGTATTTTGGTGAGAATTTTTGCATCTGTGTTCATCAAGGATATTGGTCTGTAGTTCTCTTTTTTGATGGGATCCTTGTCTGGTTTTGGGATCAAGGTGATGCTGGCCTCATAAAATGAGTTTGGAAGTTTTCCTTCCATTTCTATTTTTCGGAACAGTTTCAGGAGAATAGGAATTAGTTCTTCTTTAAATGTTTGGTAGAATTCTCCCGGGAAGCCGTCTGGCCCTGGGCTTTTGTTTGTTTGGAGATTTTTGATGACTGTTTCAATCTCCTTACTGGTTATGGGTCTGTTCAGGTTTTCTATTTCTTCCTGGTTCAGTTGTGGTAGTTTATATGTCTCTAGGAATGCATCCATTTCTTCCAGATTGTCAAATTTGTTGGCGTAGAGTTGCTCATAGTATGTTCTTATAATTGTCTGTATTTCTTTGGTGTTCGTTGTGATCTCTCCTCTTTCATTCATGATTTTATTTATTTGGGTCCTTTCTCTTTTCTTTTTGATAAGTCTGGCCAGGGGTTTGGCAATCTTATTAATTCTTTCAAAGAACCAGCTCCTAGTTTCGTTGATTTGTTCTATTGTTTTTTTGGTTTCTATTTCATTGATTTCTGCTCTGATCTTTATGATTTCTCTTCTCCTGCTGGGTTTAGGGTTTCTTTCTTGTTCTTTCTCCAGCTCCTTTAGATGTAGGGTTAGGTTGTGAACTTGAGACCTTTCTTGTTTCTTGAGAAAGGCTTGTACCGCTATCTATTTTCCTCTCAGGACTGCCTTTGTTGTGTCCCACAGATTTTGAACCATTGTGTTTTCATTATCATTTGTTTCCATGAATTTTTTCAATTCTTCTTTAATTTCCTGGTTGACCCATTCATTCTTTAGAAGGATGCTGTTTAGTCTCCATGTATTTGGGTTCTTTCCAAATTTCCTCTTGTGATTGAGTTCTAGCTTCAGAACATTGTGGCCTGAAAATATGCAAGGAATGATCCCAATCTTTTGATACCGGTTGAGACCTGATTTAGGACCGAGGATGTGATCTATTCTGGAGAATGTTCCATGTGCACTAGAGAAGAATGTGTATTCTGTTGCTTTGGGATGAAATGTTCTGAATATATCTGTGATGTCCATCTGGTCCAGTGTGTCATTTAAGGCCTTTATTTCCTTGTTGATCTTTTGCTTGGATGATCTGTCCATTTCCGTGAGGGGAGTGTTAAAGTCCCCTACTATTATTGTATTATTGTTGATGTGTTTCTTTGATTTTGTTATTAATTGGTTTATATAGTTGGCTGCTCCCGCGTTAGGGGCATAGATATTTAAAATTGTTAGATCTTCTTGTTGGACAGTTCCTTTGAGTATGATATAGTGTCCTTCCTCATCTCTTATTATAGTCTTTGGCTAAAAATCTAATTGATCTGATATAAGAATTGCCACTCCTGCTTTCTTCTGATGTCCATTAGCATGGTAAATTGTTTTCCACTCCCTCACTTTAAATCTGGAGGTGTCTTCGGGTCTAAAATGAGTTTCTTGTAGGCAACATATAGATGGGTTTTTCTTTTTTATCCATTCTGATACCCTGTGTCTTTTGATTGGGGCATTTAGCCCATTAACATTCAGGGTAACTATTGAGAGTTACTATTGAGAGTTCCGGAGGACGGAAATGAAAATGGCGGCCTCCCAGTCTCCGGCCTGGAGGAGCCGGGAGCTTGGGGCCCCACTCCTCAGTGCGCCCTCAGAGAATAGCGCCCAATTACTCCCATCTCCTTGGCCTTCAGCCGCGCTCTGAGCTCACCGAGGCTGCGACCAGTTCAAGGTAACCCTGAGCTGAGAGCTCACTCCTCGGCTCTGTCTCTGTAGCCGGCTTCCCCGTTCTAATATCTGCTAGCTCTGCGACACTCAGACATCCCCGATCCTTCTGTGACTCTATGGGACCTGAAGCCACGCTGACCCTGCGTGGGCTTCACCCCGGTTTAGCCTCTGGAGCAATGTCCCTCAGCGGAACAGACTTTTAAAAGTCCTGATTTTGTGCTCCGTTGCTCTGCCGCTTGCCGGGAGCTGGCCTCTCCCCCCGCAGTCTATCTTCCCGTCGCTTTGGATTCACTTCTCCGCCAGTCCTACCTTTCAGAAAGTGGTTGATTTTCTGTTTCTAGAATTGCTGTTCTTCTTCTCTTCGATCTCCCGTTGGATTTGTAGGTGTTTGCAATCTTTAGATAAGCTATCTATCTGATTTCCTGCTACCTGAAGTAGTCTCGGCCTGCTACTTCTCTGCCATCTTGACTCTGTCCCCTGTTACAGGTTCTTATCCAATTTGGATACAACATTTAAACAGTAATAGAAAGCTGGGAAAATCTGAACAAAGTTTGGAAAAAGAGGCTAATAGTAAAATACAATTTTAGTAAGGACAGAGAAGGATGGGAATACATATCATGTTACCTAACAATACAAAGTGGTCAGGGAAAGCTCCCTGGGAAATTGATAGTTAAGCTGAAACCTATAAAAAAATGAGTAAGGGTCACACATTATATAATTTCATATAAGTGCATAAATCATTATATCATACAGGTTGGTGTGCTTTTATTACATTTTTTATTAACTGTTTTTCCTTGTTTTCACTGTCTTAACTTGCTTCCCCCTTTTTTTTGCATTCCCTACCATTGGCAACCCCTGTACCCCATAACCCATGTTAATAACCAGTATAAGTCCTCCTATATTTTCCCCATGTTCACATAGGTGTGTAAAGACACACACATTCACACCCACACTTACACATTGACACAGACATACACAAATACACATGCATACTCACACACACACTACATCTAAAGGGCTTTGTGTGACTATGTTTGTGTGGTAATATTTTACAAAGTAATATCATATGACACTTCTCTACATCTTGCTTTCCTGACTCAACCTTCCTCATATAAATGCTAGGTCAGTTTAACTCCAATTCCCATTTTTTAATGTGATCATATTATACCCTGATGTAGTTGTTCCATAATAAAGCCAACAATTCTTTTAGAGATGGACAGTCACATAATTTTCAGATTTTTGTCCTTCAAACAATGTAGCAGCAAATACTCTTATTCAAAGAGTATTTATTTACTTATTTATTTATTCTATTAGTTCTGTGCTAGAAAATAGATTCCCAGGAATTGGAAGTGAGAACAAACAATATTGTAGTTCCTACTTTTTAAATGATACTAGAATGCTTTCCAGAAAGGCTGGCAAATTCCCATTTGAACAAGCAGTTAATTAGAGTTTACCCTTCTCCCCATATCACTGCCAGGAATAAGCATTATAGCATCATAGCTGCTCTTCATTTTTTTCTAGTCTGAGGGATGACATCACTAGGTTTCTTTGACCCCTAGAGATTGTTTTTTTTTTTTCATTTGTTTGTTTTTTAGTTTAATTTTTTTTTTTTTGTCTGTGAATTGCTTAGTCAAACAGACCACCCATTTTTCTAAGGTTTGCCTTTCTACATCAAAGTATATAAACTATTTATACCTTGCCAAACCTAACCCCTGGATTATCCTTTGCATTAGAAGTCTGGAGGGCAGTGTTGGCTTGCTTAAACACCCATGATCAAGTCTGAAAACCTCAATGCTATCAAGGAAAAGGTAGACATATTTGTAAAATATGTACATATGTAAAAATAAAAAGCTTATATATGGTGAAACTTACCATGATCAGTGGCTTTGGCAGATTTGCAAGTTTAAATGATCATTCATCTGCAATCGGGAAAATGGGAGATGGCAGGAGGTGAATCAAGAGGTTGTTTCCAGCGTCTACATGGCAGAGAACAGGACTGAGCAGATAGAGTGAATAGGTTATGCAGGTTGAACCAATGTAAGGTAGCAAAGCATGGAGATTCCAAAAATCTAAATATAAATGTTTATATTAAATGTTATATGTTATATATATATATGTAATATATGTAAATGTTTGTTGTATTTTAAGATATTATTTATTTGAGGCAGAATGAGAGAGAAAGAGAGAGAGAGTGCATGCAGGAGTGGAGAGGATGGACCGAGGATAAGGGAGAAGCAGACTCTCCACTAAGCAGGGACCCCAATATGAGGCTCCATTCCAGGACCCTGAGATCATGACCTGAGCTGAAGGCAGATGTGTAACTCACTGAGCCACCCATAAATTAAATGTTAATTTATTTTAACTAATATTTAGTTAACATGAGCCTAAAGAGAGAACAAAGCTGGATCTGTTACCACTGTGAACCTTAGAACAGGGCCAAACCACCAAATTATGGTTTCCTCATCTATAGGGACAGGCATACTATTCTGTTTCTCAAGGTGGTTGGGATTAAATGAGCAGATGTAAAAGCCAGTACATCAGGACCTGGTACAAAACAAGACTTCATGTACCTCAACTCTCTGCCTCATCCTATCCCTTGCTCTCACTGGAATAGGCTCACAGAAAATGAATGACTTGTATGGGGCAGTAGTCACTAAGTCTGCTTGCTGGTCAGAATCACCTGGAAAACTTTTTTTAAATTTATGGACCCTGTATGGATTCTGTTGGTCTGGTGTGGGGCTCAGGAATTTTTGTATTTTTATCAAGCTTCCCAGGAGATTTTGATACATAGCTAGACTTGGGAACAGCTTTCCCAAAGGACACAGGATCTAGTGGAAAAAACAAAGAATTAAAACTGAGCCAATCACCAGCTGTACATTAGATCTCCAGAAATTAGTGATCCTGAACAACTGAAATTTTATGCCCTTTGACCAGCATCTCCCTGTTTCATCCACCTCCCAACCCCTGGCAAACACTGTATCGTATACTTGAAATTTGCTAAGAGAGTAGACTTTAAATATTCACACACACACACACACACACACACACACACACACACACACACGGTTTATGTGAGGTGATGGAAATGTTAATTAGCTTGATTGTAGTAACCATTTCACAACGTATGTCTGTATCAAAACATCATGTTGTACCTTAAATATATGTAATTTTTATTTGTCAATTATTCTTCAGTAAAGAGGCGGGAAGCTGAATCAAGATGGTAAGGCCATGAGAAGGGCATGTGAGGTGCTATGAATGTTCTGGCTTCAGGGAGGTGTGAAAGTCTCACAGAGGGGCCTTAAAGGAGGGAATCAAGTGTACTGTCAGCAAGGTGAGTGAGGAAGGGAAAGGAAAGGTAAGTTGAGATTAAATGCAAGGCTCTTTAAATGCTGGCCAAGGAGTTTAGCATAAAGGCAATGGAGACTCACCAAATGTTTTTAAGCAGGACAGTAACTTGCTAAGAACTTGCCTTAGTAACTGAGTAAAACAACCCTGGCAGCTGTGTGAAGAATGCACTCTGCAGATACTAGGGATTGTCTTTGTTAAAACTATGATTATCCAAACAGCCTGATTTGGAAAATATATTAAAGTGATCTTCCACTCTGTTAAAGTAAGTGGAAGTACAAATAAGTGTGGTCTAAGTGATGAAATATTAAGAAAAATACAGCAAATTTGTCTTATACCCTGTCTTAAGGTCAATACCTTTGAAATTCCAGCCTTTTAAAAAAAAAATATTTAGTACTTTTCCTTTAATAACCTTGCCTAAGATATAGACTGGAAAATAGTAAAATCTTGAATTGCACTAATTTAGAGATGAGCTCATCTGCTCAAATGGCTTTACTGAATTTAAACAACAGCTTTATTTATGTTTGGCAATGAGTAGCAATAAAAGGTCCTTTTGTCTATTAGACAAATGGTTCAGCATTAGTGAAGGAAGAAATTAGAACAGAAAGTGTCTCTTTTCAGAAAGCAATTCAAAAGTGAAATTGTGAAGAATTCTTAACTTCCAACCCAGTGTCCAAGCCCTTGCATTCTTTATGGTACAGCCAAGCTGAAGTGGTTGTGCTCAGCCAGGAGACACAAAGGCACTTGGAGGTTTTGCTGCTGGAAACATCTTAAATGGGGAGGAGGAGGGAGAGGGAGAGAGACACTGGTTAAAAAGATTTACTGTCCTCCTCATCAGATGAGATGGGCAACACCCAAAGACTGCTGGGTAAATCAGAAGATCACTTTCAAGGCTGGGCCACTGCCCCCAGCACCACGAGCCCTGAAGGACAGCTGAAGCGCAAAGGAGGCACAGAGCCAGGCCTCCCCTATGACCATAGGCAAGAATGGAAGAACAAGGAGGAGCTTCAGCTAATCCCCTCAGCCTCTTCTTGCCAACATGCTTCTTGAGAACATACAGATGCGAAGGAAAATAGTAACATTTCTCATATCAGGAATCTTACATTAGCTTAGGAACTAATGAGTTTTCTTTGAAAATAATGAATAATTGCAATTTCTCCAAGTACAAAAATATACATGCTTATAGTAAAAATTCAGGAAATCAAAGTCTTCTAAAAATTACCAGAAGTCCACCACCCAACAATAAGCACTGCTAATGTTTTGAAAACTATCAAATATCTCCCTATTGATATAAACTAAAAATGATAAATGGTTTTCAAAAGTGAGCTCTTGTCACAGATAATTTTCATAAATTGTTTTTCCATTCAACAATATGTTTTGGACATCCAAAAATCTCTTTGTCAATTGCATAGTATTTGTTGTGTAGGAGAAAAAGGCAGGCCATCTCAAGATGGGCCACTTTTGCATGAACATTATTTTGAGTTAAAAGCAATCAAACACAGGAGGAGTTAAGATGGTGGAGGAATAGGGGACCCTAAATTCATCTGGTCCCCAGAATTCAGCTAGATAACTATCAAATCATTCTGAACACCTGTGAAATCAATCAGAGATCTGTGAGAAAAGAAATGCTATAATTCGATAAATAGAAAAGCAACCACTTTTTGGAAGGTAGGAGGTGCAGAGACTTGAATCAGAGTCAATATACCAATATATCAGAGGATACCACATGGGGAGGGAGTCTGCTTAAGGAGGCTACCACAAAGTATTATAAGCAGCAGAGCACAAAATCAGAACTTTTAGAAGTTTTCTATGGTGGGGGATGTCCCTGGCTTAAACGTACTCAGGTGGTAGAGCAGGTCAGAATCCCAGGTGGGACAGCATGATCTCAGATTCACAAAAAAAAAAAAAACAAAAACAGTGGTGCCTGAGTATGGCAGAGTTCCCAGGCAATGGAACAGGGAAACTAGCTGTAAAAAGCAAGTCTAGGCACTGGCCTTCTGCTCAGTGTTGCCATAAACTTCAAACAAATGCATGGTCCCATGACCACTCTCTGGGCAAAGGCCCAGGAAAAGGCAGAAATGCTACAAAAGCCCTCTCCCTCCCCCCGCCAAGTGAGGAACAGCACCAGTCTGCACCACAGGAGTCCATAAAATTTGGAGACTTGAAACTCAGTTGCATGCCTAGACCAAATGTTTGGTCAAAGGCTGAGTGAACACAGAGTTTAGATGTAAACCAGGGACATAAGAGTGACTTACCGCTTTTCTGTGAGGGCTCAGTGAAGAGTGGGGGGAGGGGGACACGAACTTTCAGACCCAGTGCTAGAGATCAGGGTGACACCATTTGTATCCCCTATCAGTGCTAACAGCCTGAAGAGAGTTAAACAGCTCCACATAGTGGAATCTAGAGCTAATTACACTGAGCCTGGACCACTGGCAAGGAAGTCACTTCTTCACAAATGCAAGGGCATCTGAGAATCAGATCAACAGGTCCCTCCCTGAGAAAACCAGGAGGAACAACTCAATACCCTCAAGTTTACCAATCACAGAAAATTGCAAAACTTCAGCTTTTGGGGAAAACAGTATATAGTATCTGTGGGCTTGTGTTTCTTTTTTGTTTATTCTTTAATCTTTCAGGTTTTTTTTTTTTTCAGCTGTTTTCTTACTTATTAAATTATTTTTTATTCTTTTTTTAATGTTTATTTTTATATGTAATATATATAATGTATATGTTATATATATATTATTCTTGGTTCCCATTATTGTATTTTATTTTATTTTTGTACATATATAAGTTTTTCATATTTTCCTATTTAGGGATCTAATTTCCTTTAACAACAGACCAAAATACACCCAGGATCTACTATTTTGTTTTGTTCTGTTTTGTTTCTGGTTTGATTTTTCCTTTCTTATTTTGTTTTGTTTTTGTTTTATTCTGCTTTGTTTCATTTTTTGTTGTTGTTGTTTTTATTGTTGTTGGGGTTCTCTTTTCTCTTTCTTCTATTCTTTTCTGGCCATAATGATGAGATGGTGAAATTCCCCACAAAAGAAAGAACAAGAGGGAGTACTCAGTGCCAGGGATTTAAACAATATGGATGTATGGAAGATGTCTGAACTAGAATTTAAAAAAATGGCTATAAAGATACTAACTTCAGTTGGAAAAAAAACATAGAAGACACTAGAGAATCACTTACTTTAGAAATAAAAGAACTAAAATCTAATCAGGCTGAAATTAAAAATACTGAGATGCAGTAAAAATTGGAGTCTTAACGGCTAGGATAAATAAGGAAGAAGAGAAAGTCAGTGATATGACTGGAGTCATATGATGGAGAATAAAGAAGCTGAAGGGGGAGAGAAAGACAACTGCCAGGTCATGAAGGGAGATTTTGAGAAATCAGTGATTCCATAAAGTGAAATAATATGCAGATAATAGAGGTCCCAGAAGTTGAAAGGGAAGGGGGAGAAGGTTTATTTGAACAAATTATAGATGAGAATTTCCCTAATCTGGGGAAGGAAACAGGCATTCAAGTCCAAGAGGCACAGAGAATCACCCCCAAAATCAATAAAAATAGATCAATACCTCAACATATAATAGTGAAGCTTGCAAAATTCAGAGATACAGAGAAAATCCTAAAAACTGCTCTGGACAAGAAGTCCTTAACCTACAAGAGTAGATACATAAGGCTGGCAGCAGACTGTCTGCAAAGACCTGGCAGGCCAGAAAGGACTGAACTGATATATTCAATGTGCTAAATGGGAAGAATATGCAACCAAGAATATGCAGAAAGCCTGCCATTCAGAATGGAAGGAGCGATAAAGAGTTTCCAGGACAAACAATAACTAAAGGAATTTATACACACTAAATCATCTCTGCAGGATATATTAAGGGGGATCCTTTGACTGAGAAGAGAGCCTCAAAGTAACAAAGACCAGAAAGGAAAAGAGACAATCTACAGAAATAGCAATTTTACAGGTAATATAATGTCACTAAATTCAGATCTTTCAATAATTACTCTGAATGTAAATGGATTAAATGCTCCAATCAAAAAACACAGGGTATCCGATTGGATTAAAAAAAACAAAAAAGACCCATCTGTATGCTGTCTACAAAAGACTCACTTTAGACCCAGAGACACCTGCAGATTAAAAGTGAGGGGTGAAAAATCATTTCTCATGTTAATGAACATCAAAACAAAGCTGGAATATCCATCCTTATATCAGACAATCTAGATTTTATTTTATTGTCATTTTTTCTTTAATAGCAGAATGAGTTTATTAGGGAATAGCAGAAAATTACAATTCAAGACAAGCAAAAAATGGTGAACCATGGGCAAATCCAAACAGACAAAGGGAAGGTCAGCTTTTATTAGGTTTTAGGAGGAAATTGGGGAGGGTTGTTGTTGTTGTTGTTTTATCTCTTTTCAGGGTAACAGTATTCATTGTTTTTGCACCACACCATGCAATCCATGCCCTCTCTAATACCCACCACCTGGTTCCCCCAACCTCCCACCCCCCGCCCCTTCAAAACCCTCAGATTGTTTTTCAGAGTCCATAGTCTCTCATGGTTCACCTCCCTGGGGAGGGTTGTTTTAAACAAAAATTAATTGGAGAAGAATAAGAGTTTGAAGTTGTAGCAGTTTCTCCTTGACTATAAGCTGTGGTTAGTGCATTGTTGCTGAGGCAAGGAGGAATCTTCCTTCTTTTTATTAAAGGCAGGAGATAAAATTCCTATGTGAGAAATCTCCTCTGACAAACTAGATTTTAAGAGAGGAAGAAAGACATTATATCATAATAAAAGGGTCTATCCAGTAAGGAAAGCTAACAATTGTAAATATTTATACCCCTAATTTGGGGGCAGGCAATTATATAAACCAATTAATAACAACATTAAAGAAACACATTATAGAATGTACACTATACATTATAGTATAATAGAATATTACTAGAGAGACTTTAGAATAGAATAATACTAGGAGACTTTAACATATTACTCACAGAAATGGACAGATCATCTAAGCAGAAGATCAAGAAGGAAACAAGGGCTTTGAATGACACACTGGATCAGATGGACTTCACAGATGTATGCAGAGTATTTCATCCTAAAGCAACAGAATACACATTCTTCTCAAGCACAGATGGAATATTCTCCAGAATAGATCACATACTGGGTCCAAAATCAGGTCTCAACTGGTACCAAAAAATTGATATTATTCCCTACATATTTTTAAACTACAGTGCTTTAAAGCTTGAAGTTAACTATAAGAAGAAATTGGAAGGACCAAAAAACACATGGAAGTTAAACAGTACTCTACCAAAGAATGAATGGGCCAACCAGGAAATTAAAGAAGAATTTAAAAATATACAGAAGGAAATAGAAAATGAAAACACAACAGTTCAGAACCTTTGGGATACATCAAAGATGGTCCTAGATGGAAATATATAGCAATATAGACCTTTCTCAAGAAACAAGAAAAGTCTCAAATACACAAACTAACCTTACAACTAAAGGACTTAGAAAAAGAAGAACAAATAAAGCCTAAACCACAGGAGAAGAGAATAATAAATATTAGAGCAGAAATCGATGATATGGATATAAAAAACACAGATCAACAAAACAGAACAGAACAACAAAACAATGAACTGGTTCTTTTTTTTTTAAGATTTTATTTATTTATTTGACAGACAGAGATCTATAAGTAGGCAGAGAGGCAGGGAGAGAGAGAGAGGAGGAAGCAGGCTCCCCGCTGAGCAGAGAGCCCAATGCAGGGCTCGATCCCAGGACCCTGGGATCATGACCCAAGCCGAAGGCAGAGGCTGTAGCCCACTGAGCCACCCAGGCACCCCACAATGAGCTGGTTCTTTGAAAGAATTAATAAGATCAATAAACCCCTACCCAGACTTATCAAAAAGAAAAGAGAAAGGATGCAAACAAATAAAATCATGAATGGAAGAGGAGAGATCATGACCAATATCAAGGAAATACAATTGTGAGAATATTATGAGCAATTATATGCCAAAAAATTAGGAAATCTGGAAGAAATGGTTGCATTCCTAGAAACATAAAAACTACAAAAACTGAAACAGTAAGAAACTGAACACACCCAACAGGAAGCTGAACAGACCCACAACAAGCAAAGAAATCAAATCAGTAATCACAAATCTTTCGATAAGCAAGAGTCCAGGGCTGGATGGCCTCCCAGCAGAATTCTCCCAAATATTTAAAGAAGGAATAACACCCATTCTTCTGAAAATTTTTCAAAAAATGGAAATGGAAGGAAAACTTCCAAACTTAGTCTATGAGGCCAGTATTACCTTGATCCCAAAATGAGACAAAACCCCATGAAAAAGGAGAATTACAGATGAATATCCTGGATGTACATGGATGCCAAAATACTCACCAAGATACTAGCCAATAGAATCCAAAAGTACATTAAAAGGGTTATTCACCATTACCAAGTGGGATTTATTTCTGGGCTACAAGTGTGGTTCAACATCCACAAATCAATCAATGTGATACACCACATTAATAAAAGAAAGGACGAAAACCATATGATCCTCTCAATAGATGCAGAAAAGCATCTGACAAAACAGACGATCCTTTCTTGATAAAAACCCTCAACAAAGTATGGATAGAGGGAACATACCTCAATATCATAAAAGCCATATATGAGAAACTTACAGTGAATATCATCCTCAATGGGGGAAAAACTGAGAGCTTTTCCCCTAAGGTCAGGAACACAACAGGGATGTCCACTCTCACCACTGATGTTCAACATAGTACTAGAAGTTCTAGCCACAGCAGTCAGACAACAAAAAGAAATAAAGACATTCAAATTGGCAAAGAAGTCAAACTCTCACTCTTCACAGATGATATGATACTCTAGGTAGAAAATCCAAAAGATTTCATCCCAAAATTGGTAGAAATGAAACAGGAATTCAGCAAAGTGGCAGGATACAAAATCAACACACAGAGGTCAGTTGCATTTGTATACACTGAGCCGGAAGAGAAATCAAGGAATTGATCCCATTTAGAATTACACCCAAAATCTTAAGATACTCAGGAATAAACCTAACAAAAGTATTAAAAGATCTGTGCTCTGAAAACTATAGAACACTTATTAAAGAAATTCAGGATGACACAAAAGAATGGAAAAATATTCCGTGCTCATGAATTGGAAGACCAAATGTTGTTAAGATGTCTGTGCTACCCAAAGCAATCTACGTATTCAGTGTAATCCCTAACAAAATATCATCGGCATTTTTCATAGAGCTAGAACAAACAATCCTAAAATTTGTATGAAACCACAAAAGACCCTGAATAGCCAAAGGCATGTTGAAAAAGAAAACCAAAGCTGGAGGTATCACAATGCCAGACTTCAAGCTATTTTACAAAGTTGTGATCATCAAGACAGTATGATACTGGCACAAAGACAGAAACACAGATCACTGGAACGGAATATAGAACCCAGAAATGGACCTCTACTCTATGGCCAACTAATCTTTGACAAATCAGAAAGAATATTCAATGGAAAAAGAGTCCTTTCAACAAATGGTGTTGAGAAAACTGGACAGCAACATGCAGAAGAATGAAACTGAACCACTTGCTTACACCATACACAAAAATAGATTCCAAGTGGATGAAAGACCTAAATGTGAGACGGGAATCCATCAAAATCCTAGAGGAGAACACAGGAAGCAACATCTTTGGCCTTAGCTGTAGCAACTTCTTGCTAGACATGTCTCCAAAGGCAAGGGAAACAAAAGCAAAAATTAATGATTGGGACTTCATCAAGATAAAAATCTTTTTCACAGCAAAGGAAACAATCAACAAAACTAAGGACAACCTACAGAATGGGAGAAGATATTTGCACATCTTATAGATATTTGCACATCTAAAGGGCTAATATCCAAAATCTATAAAGAAATTATCTAAGTCAACACACAAACCCCAAAATTTCTGTCAAGAAATGGGCAGAAGACATGAACAGACCTTTCTCCAGGGAATACATATAAATGACAAAGAAACACATGAAAAAATGCTCAACATCACTCAGCATCAGGGAAATACAAATCAAAACCACAATCAGTTACTACCTAACATCCATCAGAGTAGCTAAAATGAACTAGTCAGGAAGCAACAGCTGTTGCAAGGATGCAGAGGAGAACTGCCTTACACCGTTTGTGGGAATGCAAACTGGTACGCCACTCCAGAAAAGACTATGGAGTTTCCTCAAAAAGTTAAAAATAGAACTACCCTACAACCCAGCAACTGTACTACTAGGTATTTATTCAAAGGATACAAACATAGTGATTTGGAGGGGCACATGCACCCCAATGTTTATAGCAGAAATCTCCACAATAGTCAAAATATACAAAAAGTCCAGATGTCCCTCAACAGATGAATGGATAATGGATAAAGAAGTGGTGTCATATATATACATGTATATATATGACACATATATATACATGTATATATATGACACATATATATATGACACCATTTCTTTATATATGTGCATATGTGTATATATATACATATATACTTATACATATACCTACACATATACATACAATAGAATATTACTCAGCCATCAAAAAGAATGTAGTCTTGCCATTTGCAACGATGTGGATGGAACTAAAGGGTATTATGCTAAGTGAAATAAGTCAGTCAGAGATAGACAAATAACATATGATTTCACTCACATTGGAATTTAAGAAACAAAACAGATGAACATAGGGAAGGGAAGGAAAAATAAAATAAGATGAAAACAGAGGGAAGCAAACCAAAAGAGATGCTGAACTCTAGGAAACAATCTGAGGGTTGCTGGAGAGGAGATGGGTGGGGCAAAGAATAATTGGGTGATGGGTATTAAGGAGGGCATTTTATATAATGAGCACTGGGTGTTATATGCAACTGATGAATCATTAAATTCTAGCTCTGAAACTAAATATATATATATATATATATATATACACACACAAATAAATATTAATTTAATAAAAGCAGGTTCAGAAAAACCTCTTTACCTCCATCTTTAGCTGCCTACCTATATTAGAATGATAGCTATTAAGAAAGATTCCTCTTTACCTAAGAAACTTAACTATGTAATTGGACAGCTTTCATTTTCCAGACATCTTCTTTCACCTTCCTGCTAATGGTCTTCCTACCCTTTATATCCTTAGATGCTGTCCTTCTCCTTAGCTCATATAAACATCATGTTGCCTGACTGTCTTTGGAATTAACATGACTGTGGATTCCCTGAATGTATACTATTTTAATTTTCTCCTGTTAATCTGGTTCATGTCAACTTGATTCTTAGTCTAGCTAGAAGGCTCATTTTTTAAAAGATTTTAAATAAATAAAATCTTAATTTATTTGACAGAGAGGGAGAGCACAAGTAGGGAGAGAGGTAGACAGAAGGAGGGGGAGAAGTAGACTCACCGCTGAGCAGAGAGCCCGATGTGGGACTCGATCCCAGGACCCCAGGATCATGACCTGAGCCAAAGGCAGGCAGTTAACCAACTGAGCCACCCAGGTGCCCATAGAAGGATCTTAGAGAGTATAATAAATGTATTCTCCCCAACAGATGTAAATAATTTATTTAAATAATTTTATTTTGATAGCCATTCTACATTTTCACTATTTTTTCATTTTAGTATAATCTATCTACCCAGATAGCTTGGCAGCTTTTTGGTTTTCTTGTTTTGTTTTAAAGATTTTATTTATTTATTAGAGAGAGAGAGCGAGAATGAGAAAGAGAGAGAGCGAGCACGAGAAGGGGGGGTGGTCACAGGGAGAAGCAGACTCCCTGCGAAGCAGGGAGCCTAATTAGACACTCAATCTCAGGACTCCAGTATCATGACCTGAGCCGAAGGCAGTTGCTTAACCCAAGTGCCCCTTGTCGTTTTTTTTTTTATTTGTTTTTGCATATCTGTCCAATTATCTGCTTAAGATAAACTCTAAAAAGTGGAACAGCTTGGACAGAGGATGAGCCCTAAAATAGACAACTCATAGCTCATAGAAACCCCCCATCCTAAAAAAAAAAAAAAGAAAAGAAACCCCCCATCCTGCCTACAATAGTGGAGCCATTGGTTTTGCTTTGCTAGAGTTGATTCCCCCTTTCCCTTAGAAAACAGGCTATATGGGAGCAGGGGGGATGCAGATCTCCACCTTTCAAGTGGTAGAAAAGGCTAACAACACACCTAGGCCCATCACACAAACCTGGCAGATCAAAAAAGTGTCAGAGATTGTTTCTGGGATGGACCATGACCCTGATAGGTCCAGGGAGAGGCAGGGTCAGGGCCTGGGCTGGAACTACAGGGTCTGCCAGCAGTAAAGCTGATAAAGCTTGTGGATAAAGTCAGTCACCTCAGGGAGAGTATTGCCCAAGAATGAAGCCAATACAAAGGAAGGCAAAGCTGAGAGATGGTGGAGAGAGGCTTTATTTTGGTCCCTGGACTCTGATGGATCTGGATCCAGCTTTATTCCCTGGATCCTTTGACTTTTTGACCTGATGTGTGTGTATATATATATATATATATATATATATATATATATATATATATATATATATATCTCCATCTCATTCCCCCTCCAGTCTTAAATCACTGCAGTCTCTCTCTCTCTCTATCTCTCTCTCTCTCATAACTAAAAAAAGTATTGAATAAGCAAAAGAGTCCTTCTCTGGGGCTGGCCCCCAGGATACAGGCACTGGCCCCGGGGCCCTGTCAGGGGACACTTAGGGATCCTGGTCAGCTGCCTGGTCTCCATGGCTAATCCCATGCCCAACAACCGTCAGGAGCTTGGCTGGCCAAAGACAAGAGTGAGTACTTGGAGATAAGTAGGTCAGCATTTCACCTGGGTAGAGACATTCCTCCTCCATCTCCACAGAGATGCCCGCAGAGGCCTTGTTTACTTCCTTATTGTTCTGCAGAATAATAATTTCATTTTAAAGGGTGGGGTCAATGTTCATAGCAGCAATGCCCACAGTGGCCAAACTGTGGAAAGAACCAAGATGCCTTTCAATGGATGAATGGATAAAGAAAATATGGTCCATATATACAATGGAATATTATGCCTACATCAGAAAGGATGGATACCCAACTTTTGTATCAACATGGATGGGACTGGAAGAGATTATGCTGAGTGAAATAAGCCAAGCAGAGAGAGTCAGTTATCATATGGTTTCACTTACTTGTGGAGCATAAGGAATAATATGGAAGACATTGGGAGATGGAGAAGAGAAGTGGGTTGGGAGAAATCGGAGGGGAGACAAATCATGAGAGACTGTGGACTCTGAGAAACAAACTGAGGGTTTGGGGGGTATGGGGTAAGCCTGGTGGTGGGTATTATGGAGGGCTCATTTGCATGGAGCACTGGGTGTGGTCCATAAACAATGAATTTGGGAACACTGAAAAAATAAAATAAAATTCAAAAAAAAAGGTGGGGGCAAAGGGCTTATTGTTAGCTAAGTATGAGAAACTCTGGGCTGAAGAACTATGAACAACTTTGCTTTTAAGTGTTTACTTCTGAACTTCTCAGACTGATTAACATGCTAATATTCATCAAGACTCTACAGTGGTTCCATGTGGTCTGGACTTGCAAATGCCAGACAGCTCAAAATCTGCCAGGTGAGAGTCCTGGGCTACACCTTCCAAACTGAAGACTTTAAGCAAGTCACTTAACCTTTCTGAGCCTTAGTTCCTTCATCTCTAAATCACCAACTTCTGAGGGCTGCAAAATGTTTGAACAACAGCTGAAGCATTGAAAGTCTACAATAAATGTTAGCTATTAACATTTTAGGATTAAATTCCACAATGAACTTCTTCTATTATTGCTTTATCAATTTATCTTCTTGACCAAATGCACAGCCCCCTCCATTCTATTTGTACTTGTGTTTATACCCCAAATACAACCCCAGCAGAGCAGAGAGCAAATCATGCTTTACTGCTTGCTGCTATGGCAGGAGGCCTGTTGACAGGAGGTGACAATGGAAGGTATAGTTTAAGCCGTTAAATCAAAGGAGTCAGCTGGGAGTCAAGGTCACCTTGACTTTTGACCTCCACACTGGCTTTAGTGCCTGTTGAAGTTCTTCATGTGTAAACTGTGGTCACAGTGCATCTGCCAGCGTGGAGCTGCTCTTCTCAGTTGAGGTTTGTTCAGGACTTTGATTCAGGATATTTTTCTCTATTCTCTTTTTGTGTTTTTGGAATTTACAATCTTAAAATGTTGCCATTCGAGATGAAGTTTTTTATTAGAATGTGCACACTGAGTAATTGGGGTAAATGAAGATATGGAGCATTCTAGATCCCACACATCCTGCTTTGCCTGGCTGAGAGAGGAAGAGGCAGGTAGGCAAGAGGATAGGCTATTTACAACTGCATTGCAGAAGGGTACTTCTTGAGGTGGTAAGCTTAATGATCAGACACTGCTGCCTCTGAACTTCTGCCAAGAAGTCAGTATTTTAAACATTGTTTTGTTTTTGGCTGGCCCCAAAATATGTTACAGTTCCTCCCAAGGAGAAAATTCTCATCTCTTCAGATACCTCCTTGAAGCCCAGTGCAATAAATATGGACTGGCTCCTTAAAAACCTTGTTCATCCCCAGGTGCAGTTTTCAGTATCCTTGGTCTCTTTACTTGATTGCAATTGGTAACCAGTCTTTTCAGGTTTTTGTTTTGTTTTTTGTTTTGTTTTTTCACCAGTACCTTCTATGTGGCAATCAGATCAATGGTAGTCAAAGGCTTTTTAAATAGGCTTAATAGATGTATATACATACTTATATATTGGTAAAATCTGATTGAGGAGTATAAAGAAATATAAAGGGTTTTTTTAATAAACAAATAAATTTACTTAAGTAAAAGCATATTTTTATGTTATTTAAATTTGATTAATTAACAAGGAAAGTATTTTTTATAAATGGTAAATGATGTGAGAAACAAAGGCAGAAGAAAAATATTAAATGTCCTTACTACCTACAACTTACTGACTAGTCCTTGAAACAGGCAGTGTGACATTCCTCTAGGGGACACAACTGCCTTGATATTGACACTTTGCTAAGGGCAAAAGGAAATCCTAGCCAAAGCCCCGCACCCATCCAGGATCCTATGACCCTACTTTAACATGTAAGAATTCTTTTGGAAACTTCCTTTATCTCCTTACTCCCCAAGATACATGTTGGCCATCATCTCCAAGCATATGGCCCACCAATAAACATCTGAAGGGTCTCATGACTAAGATTTTTTTTATTATTATGTTAGTCACCATACAGTACTTCATTAGTTTTTTATGTAGTGTTCCATGACTAAGATTTTATTAAGAAGTAATAAATGACCTTTCCCAACAAGAGTTACCCTCTACAAGGTCCTGGAAAGCTTGTTTCCAAAATTCCTGAGAGACTTACATTATCCTTAACCACCTCCCAACTTGATATATATAATGGGCCACTCCTCATGACCCCAGTGCAACTCTTTCTGCCATGGGTCCTGTCCCATGCTTTTATAAAGCCACCTTTTTGCACCAAAGATGTCTCAAGAATTATTTCTTGACCATCAGCTTGGAATCCTAATGTCTTTTCTACATCAGTAAACAAATAACAAAACAGATGGTGCGTAGAGGTGTCAAAACTTGTGTCCCAGGTATTGGAACAACACGGGACCCCTTCCCCAGAGCAAGGTAGGAAAAGAGTTTACTCCCTTGCTCTTGGCTGATCCATGTCTGTGAAAGTGTCCTAGTCACTCTAGAACATAAAACAGGTGTTGGGCAGTTGCACATGTATTTCAGTATATTAAAAATTCAAATAGTAGCATATACCCAGTTCAAGTGTTCTGAGGAAAACAGTGCAAAGGAGGGTTCCCTCAGAGACCCTACCCAGAGGCCCAATGGTGCAGGGAGGCCCAGTGCTAGAGACTGAATTTTCAAGGATCAACATTTTAAACGTAGTTCTTTCCCTCCCTCTCTCCAGTTTATCTGTAACTCTTTACTTACTTTTCTCACCTCTTTCTCTGATTAAGTAAGAAGGAAAGGAAGAGCAAGCTGAACATTTTAGACCAAGCAATTAATCTTTTTCTGCAGTATTCACTTATTTGCAGACACCCTGTATTGCCAAGAGGGTTCACCAAGCAAAGCCCCACAATGCTTCCTCCTAAATGTCTGTCCCAGTCAGTCATTCTTCTACCAGTGGTGATCCATCTCTGTTTCCAGGTCAACAAAAAAGTGTCCCTCTTCTCCCCAAATATAAGACTGTTAAAAAACAAAATTCAACCAAGTGAATTTGAAGATCTAATTGGTTTTATTAAGTGATTCATGAATTGTGCAGCATTCCATCTAGCAAGCACAAAGATGCTGGAAGAGTTGTACAAATAGAAGGTTTTATATAGGAAGGAGGATAGTGCAAGGAAGTTATTAACAAAAGAAAAAAAAAGATTGTTTCAGGCCCAGGTGACTCTTGGGGTGGAATGGTCCAGAAGGATTTGTATCATGCAGATTACCTCACAAGTGCTGAGGAGGAAATATCAGATTGAGTATTAAAAGGTCACATTCCTGGAATAGGTTGAAACTATAATTAAGTCTTGGTTTGTTGTTTGCTGTTGCTGTTGCTTGTTGCTGTTTACTCCATTTGGAGCTTGTTGCCTCTTTTTTAATACACATGCTGTCTGACTCTGAGAATTTGATCATAAACACGGTTGTGAATAGCACCGGGTCTTAAGAGAAACTAGTCTTGCTGCAATCAATGGCAACACCTCATGATCAAGTCAAAGCTAAACCTCTCTCCTTGCCTCACAATAGGACGCACAGCAGGGCATTATCCTTCTTTATCCAAAAGCAGAAGGGAAGAACCTTAAACTTTCTTATAGAACTTTTGAAAAATGAATCAGAGTGCAAGGACTCATCCTCTCGGTGAGTGCCACTGATGAACAATGTGGCTGGCAGATGGAGTTGGAAATGATTGCTGCCTGCAAAGAAATCACAGTTATTTTCATATTAATATTTCTATTCAGCTTTTTTGGTTGGCATTTGCCAGATATTTCTTTTCTATCCCTCTATTTTCCACTGTCCTGTCCTATGTACCACATTGAACATACAATGAAACACCATGAGTCTGACATCTCTCTTGTTTTTTCTATCAGCCAACTCAGCCAAATGCACTCAGATAAGTTCCTCCAAATGCAGCACAGAGCAGGGACCCTATGTTGCTGAGTAGACAAGTGGGAGGCCCAGAAGATGTCACTTGAATTCTCATGATTGATCTTTCCCATCATGCTTATGATTGGGAGAACATGCAGTCACACTTAGGGTTGAGTACTAAAACTTTGTTAAAAAAGTAAAAGGGATTAACTAGAGCTAACTTTTTACTAAGTGTGGCCTGATAATAATTCTCTTCTGAGACTTTTTCTAGGATTATATTAACAGTATTTAAGTAAATATTTAATAACTACCAGCCAACAGTCAATATGTATCCATCCAATGTGTATCTATTCCAATGTGTGGAATAGTGGTTCAGAGTGGTTAACAAAGAAAGAGAAATCCATAAACCTGCCTTCCAAGTGTTGTTTGCTGGGACTGTGACCAAGACATAAATATAAAGTCTTTATTAGTAGAGCCTGGGGATTAAGTGCATGGGCTTTGGAGTCAGGCAGATCTGAAAGCTAATCTCAGTTCTGCCACTTTTTAGACATGTTAGCTAACTTCTGTAAGAACAGGTTTCCTCACCCTCAGAATAGGAGCAATAATTCTACCTCATAGAAATTTTGGAAGGATCACTTGAGAAAATGTACATGGTCTACTTCAAAACTGAAGTCTTAATTTGTCTCAGTACATTACTTGGGAGAATGAGGAGTCAGGTCTTGCACTGAAGTGGTTATTTTGTCCTGCATAACAGAGAATTCTTACTCCAGAATATCCTGAAAATCATGAGATGAGCAGAGAATTTTGGAGAAAATGAGCGAAGAACTGAACAGGTACTTTTTGGGGGACAATACCCAGGTGGCCAATGAACATAGAAGAGAGTGGGTGTTAAACCTCACTGTACTGGGAAATTCAAAGCAAAACCATGGTGGGCTGCCATACACACTCACCAGCACAGCTACCAAGAGCATGACTGGCAATACCAGGTGTGGATGAGAGTATAGTGTGTGGGAATGTGAATTAATGCACCCACTTTGGAAAATAGTTCAGCACTGTCTACTGATGTGAAGGATGAGCATGGTCCATAGTCCAGCAACTCCATGTGCATCAGGAGATACGTGCAAGAGTGTTCATAGCAGCATTGTTGCAACAACCGTAATCTGGAATTGGCTCAGATGCTATTCAACAGTAGAATGGATAAGTGGATTTATATTCATGCAATGGAAAGTTATATATCAATGAAGATAAATTAATTTCATCTGCATGTAACAATATGGATAAATCTCAAATGTGATATTGAGCAAGAGAAGCTGAACACAAAAGAACCCATACTGTGAGATTCCATGGGTGTGAAATTCAAAAACTGCAGGAAGAAAACAAACTTGGAGATGCATATTTGGTAATCGATGATCAAAAAGAACAGGGAAGTGATTACCTTAAATGTCAGGGTGGAGGCTACTTTTGGTGGGGAATGAAGAATTTGTGAGAAGGGGGAACTGGGTGGTTTCTGGAGTGCTAGCAGTGTTGTGTTTCTTTTTCAATATAGACAACACTCATATGTGTGTTTGCTTTGTGATAATTCTCTCAGATGCATATTTTTGTTTTGTAAACTCTTTCTGTATGTGTGTCATATTTCACCACAAAAAGGCTTAGAAAAAGAAAATGTGTGTAAATGTTTAGCACAGCTTAAGTTCTCATTAAATAAAGTAGTTGTTGGTTTTCTTAATATTAGTTTGGAGAGAGGAGGAGTCAAGATGGCGGAGAAGTAGCAGGCTGAGACTGCTTCAGGTAGCGGGAGATCAGCTAGATAGCTTATCTAAAGATTGCAAACACCTACAAATCCAACGGGAGATCGAAGAGAAGAAGAACAGCAATTCTAGAAACAGAAAATCAACCACTTTCTGAAAGGTAGGACTGGCGGAGAAGTGAATCCAAAGCGACGGGAAGATAGACCGCGGGTG
>NW_019154179.1:2365152-2535833 GCF_002288905.1 Enhydra lutris kenyoni | reverse complement strand
TGGGGATAAAAATATATTATATGTTTATAAAAAATAAAATTAAAAAAAATTAATAAAAAAATATTAGTTTGGAGATGCTTCATTGTAACTGCAAAACTAGATGAAATACTTCAAACTGACAACTCTTTTTCTAGTAGTAAAAGCTAAGACAAAGACAAAAAGTGCCTAGCCCATGAGTGCATCAGGAGATGCCATTGGATAGGGACTTTTTCACTGCATGTTAACCAAGCCAGCAGGCTGCTGGCAACTGCAGGACACAGTGCCTTGTAAGGCCATGTCCAGCAGAACTCAGAATTACCTAGGCTGTGTAAGCAAGATTTTCTGAAAGTAGAGACAGCTATGGACATTTTATGAATCTTTCCTGGTGATTCTAACCTGCAGCCAGAGTTGAGAAGTCTGTACCAGTGCTGAGGTGGAGGATGGCTGCTGTTGTCAGAGGAACATCTATGCTCCCAAGGAGAATAGATACCTTAGAGGTGGAGCAGAAGAGTCTTCAGCAGACCCCACACTCTCAAGGAATTCATGTAGCAGGCTGAGAAGAGTAGTGGTGGTGGTGCCTCCTCTGAGTAGCAAGTTGGGAGAGGTTTGTTTCTTAAGGCAGCAGAGCTTCTGTGTTCACAGTAGTTATCTTATGTCCCATTCAGTGCTCAATATTGGAATTACTTTTTCAGAGAAGGGCATTGGCGTCCCTTTGGTCCAACATCATCCTGGATAATAGCCCATATACTGACTGCACAGACACCAGTTGTTGAAAATATGGTTTTCAGACCTCCTAAGAAATTTTGACTTTTTAATTACTTAAAAAGTTATAAGCTTTTTCAGTGGTATAACAATAACCAAAAATGTCAACTTATACATTTATGAGTCTCTCCCAAGACACATGTGCCTCTAGAGACAAAAGATATGAAATGAAGATAAGAGAAACTGAGCTTACCTGAAGGATGTGGCTCAGAAAAAAATCCAGAGGACACCAGGACAAAATAGTCATGTCTCTCTGCCCCTGACATGAGTACAGCCTTTGTGTATAGCATTTCAATTCAAGTCTGATAGAAACACTTGGAGTTGCCATCAGACTCCACAAGGTAAAGGTCACAGTTCCAAACAGGATTGTCCCCACTTAAGATGCCAGCCACAAATTCAGGAATCTCCATGCCATATGTACTTCTGACTGAATGACTACAAGTTCAGGAGGCTCCCATGCTCGCCTCTCCACCTTTGTTTCATTAATTCACTAGATCGATTCACAGGACTCAAGAAATCACTGTATTTAAAAATACAGTTTTGGGGCGCCTGGGTGGCTCAGTGGGTTAAGCCGCTGCCTTCGGCTCAGGTCATGATCCCAGGTCCTGGGTTCGAGCCCCACATCGGGCTTTCTGCTCAGCAGGGAGCCTGCTTCCTCCTCTCTCTCTGCCTGCCTCTCTGCTTACTTGTGATTTCTCTCTGTCAAATAAATAAATAAAATCTTTAAAAAAAATACAGTTTTATTATAAAAGATTCAAATCAGGGTGAAACATGAAAAGATACATACGGCAAGGTCTGGAAGAGTCATAACACAGAGCTTCCATGACCTCCAAGGAAGCAGGGAGAAAGGCCAGACAAATTCTTTATTATACAATAAGCTTCATACTTTGGGACACAATGTTGTAGAAGAGGTAAAACAGGATAGTCATATTATGAAGACTGAGCTTTTGTCTAAAGCAAAAGTCCCATATGTAATGGGACTTTTTTTTTTTTAAGATTTATGTATTTACTTGTGATAGAGATAGAGCACGTGAGAGCATGGAGGGAAGGGACAGAGGAACAGGGAGAGAGAGCATCTCAAGCAGACTTCCCACTGAGAGCAGAGCCCAACTCGGGACTTGATGTCTAGCTCCTGAGATCATGACCTGCACTGAAATCAGGAGTCAGTCACCTAACCAACAGAATCACCCAGGCACCCTGGAATGGGACTTCAAATAAACCAAATGATCAAATTCAAAATGTTCTTTTTATTTAATTAATTTATTTTTTTAAGAGTTTAGTTATTTGACAAATTTAGTTATTTCACAAGTAGGCAGAGAGGCAGGCAGAGAGTGAGAGGGAAGCAGGCTCCCCGCTGAGCAGAGAGCCAAATGAGGGGCTTCATCCCAGGACCCTGAGATCACAACCTGAGCCAAAGGCAGAGGCTTTAACCCACTGAGCAACCCAGGTGCCCCCAAAATGTTCTTTTTAAACCAAACTGCTAACTGGCAAATCTAAAATGTCCTGCCACCCTACAGATTGTAGGCTCATGAGGAAGATCAATTTAAAGGTTATGGAACTGACTAGCACCAATAAAACTTTCCAGTTTATATAAATCACACTAATTAGGTAGCAATTTACAGTAAGGAATGTTTCGAATAGGTGATTGAGAATCATTGTGCCAGATTTTTGGCACCCTTTCAACCTGCAGCAAAGCCAACGAGACATATTAAATAAGAGAATTGTGCTTGGTGATTGTGGAATGGGAACAGAGGCAACCTCCCTGCTCCCGTACTCTCACCTTTGACTCTTATCCCTACAATCCAGATGTAGCACATCACCCTTCTGTTTTCATGGTAGAATGCTTTCCTTAGACATGCTTATGTTTATCTGTTTATATGTAACCTTTATTTAAATGATATTGTATTTTCTCAAGGACATATCAAAGTCATCTTAATTGACATTTGTCAACCAAAATTTAACAGGTTTCCCTCAGTGCATATTTACTATCAAACCTGAGGGTTAATCTCATAGTCTTATCCACTTTAAAATTAGTTATGACCAGTCACTTCCAGAGAATCAATTTCTGACCTTAACCCAGATTTTGGTGTGTACACTTTTGTACACTATGAGAGAACTTAGTCTGTGAGTATAATTCAAAGTTACTGTTCAAGTCAGCCAGTGTTTACTTTTTCAGGCATGTGTGACTAATCATAGGCATTTATTATGTGCTTAGTTGCCTAGATGGTATGTCCTAAGCTAGAGCCTTTAAAAACATTGTTTTCTTGATATTTGGTTGTTCAGTTGAAGCCTTTACATATCTTTCATCAGTGGGACATGAATAAAGAGTAGAGTTACTTCAGAATGAGTCTGGCACAGTCCCAGGACTATGGAGAAGTTAGAGGCAGGAAGGAGAGTTCAAGAATGTTATTTCTGCCTGGAGTGGATCTCCAATGTGTATGTTTTTTATTTTCCAAAATTCAGTGAAGAAGCAGCTGTTCTAAGGACTCAATCCTGTGGCAGGACATCACAGTAAGCTTTAGTTATTCATCACCCAGCATCTGCTTTATATGCTGATGTTTCAGAAGCACTCATGATGGTTCATTCTTGAATCTAAAAGACCAGAGTTGGACACACAGATGACATCCCAGTGGTGTACACTCAACACCCACACCACATGCAGTTTTGTCAAGATTCTGTCACAAAGCCAATGTGTCTTCTTTGAGAGCAGCCATTAGAAGAAATTGTTTTTGTCAGCTGCCCAATGGAGCAGGCCAACCTCTGCATGGGCGGTCCATTTGTTTTCTCTTGGGAGTGGTCCCAGATGTTTCACGTGTCCACTGTGAGGCATGTGACAGACATGCCTCAGAGAACAGCACTGTGCTGTGAGCCAGGTAGTAACATCAGAGACTCTGCCAGAAATTAGTGTGAGCCTCAGTGAACTCTGAGTCAATACCTATGCATAGAAGCCCCTGCACTGGCAGCTGCAAACCTCCCAAGATCCACAAATTCAGCATGTCTCAAACAAGAACCATGATACACTTCCACAAACTCCTTCTCTATGTGCTTCCTGTCCTAGTCACTGATACCACTATCCATCAAGAAACATGGAAATCTCTCTGGGGTCTCTTCCCTTACCCCTGAGGATTCCATCAAGTTCTGCCATTTGCTCTCCAAATCTTCTCAAATATATCCATTTGTCTCTATCCCTAATGTCATAGTTCAAGTGGGACCCAATCTCCCACCTGAAGAAATCTGACACTTTCTTAACTGGTCAGCCTCATCTGCTGCTCCTCCACCTGCTCTCCACCCTAGTCCAGGGTGATTTTTTAAAACACAAATACATCACTGCCCTGATGAAAGCCTTCCACAGTCTCCCACTAGTTTCAGGACATCAATATCCAAGCTTGATGTGGTCTGCGCCTGTAATTGCAGCTTCTTCTTGGGCCACACAACCCCTAAGTCTTGACAAAAAAGTCCTGCTAGCTATGTTCTCATCCACCCTCCTTCCCACTAGACATTTCTACCTGCTATTCCTTCTGCCTGCAATGGGAACTTCTCAATACCACCCCCATTTGTTTTATTATGGTAAAATAGAAACAACTAATATGTACCATTTTAACCATTTTAAATATACAGTTGTGTGGCAATAAATACACTCATGTTGTCATGCAAAAAATGCAAAACATGTCACTAGTTTGCATGTCACTCTTGTACAGGGACTATGCTAATCTTCTCTGTATTGTTCCATTTTTAGTCTGTGCCACTGAAGTGAGTCTTCATCCTCTTTTCACTATAAAGTCTGACTCATCCTGCAGATCTTAGCTTCAAGTCACTTATTCAGGGAAGCCTTCCAAAACCAGGCCCATCTCCTGTCAGACAACCCCTTGACTGCACAGTACCCAGCATGAGCGACACAAGCTCCGTGAGGTCAGCACTCAAGGCCAGAGGTGGTAGGCACACAGTAGCTCAGTGCATCCTAGTTAAATGAATAAGTGAATGAATGAATGAGTGAATGAATGAAGAAATGCAATTCTACCCATAGTAAAGACCACCTTGGCACTTTTGTAGAAAGCCATGTCTTGACATGGCTTACATTGTTTTGACCTCCATTCCAGTGTAAGATCTTGGCTTCACCTTTGGAAAACTAAAACCAATAGTGGGAGAGGTTTTTTTTAACCTTTTCTCAAACAGAAAAATTGCTATTCACACTTCACCTTTCATAAAAGAAGAAAACATGTAGTAATTTTTAAATCATGTGTTTTAATTTAATTCTATTTATCAGGGTTTCAAAACTACTGAATCTAGACTCAGGGTTCTGCAGCAGTTTGTAATTTTTAAAAACTAATGCAAAGTAGAGCTTATTTTGCACAAGCCTACAAGAAAGTAAGCCTGATCCTGCCCCACAACATTTGCATAGAAGTCTCTATCATCCATCAGGGCTACTAGTGGGGTCTAGAGGTGGCTTTCCTCAGAACATGGGGCTGTCTTCACCCACCATGGAAATCTTGTCATGCTCACCCCCCCAAGAAACCTTGCTATGGGCCAGAAATAGCAGATCTAGGCTTTCATGGAACCAAGGACTCCAACCCTGAGTTACAGCTAGAACAGCTGACACTCACATTACCCTTCACATTTTATGTGTTATTCATAACACCAGGAGCTAGGGATCAACATCATCATCAACACAGTACCCTAATTTTACAGATGAGGGGAAAACATTCAGAGGTCAAGCAGCTGGTCCAAGATTTCTCAGCTGCAGCTGGACCAGATTTGGCATCTAGTTTTGATGCCAAAACCCTTGCTTACTCTTTTCATTTCATTTTGCTCCATATGACATTAACTGCTGCATTTTTAGAGGCAACTTCTATTATAATGGTGCCCTTGAAGTGGTATAAATAATGATTCTCTGGCCACTCTGCACATGGTCAAAGCCATAGAAAGTAGGAAGAAATGTAGCCTATGATTATAAGGTCCTTTTTTTCCCCCCCAAGATTTATCCATCCACTTCAGAAAGAGAGTGAGAAAGAGAGCATGAGGGAAAAGGGGCTGCAAACTTCGAACAAACTTCTACTGAGCTGGGAGTCCAACTCAGGATTCAATCCCACAACCCATGAGATCACAACCTGAGCAGAAAGCAAGAGTTGAACACAACTGACCGAGACCCATATGTTCCTATAAGGCCCTTGAATATGACTGAACACTTGGGCACTGGTAGCACTCTATGGTTATTCAGTGTGTTGACTCATGGGCTGATGAAAAGTCTGAGAGGAGGTATCACATGATGATCAAGACAGTCTGGTAACACACAAAACCCTAAAATATCCTGGGCCTATGAGCTGTCCCCCAGAATCTGCCTCTGCTGAAGAGAATGTCCTAGACACAGGCTAGGAGCTGATTACTGCCTGGATATCTGGAGTTACAAAGTAATTTCACTTTATCTTGGGGGGAAAAAGCTAGAATGCTCTCTGCCTCTAAGCACAGCATCTGGTAGGCAGGTCCCCCAGGTTTCCTCTAATCCTGTCTGTCTCCACCCTCTTCATGGAGAACATGGTGAAGAGCACACTAATTTCTTGGATCAAAGCAAGAACAAAATGCATAACACTCCCACTGTAAGATCAGAGCGTGCTTAGATAACCCCATGGGCTCTTGGCTGAAGAGGTGATGAGAGAGAGGCGCCTATCCTGAGGTTACAGACTGAAACCTTCTGACACCTGTTCCCTTGCTACCACCATCCCTGTCCAGCCTTGGCTGCACTGAGCCAAAGTTTCCAGTGACCAAAAATGTCCCTAAGACTGGCATCTCCTATCTCCCCATTAAGTTTTCCTTTTTTTGTATTTACAAATCCACCTTTCATCACCTCTGCTGAGTGTTCTCAGCACCATACTCCCTGTGACCCTCATCTCCTTTTCTCTTGGCCACAGCTCATTTATTTCATTTATTGACTGTCAAAACTCCAACTGGAGCAGAATATAGGTGATTTAGTTTTATTAACACAGCAATGTGTACTCACATTCCCCAAAGTTTATTATTTACCTTCATCTTATATTTTCCAAAACCTCTTTTTTTTTTAATTTTATTTTTTATAAACATATATTTTTATCCCCAGGGGTACAGGTCTGTGAATCGCCAGGTTTACACACTTCACAGCACTCATCATAGCACATACCCTCCCCAATGTCCATTATCCCACCCCCCCAACCCCCCCTCCCCCCATTAACCCTCAGTTTGTTTTGTGAGATTAAGAGTCACTTATGGTTTGTCTCCCTCCCAATCCCATCTTGTTTCATTGACTCTTCTCCTACCCCCTTAACCCACCATGTTGCATCTCCTCTCCCTCATATCAGGGAGATCATATGATATTTAACAAAGAAATCTCTCCAGGGTTCCTTCATCTTACTTCAGTGATATCACCTGCCACTTAATTCTGAAAGCACTTCAAACTGTTGGGGTGGTAGGGGCTAGGCGGAGCTGTTTTATATTATTTTCATGATTTTTTAAATTACTGTCATTATCATTATTATTATTAAGCATTAATTCCCACTGTGATGCTTACTTATAAAATTCTCTCCTGACTTAAAAAAAATTCTGCTTTTGTATTTCTTGAAATTAATGGTTTTATGGTTGAATCTTAACTTTGTCGGCTTAAGAATAATTTCCACTGAACTGTGTATTCCATACCTGCTCATTTCCCCATTAAGGTGTGTGTTTTCATACAAAGACACTGCGTGTGTGAAAGGCATCAAGAACATGCCTGTGGTTAAGATGCACAACACCCTGCTTGTTCAGGTATTTATTCCTGTTCTTTAACTTTTCCTTGCTTTCCAGGGAAAACTGATGCTCTGAGAAAACCACAGGTAGTTGTAGGGAAATACTAATGATCTTTTTTTTTTTTTTTAAAGGCATGGGTGATTTTTTTTTTTAAGATTTATTTACTTATTTATTTGACAGAGATCACAAGTAGGCAGAGAGGCAGGCAGAGAGAGAAGGGGAAGCAGGCTCCCTGCTGAGCAGAAAGCCCAATGTGGGGCTCAATCCCAGGACCCTGAGATCATGACCTGAGCCGAAGGCAGAGGCTTTAACCCTCTGAGCAACCCAGGAGCTCCTACTAATGATCTTTCGAGGGGAAACTCTTACATATCCATTATCAAGTGCTTATTTGGTTCTAGCACTTATAGTTTAAATCACTTAAAATTATGCATTATCATGAATTTTGAAGGGCCCATTTAACAAACCTGTTGAAATTATGGACTGAATGGAAAAGCTGCAGAAAAGACACTGAAGACTGGCACACTGAGCTGGAAACATCTGTGCTACTTTTTTTCTACTGATATTGAAAGGGCTAATCCAAAGAAGTCCTGAGGCTGCAAAGTATGGCATTTTGCTGAGAATTAGATTTCTCAGTTTACTGAAAGCAAAACAGATTGCTACACACTGCTATGTGTGATCACTCAGCGTGTGTAGGAGGATTTGTGTCTTGTAACAAAACAACAAGCTGTAAATAGTTCTGAAAGCTGAGAGTTGGGGGCCCATAAGCACAGGAAGCTGGCTAGGGATGCAGCTATGGTAATGGGAACAGTGTCCTAGCCAGATGTATATCACTGGGTAAGTACCAACCTGACTTCTTGGTGCTTCAAAATAAATTGCTAAGCAAATGTTGAAAAACAAAAACAAAACTGGGGGCATCACGTTACCTGATTTCAAGCTTTACTGCAAAACTGTGATCACCAAGACAGCATGGTACTGGCATAAAAACAGACACATAGACCAGTGGAACAGAGTAGAGAGCCCAGATATGGACCCGCAACTTTATGGTCACCTCATCTTCGACAAAGCAGGAAAAAATATACAGTGGAAAAAAAGACAGTCTCTTCAATAAATGGTGTTGGGAAAATTGGACAGCTATGTGTAGAAGAATGAAACTCAACCATTCTCTTACACCACACACAAAGATAAACTCAAAATGGATAAAAGACCTCAATGTGATGCAGGAATCCATCAGAATCCTAGAGGAGAACATAGGCTGTAACCTCTTTGACATCGGCCACAGCAACTTCTTTCAAGACATGCCTCCAAAGGCAAAGGAAACAAAAGCAAAAATGAACTTTTGGGACTTCATCTAGATCAAAAGCTTTTGCACAACAAAGGAAACAGTCAAAAAACCAGGAGGCAACCCACAGAATGGGAGAAGATATTTGCAAATGACAATAAGACAAAGAGCTGCTATCCAGGATCTTATAAAGAACTCCTCAAACTCAACACAGTGCAACAGAGTTCCCCTTTCTCTACATCTTTGCCAACACCTATTTATTTCTCATTTTGTTAATTTTAGCCATTCTGACAGCTATGAAGTAGAATCTCATCATGGCTTTGATTTGTATTTCCTTGATGATGAGTGATGTTGAGAATATTTTCATGTGTCTGTTAGTCATCTGAATGTCTTCCTTGGAAAAGTGTCTATTCAGAGATAACTAGAAATTTAATTACATAGCATTACTTGTACATTTTACTATCAGATCTAAATATGTTCTAATTTAAATAATGTCTTATACACAGCACTCAACACTGGTTTTCCAGGTAAGGACATAAGATATAAAGATATAAAGCACATTTTAATCATTTATAGTTGTGAACTATACCACTCAAATATAACCAGTAACTCTGAAGACAGATATTATCTATTGTTTTATAACAAATTGTCCCAAAATTTATTGGGTAATAAACCAATAAACATTATTAAATAATGTTTATTTAATTGTTTTAATTATTTTATTGTTTATAATAAAACAATGAACATTAATATCTCTTGCAGATTAATGAAGTTGTCCTGGCTCCAGGTCTTTTACAAGGTTGTAGTCAAAATGCAGGTCAAGGCTACAGGGATCTGATGGCTTGATAGGCTGGAGTCATCATTTCTAGTCCACATTGTAGCAGTGAGGAATTAAACTCCACATATTAAAGGGAGGAGTGTCGAATAGTTTGCAGGCGTGTCCTAAAAGTATATATGGTTATAGATAAATGTAAATTACTTTTAAATACTTATAGTTTATTTTAAGGTACAATTTATATGATGTAAAATTCATATATCTTAAGTGTACAGCTGAGTGACTTTTTACTTGAGTGTCTACCTCTGTAACCACCACAAAGATCAAAATATATAACAACTTCATCTCCATCATGTGAATTCCTTTGAATTTTTTATGTACAGAATCACCACCTATGAATAAAGACACCTTTGATTCTCCCTTTTTGATTTATAATTTTCATTTCTTTTCTTGACTTTATGTACTACCAGGACCTCCAGTACAAGATTGAATAGAATGTGATATGAGTGGACATCCTTGTCTTTTTCTTAACTTAGTAGGAATACATTTGATATTTCACCATGTTTATCTCTAGGTTGTTTTATATATAACTTTCATCAGGTTGAGGGATTTCTACTCCTAATTTGATCAAGCTTTGACAGTATAATTGTAAATGGAATCACAAATTGTGATTTTACTACTGCTCATAGCTTTAAACATTAGTCAGGGTATATCTTTTATCTAATTTAGAGAAAAATTAGGCCAGGTCTACACATGAAAAAATATTGTGCAGGCAGTCTTCAATTTCCAAATATATTGATGTCCAAATGTGCATTTGTCAGTTCTTTGGAAATTACAAGACTTTTTCATATGGAAGCTTAATTATGCTTGGTGCTTAATTATAGAGGTCAACTACAAAAGTGTATCAAATCTACCTTAAGTACAAGCTACAGTCCATTACTGTTGGGGATGGTCTTAGGGTTTTGAATAGAAATGAGAGGGAAAACAGACGAAACCCTCCACCAACAACAGCAGCAGCAGCATGGGGGAAAGCAATGCTCACCACCACAGTCTCCCAGAACTGCCCCAAAGCCAGATGTGGCTGACATTTGTGAATTAGCATCATGTGAATCAGGGTTCTTTGAACCCTGCCACATGTGGTAAAGAATTTTTAATGTCTCAACACACAATTTAAATAGCTCTAAAAGCAATAAATTTTAGTACTACACAAAAACAGACACATAGACCAGTGGGACAGAGTAGAGAGCCCCCTCAACTTTATGGTCAAATAATCTTTGACAAAGCAGGAAAAAAATATACAGTGGAAAAAAGACAGTCTCTTCAATAAAAGGTGCTGGGAAAATTGGACAGCTATGTGTAGAAGAGTGAAACTTGACCATTCTCTTACACCGTACACAAAGATAAACTCGCAATGGATAAAAGACCTCAAAGTGAGGCAGGAATCTATCAAAATCCTAGAGGACAACATGGGCAGTAACCTCTTCAACATCAGCCACAGCAACTTCTTTCAAGATATGTCTCCAAAGGCGAAGGAAACAAAAGCAAAAATGAACTTTTGGGACTTCATCAAGATCAAAAGCTTCTGCACAACAAAGGAAACAGTCAAAAAAACAAGGAGGCAACCCATGGAATAGGAGAACATATTCACAAATGATGCTACAGACAAAGGGCTGATATCCAGGATCTATGAAGAACTCCTCAAACTCAACACACACAAAACAGATAATCATGTCAAAAAACAGACACTGCTCCAATGAAGACATACAAATGGCTAAAAGACACATGAAACAATGTTCATCATAACTAGCCATCAGGGTGATTCAAATCAAAACCACACTGAGATACCACCTTACACCAGTTAGAATGGCCAAAATTAACAAGACAGTAAACAACGTGTGTTTGGGAGGATGTGGAGAAAGGGGAACCCTCTTACACTGCTGGTGGGAATGCAAGTTGGTGCAGCCACTATGGAAAACAGTGTAGAGATTCCTTAAGAAAATCAAAATAGAGCTTCCCTATGATCCTGCAATTGCACTTTGGGGTATTTACCCCAAAGATACAGATGTAGTGAAAAGAAGGGCCACCTGTGCCCCAATGTTCATAGCAGCAGTGGCCACGGTCGCCAAACTGTGGAAAGAACCAAGATGCCCTTCAACGGATGAATGGATAAGGAAGATGTAGTCCATATATACTATGGAGTATTATGCCTCCATCAGAAAGGATAAATACCCAACATTTGTATCAACATGGATGGGACTGGAAGAGATTTTGTTTTGTGAAATAAGTCAAACAGAGAGAGTCAATTATCATATGGTTTCACTTACTTGTGGAGCATAAGGAATAACATGGAGAACACTGGGAGATGGAGAGGAGAAGTGAGTTGGGGGAAATCAGAGGGGAGACAAACCATGAGAGACTGGACTCTGAGAAACAAACAGGGTTTTGGAGGGGACGGGGGCTGGGAGGTTGGGTGAGCCTGATGGTGGGTATTATGGAGGGCACATGTTGCATGGAGCACTGGGTGTGGTGCATAAACAATGAATTTGGGAACACTGAAAAGAAATAAAATGAAAAAAAATAAAAGCAATAAATTTTAAATGAGACCATTTGAATAGCACTGACAAAATGTTCTCAAATTTATTGTCATATTTACTCTTCAGAGAAGTCCTGTGAGGTCAACATCAGCATTATAGAGAGGCCGCTGATGCTTAGAAACATTCAGTGACTTGCCCAAGATCTCCCGGCTTGTAAGGACTGCATCCAGGACCTGATCCAAGACTCAGGACATGCAATCTTTTTGCTGCATTGTTTTGGTAACTGATTGCTTGGCAACTTTTAATATTTTTTAATTGCTGCAGCGGGGGTATTCATCCTTAAGGTAACTTTAATGTTACTTTTTTTAGCAGAAATTGAAGGAAGTGTTTTAGATTCCCAGCTCTTGATCATAGTGCACTTAGCCATTTGATTGACCAAATAAATGAATCCTTTCTTCCTCCTTCATCCCATTTTAAGAATTCTGCTCCAGGCACCCAGGTATGAGAGTGTAACAAAACTGATAAGAGAATAATTCTACAATTTGGCAATTACTCTAAGTACCACCCACCTAATAATGAATGAAATGACTAATAATGAATGAAAATCATTCAGTGTTATAATTTCATTCGTGCCACCATATCTGTTTCCCAGTCTTTTTTTTTTTAAGATTTTATTTATTTATTTGACAGACAGAGGTCACAAGTAGGCAGAGAGGCAGGCAGAGAGAGAGGAGGAAGGTGTCTCCCTGTGGAGGACAGAGCCCGATGTGGGGCTCTATTCCAGGACCCTGGGATCATGACCTGCGCTGATGGCAGAGGCTTTAACCCACTGAGACACCCAGGCACCCTCTGTTTCCCTATCTTGGGCACTGTTAGAGCCATGACTAATTCTTCAGATAACAAGTCTCAGTTTACTAATGCTTCCTAATGTAGATGTTGGCATCATCTTTGTTTTTCAAATTAAAAAAGAAAACCACACAGAGAACATACACAAAGACACTGTAGCACATTTCAGATTTCAGATTGATTTTCATAGTAAGTGGTAGTCTGCAGTGCTGTTTGAGGGCCTCCTTTTGATACCAGATAAGCAGGCAGTGGTGAGACAAGTGAGGATGTCTCAAGTGTCCATTTAGAGTGAAAGTCTTATTTACCACAGAACGCTCACATGAGGAGACAGAAGAGAATGGCATCAGGGTGCAGAGGGACCTGGTGTGCTATCACTAGGTGAACCTGAGGTTTCTGAGGTGACTGCAGATCCACTAGTCAGAGGGCACCTGGCTGGGCTGGATGTATGTCAGGGTAGCTGTGAGGTACAGACCCAGCAAGGACAGCAAAGGGCGCTCTCAGTGTTTACATAATAACTGGTGGCTCTAAGGAAGAAAGACTCACATTTTCTCAAGGTTTTCTATTTGTATCAGATGCACTCAGTGTCAAATATGAAAGGGCATCTTTCCAAAGGCCATTAATACTAGTTTTGTTTGTTCTGTAAACAAGGACTAAAGGCTCCAAAGTCATTTTGGATTTGCATTCTGAATGTTTGAGTAGAGATGATTCCTCTGTTTTTATTACTATCATTCTTAAATTGTTGATTGGATCATCCCATGAATCATGAAAGGTAATAGCAAAGATTGAGTTTTCCAAAAGTTGAAGCAAGATTTGCGTTTGGCTTTCACCTCCTTAATTTTCTGGTGTTCCACTAGGGAAGAAACCAGTGTTAAGCAGTTGGTAGGTAGGTTTTAGAAGGCCATTTCAGGGCTCTAGATAGTCTGAAATCTTTTTTTTTTTTTTTTTTTTTTTCCATTTCAACTCCTCCAAGCATTTATATTGAGGTGTCCCTGCTATGGCTTTTATGATTATCTATCTAGGTTTCAGAGAGCTTCCCTGTCCAAAATGCAGTCAGGCATAATTCACTTCACACAAGCAGAAGGGTGACAAGTACCCCAATTCCCTACCCCAGGAGGATCAGAGAATGAACCCTAAGGAGGATTTGGTCCTTACTGCTGGTTCATCACAGAATCCTTTCATCATTCCCAGACAGGTAATTTCTTGAGTTATTTACTTTCTTTTTTATTTTTTTTATTTTTAAAGATTTTATTTATTTATTCAATGACAGAGATCACAAGTAGTCAGAGAGGCAGGCAGAGAGAGGAAGAATCAGGCTCCCTGCTGAGCAGAGAGCCCAACACAGGGCTCGATCCCAAGACCCTAGGATCATGACCTGAGCTGAAGGCAGAGGCTTTAACCCACTGAGCCACCCAGGTGCCCCAATTACCTTCTTTTTTAAACAAGATCTCTATAACATATCAGAAGAAATGAGTTTTAGACTCTTCCACTGGACATTTTTTCAAGTGCTTTCCAATAAAATTTTCATCGTTTATCACACTTTCATCTATTTTCAGTTTGTGGACTTCTCCGAACTCCAGTTTACATTTTTGCAATGCTCTATTTTTGTCCTTTGAGATAATGCTTTCAGAGCTTTGTCATTCTGCTCTAAGGGCTGTGTCTTACTCATATCAAAAGAATTAATGTCAAGGGAGGCAAGGTTCTGGTTGTTTAATTTGGAAAGGCTCATTGTTGTTCATTCTCTGAGGTCCTGCTTGAGACAGGTTTATCAAGTTCCTACATGTGATTTCTTATGATTCTTCTATCTGAGTACAAAAGTAGGTGTCAGTAATCATTTTATCAAATACACTGACTCAGTACTTTAATAAAGACTAATACAGATATGTTAAGACCTAAATTTTTTCCTACTCTATTACTTTGCTGTTTAATTTATAGTTAAGGAGCAGATTGAAAAAGAGTACTTTACGGTCACATAGTAAAGAAAGTGGTTAAACTCTGGCATGGGAAACCTCTCAGTAAACATTTTAAAAGGGCATAGAGTAAGACTAAATGATGCAGAGCAAAAAACCACAGGCTTTGATTTTTTTCATTGCTTCTTATCTCTTTCCATTATTTACTGTTTGGGCCTCCTTAGTGAAGGGGTTTTGTTCTTACCTCTCTAATTCTCATTCATCCATAATTTCACAATAGTTAAGTCAGAAGTATTTTTATATTAATATATAATGTATTATTTGCTTCAGGGGTACAGATCTGTGAATCATCAGTCTTACACAATTCGCAGCACTCACCATAACACACACCGTCAGAAATGTTTTAAATGAGAAAAGCTCATGTCTATTTAGATTTCTAATCATTCCCCAGAACTTGAGTTTCATATAATTTGAGAGTCTCCTATTATCTACTACTCTGAGTGTTCTCTAATCACTAATAATGGCTCACTAAATGTCAAATTTTCATCTAGTAATTTATGTTCTTGTTTCACAGATTTTCTTAATCTCCTTTACATAAATTCAAGAAATAGCAAATTGAAGTATTGGATGCTTTGGAAGATTTACCATTAGTTTATAATCTCTTCTGATAAAACCTGAAGTGCTCAGTCAACTGAAGCTGTATGTTTGTCACAGGACCCTGCCTTAGAAGAGACCATGTTTCCATGCCAATAGATGCAAAAGAGTCCACCTACTTCCTAGGAATGAGTGTTCAGCAGCAAGAAAATGTGTTACTCTCTTAGCCTTTCCCATGGCTTCAAATATAACTAGCTACAAATAATAACATGATACCTTTTCTGCTTTATTTTTTATTGAAGTATACTTGACATACATCATATTAGTTTAGGCTGTACAACAAAATTGTCACTTGTGTATATTGCAAAATTATCACCTGTCACCATAGAAAGTTACAAAAAATTTTTTTCTATGATCAGAACTTTTAAGATTTACTTTCTTAGCAACTTTTAAATTTGCAACATAATAATATTGACTATAGTCATCATGGTATACATTACCTCTCCATAACAATTATTTCATAGCTGGAAGTTTGTACCTCTTGATCTCCTTCACCCATTTCATCCATTCTCCCAACTCCCTTGCCTCTAGCAATCTGGTTTCTTTTGTATCTATGAGTTTGGTTTCATTTTGTTTTGTGTGTTCATTTTTTTTATTCTAGTTCTAGTTTTTATGTTCCACATATAGGTAAATCATATGGTATTTGTCTTTCTCTGTCTGAGTTATTTCACTTAGCCTAATGCTCTCAAAGTCAATCCATATTGCAAATGACAAGATTTTATTCTTTTTTTATGGCTGAGTAGTATTCCATGTTGTGCGTGTATGTCTGTGTGTATACATATATATGTGTGTGTATGTATATACATACATATATATGTGTATATATATATCACATCTTCTTTATCCATTCATCCATTGGTGAACATTTAGGTTGTTTTCATATCTTGGCTATTTTAAATAATGCTGCAAGAAACATAGGAATACATATACTTTTTCAAATTACTATTTTTATTATCTTCAGATAAATACTCAGAAGTGAATTTGCTGGATTATATGGCAATATTGGTTTTTTTTTTATTTTTGAGGGACCTCCATATTGTCTTTCATAGTAGTTGTACCAATTTACATTCCTACCAACAGTGCACAAGAGTTTCCTTTACTCCACATCCTCACCAACACTTGTCATTTCTTGTACTTTTGATAATACCCATTCTGATAGGTGTGATGTGATATTTCATTGTGTTTTTGATTTGCATTTCCCTGTTGATAGGGGATGTTGTGTACCTTTTCATATACCTTTTGGCTGTTTATGTATCTTTAGAAAATCTCTACTCGTACTTCACACCCATTTTTTAATTGGATTGTTTTGGTTTTGTTTGCTATCGAGCTGTTTGAATTCTTTATGTATTTTGAATTTAACCCATTAACAAATATATGGTAGAAAATATTTTCTCTCATTCCACAGGTTGCCTTTTCATTTTCATTTTAGATGCCCAGTAAGGGCAGTCCAACATTGAGTCCCTGGCATTCCAATCAGAATACATGTGCCTGATGTCTCAGCCACAAACCAGACATCACACATGGAATTAAATTTTCCCCAAGCCCAATCTACCTTCTAGTTTGGCAGCACCTATACCATTCATTTCTCTGGAGATGTGGTTCTCAATCCTTGTGCCTTCCAAGGGCAATTTGGCAATGTCTGAAGTCATCTTTGGTGTTCACAATTGAGGAGGTACTAGAGATGTTACTAAACACCCTACAATACAGGAGATGGCTCCCACAACAGAGAAATATCTCAGTGAGATAGCTCGTTTAGCTCTGCAACTGCATGCTGCCCACCCAACTCTCATCCAGCCTCCACTGCCATGTGCAAACTGAGGGCGAAGCCCTGCAGACAAATGAGTGCACACTGACAGTGTCAATCCTCTGACTTTGGTCTTCCATATTGTGTTGACTATTCTGTGTCTTTTGCCTCTCTATATAAACTTTAGAATCAGTTTGTCCATATGAACAAAGGAACTTTAGAGATTTTTTATTGGAATTATATTGAATTTATTAACCAAGTTGGGAATAACTAACATTTTGAAAATATTAGTCAACACTGAGTTCATATTTAATTGGCGACATGAAAATTTTGTTAAGAGACCAAATGACTACTAGTGATTTAAACAGGTGAAGTAAAAGACCTGAAAAATATACAAACTAGATAATTGTCTTTCCAAATAATCAAGAGTTTATGAATTAGATAAGGAATAGAAGGTGCATATCTTAGTAATGACACACATTTAGAACACTTGGAAAATATATTAACAAAATGTGGTGAATAAGGCATGGGTTAGAGTAGGAAGACCATCAGAAAGAATCATTTGTGTTGGTCTCAAGTTTCTTATTGTAAAATAAATGAATTAAATCAGAAAATTCAAAAATCCCTCCATTTTTTTTTATTTCAGTAGAACATTCTTTACTGTATTTCACTTGCAGTAGCATTCAAGGGTGGAAAAAAAAGATTAAGGATATTTATTTCAATGAATATTGAAATAAGCTGTTTCATTTGTTGTTAATAATCTTTGAGTATTAAAATGAGCTGCTTTGAGTATTAAAATGAAGCAGCTCATTTTAATACTCAAATGATTGAGTATAGAAAAGTTTTTCAAACTGACAGCTCAGTAAAGTTTTAATCTGTATGTGTGGGTTTCATTTAATTATGATGCTGTCTCTACCCCCCATTTACATAGCAAGTAAAAGTTGACTACAAAGATACCAAATAGTAAACCAAGATACTGGCCTACAGTGAAACACAAAAGCCCTTAAAAAAATTAAAAATATGAACACTTCACTTGCCAAATTAACAAACTGAGAGAATGAATGAGTATGGTTGATTATATTAACTCATAAAAAGTATCAATAATCAACAATTAGGATTGTACACTTATACAAATTTGGATTAAAAATCAACACTAAGGGTGCCTGGATGGCTCAGATGGTTAAACATCTGCCTTCAGCCCAGGTGATGACCACAGACTGAGCCCCATATCAGGCTCCTTGGTTGATGGAGAGTCTGCTTCTCCCTCACCCTCTGCCTCTCTCCCTGCTTGTGCGTGCGCACTCTCTTTCTCTCTTAAATGAATGAGTAAAATCTTTAAAAATATATATTAAACAGAAGCTTTTGATCTTGATGAAGTCCCCAAAATTGATTTTTGCTTTTGTTTCCTTTGCCTTTGGAGGCATGTCTTGAAAGAAGTTGCTGTGGCCGATGTCAAAGAGATTACTGCCTATGTCCTCCTCTAGGATTCTGATGGATTCCTGTCTCACGTTGAGGTCTTTTATCCATTTCGAGTTTATCTTTGTGTATGGTGTAAGAGAATGGTCAAGTTTCATTCTTCTACACATAGCTGTCCAATTTTCCCAACACCATTTATTGAAGAGACTGTCTTTTTTTCCACTGTATATTTTTTCCTGCTTTGTCGAAGATGAGGTGACCATAAAGTTGAGGGTCCATATCTGGGCTCTCTACTCTGTTCCACTGGTCTATGTGTCTGTTTTTATGCCAGTACCATGCTGTCTTGGTGATCACAGTTTTGCAGTAAAGCTTGAAATCAGGTAACGTGATGCCCCCAGTTTTGTTTTTGTTTTTCAACATTTCTTTAGCAACTCGGGGGCTCATCTGGTTCCATACAAATTTTAGGATTATTTGCTCCAGCTCTTTGAAAAATGCCTGTGGAATTTTGATCGGAATGGCATTGAAAGTATAGATTGCTCTAGGCAGTATACACATTTTAATAATGTTTATTCTTCTGATCCATGAGCATGGAATGGTCTTCCATCTTTTTGTGTCTTCTTCAATATCTTTCATGAGAGTTCTGTAGTTCCTTGAGTACAGATCCTTTACTTCTTTGGTTAGGTTGATTCCCAGGTATCTTATGGTTCTTGGTGCTATAGTAAATGGAATCGTTTCTATAATTTCCCCTTCTGTATTTTCATTGTTAATGTAAAAGAAAGCAACTGATTTCTGTACATTGATTTTGTTTCCTGTCACATTACTGAATTGCTGTATGAGTTCTAGTAGTTTGGGGGTGGAGTCTTTTGGGTTTTCCATGTAAAGTATCATGTCATCTGCGAGAGAGAGTTTGACTTCTTCATTGCCAATTTGAATACCTTTTATTTCTCTTCATCATCTGATTGCCATGGCTAGGACTTCTAATACTATGTTGAACAAGAGTGGCGAGAGTGGGCATCCTTGTCGTGTTCCTGATCTCAAAGGGAAGACTGTCAGCTTTTTCCCATGAGGGTGATATTCGCTGTGGGTTTTTCATAGATAGATTTTATGAAGTTCAGGAATGTTCCCTTTATCCCTATACTTTGAAGCGTTTTAATCAGGAACAGATGCTGCATCTTGTCAAATGTTTTTTCTGCATCAATTGAGAGGACCATGTGGTTCTTGTCTCTTCTCTTATTGATTTGTTCTATCACATTGATTGATTTGCAAATGTTGAACCACCCCGCATCCCAGGGATAAATCCCACCTGGTCAGGGTGGATAATCTTTTTAATGTACTGTTGGATCCTATTAGCTGGGATCTTATTGAGAATCATAGCATCCAGATCAATAGTTTCTGCACAACAAAGGAAACAGTCAACAAAACAAAGAAGCAACCCACGGAATGGGAAAAGATATTCACAAATGACAATACAGACAAAGGGCTGATATTCAAGATCTATAAAGAACTCCTCAAAATCAACACACACAAAACAGATAATCATGTCAAAAAATGGGCATAAAACATGAACAGACACTGCTTCAATGAAGACATACAAATGGCTAAAAGACACATGAAACAATGTTCATCATAACTAGCCATCAGGGTGATTCAAATCAAAACCACACTGAGATACCACCTTACACTAGTTAGAATGGCCAAAACTAACAAAACAGTAAACAACGTGTGTTGGAAAAGATGTAGAGAAAGGGGAACCCTCTTACACTGCTGGTGGGAATGCAAGTTGGTGCAGCCACTATGGAAAACAGTGTAGCGATTCCTTAAGAAATTCAAAATAGAGCTTCCCTATGATCCTGCAATTGCACTTTGGGGTATTTACCCCAAAGATACAGATGTAGTGAAAAGAAGGGCCACCTGTGCCCCAATGTTCATAGCAGCAGTGGCCACGGTCGCCAAACTGTGGAAAGAACCAAGATGCCCTTCAACGGATGAATGGATAAGGAAGATGTAGTCCATTTATACTATGGAGTATTATGCCTCCATCAGAAAGGATAAATACTCAACATTTGTATCAACAAGGATGGGACTGGAAGAGATTATGTTTTGTGAAATAAGTCAAACAGAGAGAGTCAATTATTTTATGGTTTCACTTACTTCTGGAGCATAAGGAATAGCATGGAGACCATTGGGAGATGAAGAGGAGAAGTGAGTTGTGGGAAATCAGAGGCAGAGACAAACCATGAAAGTCTGAACTCTGAGAAACAAACTGAGGGTTTGGAGGGGAGGGGGGTGGGAAGTTGGGTGAGCCTGGTGGTGGGTCTTATGTAGAGCACATATTGCATGGAGCACTGGGTGTGTTGCATAAACAATGAAATCTGGAACACTGAAAAGAAATTTAAAAAATTAAACAGCTTGTGTAAAACCTAATGATAAATGTGCTGAAACAAAATAATGACCAGTAGTCATTAAAATATACATAAATTTATAAAACTCACTACTATTGGTAGAAATAATATGCTGGATAATACTTTTGCATACTTTGAATGTGATAGCATATTTATAATAAACATGAAATCTGGTTTTCACTTTAAGACATTTTAGAGAACATCTATATAATAACATCGCTGTTCAAAATAGTCTGTATAATGTCTCCTAACACAGGCTCCCACTGTCCTTGCCTTCACACAATTATTGCCATTGGAAAGAAAAGACAATAACAAAATGTCCAAATCATATGAAAGTTCAGAAAATTTGTCAACCATATTTTCTCTTTTATCCCTCTTTCTGGCAAAGCTAAACCATTCTTCCCAAAATAAGAATCAACAAGAAAGGAAAGAGAAATAGACAAACAAGAATGATGAAAATGAGGAGGGATTGAGGAAGGAAAGAAGGCCTTTTGAGGTGAGTTGTTGCCTTTTCCCTCAGAAACATTAACACACAACAAGCATCACAGGCTTGATCCTAATCGTGTAACCAGGTCTCCCAAGGGGCTTCACAAGGAAACTAGGTTTTTGAACACAAGGTTATTTTTAACATGTGGGGATAGGGTATTTCTGAAATTTTAGCTCCAAGAGTTTTCATTTCAATGAAATCTCCTGATTAAGAGGAAAGCACTTTTTTTTATTTTATAAAGTATTTAAAAAGATGTTGGATTAAATATCATTAAAATGTCTATACTATCCAAAGCAATCTACACATTTAAAGAAATCCTTATGAAAAACCAATAGCATTTTTCACAGAGCTGGAACAAACAATCCTAAAATTTGTATGGAACCACAAAAGACCCTGAATAGCAAAAAAAAAAAAAAAGAAAGAAAGAAAGAAAGAAAGAGAAAAAGAAAAAGAAAAACAAATCTGGAGGCAACACAATTTCAGACTTCAAGTTATATTACAGTAGTGATCAAGACAGTATGGTACTGGCACAAAAATAGACACAGAGATCACTAGAACAGAATAGAAAACATAGAAATGAACCCACAACCATATAGTCAATTAATCTTCCAAGAAGCAGGAAAGAATATCCATTCACTGGGAAAAAGAGTCTCAACAAATGGTGTTGGGAAAACTGGACAGCCACACACAAAAGAATGAAACTGGACCATTCTCTTATATCATACAAAAAATAAACTCAAAAATGGATGAAAACTAAATGTGAGACAGAAATCCATCAAAATCCTAGAGGAGAACACAGGCAGCAACCTCTTTGACATCAGCCTTAGCAACTTCTTGCTAGACATGTCTCCAGAGGCAAGAGAAACAAAAGCAAAACTGAACTATTGGGACTCGATCAGGATAAAAACTTTTTCACAGCAAAGGAAATGTTTAACAGAATGAAAAGTCAACCACAGAATAGGGGAATGTATTTGCAAATGATATATCAGATAAAGGGTCAATATCTAAAATCTTTAAAGAACTCAAACTCAACACCCACGAAACAAGTCAAGAAATGAGCAGAAGACATGAACAGGCATTTCTCCAAAGAAGACATACAAATGGCTTATAGGCACATGAAAAAAATGCATCAACATCATTCAGCACCAGGGAAACACAAATACAAACCACAATGAGATACCACCTCATACTGGTCAGAACGGTTAACACGAACAACTCAGAAAAGAATGGATGTTGGCTAAAATGCAAGGATTCCCACTGTTGGTGGGAATGCAAACTCATGCAGCCACTTTGGAAAGAAGTATGTAGGTTCCTCAAAAAAAGTTAAAAATAGAACCACCCTATGACCCAGCAATTGCACTACTAGGCATTTATCCAAAGGACATGAACGTTGTGATTCAAAGGAGCTCATACACCCCAATATTTATAACAGCAAAGTCCATAATAGCTAAAATATGGAAAGAGCCCAGAGCTTTATCCATTCATCTGTCAAGATAATGAATGGATAAAGAAGAGGTGGTATATTTACACAATGGAATATTACTCAGCCATCAAAAAGAATGAAATCTTGCCATTTACAACAGCATGGATGGAGCTAGAGAGTATTAAGCTCAGTGAAATAATCCAGACAGGGAAAGACAAATACCATATGATTTCACTCATATGTGGATTTTAAGAAATAAAACAAAGAGAGAGGTAAACCAGGAAACAGACTTTTAACTATGAAGAAGAAACTGATGGATACCAGAGGGGAAGTAGGTGGGGGGATGGGTTAAATGGGTGATGGGTATTAAGGAGGGTACTTGTGATGAGAACTGTGTGTTGTATGTAAGTGTTGAATCACTATATTGTATATCTGAAACTAATATTACACTATATGTAAACTAACTGGAATTTAGACAAAAACCAAAAAAGGGATGGTGGCTTAGTTAAAAGAATAGAAAAAAAAATTGGAAATAGAATAGAAATCTAAGTCAGTCCTGTATTCATGAGTTAACTACTGTTTATCAACACTTTTCAGTAAACAAATAACATTCTCCTTTGCATTTCCTTCTCTGTGGACTCAGAAAAACATTGTGGAATTGTATTTTTCACAACTCTAACTTTGTGGCATTTTTGCCCTTTATATTACACACACACAAACACACAGACAAAAATTGTATTTCAATTTCAAATTGTCCTGTCAAGTGCCCCATCTCTGGTCAGAATATCTGGAATCATACTCAACACAAAGAGGCTTTCAGAATGCAAGCTCTGAGCAGTTTTACAGGGATGACTGAGCTATAACAGGAAGAAATGCTTTGGATGTTAGCTCTTAGTTAGTGGTGGTCTTATCTATTAACTGTTAAACTTATAATGGAATACATGTTTTAGAAGAACATGGAGATTAGGGGCCATCCTCCACATAAATCCATGTTTAACTTTAGACTTCCCAAAAACTTAACCACTAATAGTCATTGAATTAACATGTATTTTGTAGATGTATTGTATACCATATTCTTATAATAAAGTAAGTTAGAAATTATTATTTAGAAAGTTATAAGGAAGAGAAACTACATTTAAAGTACTGTTCTGTATTTATCACAAAATTTGGGTGTAAGTGGACTGCATGGTTCCAATATGTATTGTTCAAGGGTCAACTCTATATGATTTTGAACCTTAGTTTTCACATCTTAAAATTGCAATAATAATAGCTGTACCTCATAAGATTGTTGAGTATTAATAAGAAATATTATATAAAATACCTAAAACAATACGAGTAGAAACAAGTGTCAGAGCCTGCTTCTTGTGGAAATGTTTTTGTTGTAACAAATACTGGGGTAATTCTGGGGACAGTGGAGCAGTCTACATGAAGTCATGGCTATTTTGAAATACTGGGGCCTCTGAAGTCCATCTCATGTTTTTCCTCCCTCTGCTTTCAAGCCCTCTGTACAACCATGAGAGCTTGATTTCTTTTACCTGAGTAACTTCATTGTAACTCTTATTTCTCTGTATGCTCTACTTGTTAAAGAGGGGCCTGTCACAAATGTCACCAGCTAAAACAGGTTCAGCATGTGCCATCCCAAGCTGTAAACCACACAACTAAGCCTTTCCATAAAACTGTGAGTATATTCAGTAACTCATTCTCATGGGCACCTTCCTAAATACCCTGGCTGTGCTACTGGCAATTGCCATTCTGGAAGACATGCTCAAAATTACTGCTTAAGAAAACAAGGCATCACTGGGCTTGCCCAAAATAAAACATACAGATGCTGAACCCTTGCACTTGAATTTTTTTAAATTTTACTTTTTAATTTATTTGAGAGAGAGCAAAAGAGCACAAGTAGGGGGAGGGGCAGAGACTGAGAGAGAAGCAGCCTCCCCACTGAGCATGGAGCCTGATGCAAGGCTCAATCCCAGGACCCTGGGATCATGACCTGAGCCAAAGGCAGATGCTTAACCAACTGAGCCACCCAGGGGTCCCAAGCCTTACACTTTAGATTACTCAACAGCTGCTGAAGAGAACACACCTGAAGTAATTTGCATCTATCTCCTAAATAAGCTTTTAATCAAAAGTAATTTGGTGTGAGGCATATTGAAATATCTTGCCTTTGCAGTGGGTGAGGTTATCCATATGCCTATGTGATATATGCTCTTATGCAGTGTTTTACAACACTTACAAGTGAATTAGCAGGTAGGCTACTTGTTTGTATTCTCACAGTGCCTCGAGCTGGAGGATTTATTATTTCTATGATTGCTAGATTGTGGTTTAGTATGATTTTTCTTTGGTTATTACTGTTGCAAAAGATACTATTTATCAAATAGAAAAGTAGTCTTGAAATGATGTATGTCATATCATTAAGATGTCATCTAGGATGTCATTCGTAAACCTAGATGAGCATTTACCCAGCCCTCACTGCTCAAGGGCCTGTGGTTCATACGCCAGCAGCACTGACATCACACCCGAGTGTGTTAGAAATGCAGACTTTCAGGCACCACCCAGACTGAATAAGAACCTACACCAAAATTTCCAGATAATTTATATGCATATTAATGCTTGAGAAGCACTATCTTCAACCACCTGGGTTTAAACATTTTTGGAGCCATTCTTCCAGATGCTTTCACAAACAGGAACTAACTCAATCCTCAAAACAACCTTGTAGGGCAGCTATTATTATCCACATTTCACAGTAAAAAAAGGAGACTCAGCAAGATTTACCTGTGCAGGGTAGAAGGGCTGACACATGGAGGATCAAAAGTCAACCCAGGTTTCTGAGAGGTTCTCCTTCTGCCTATGGATCAGAATAACTTTGGGATTTTTTTAAAAAAATCAATTGCCTATGTCCCTTTGACCTATTGAATTAGAATCTCCAGGAACTAGGTTGCTGACATCTGTTTATTAAATATTTCCTAGCCTTATGCAGTCTATCTAGGGGTCTGTATGCAGGAGCCATCCAGCTCGGAGAAAGCTAGATTTTAAATAGCTGATAACATTTGATATGGCAGCTTTCACTCTTTGGTTAGGAGATTTAAAAGCATATGTTCTGTTCCCACACATCCCTGCATTGAGAGGTCTAGAAAGTAGGAACTGACTGAGACATGTACACTTTGTGCACTAAGGGCCCAGCACAATGTCTCTCCCAGCAAGTGCTAGGTGTTTGCTAAGTGATGGTCTCCAGTGGCCCTCATTCTACATGGCTTCCCAGCAGCCACTGACACTGTTGACCACCCTCTCCTTTCAGAATACTCTCCAATCTGGGCCTCTGAAATAGCCCCAATCCTGATTTCCCTACTCTTTCTCTGATCTAGCCCTGCCTCATCTACTACCTTTTTAAAGGATCCTCCTTCAATACCTACGAAGACATGTGGGGCTCACCAACACTGAGTCCCGGCTCCTCCTCTCATCAACCTGAGATTTCTTCAACCACATGATCCCTTTATTTTATTTATTTTGTTATTTTTAAGGTTTTATTTATTTATTTGACAGAGAGAGAGCGTGCATGAGGAGGGGTGGGGCAGAGGGAGAGGAAGAAGCAGGCTCTACACTGAGCAGTGATCCCAGGACTCTGGGATCATGACCTGAGCTGAAGGCAGACACTTAACTGACTGAATCATCCAGGCACCCTGATGATCTCCCTTTATTTTTTTTTTTATATTTTATTTGAGAGAGAGAAGGAGAGAAAACAGGAGCAAGGGAAGAGACAGAGAGAGGGGGAGAAGCAGGTGCCTGCTGAACAGGAAGACTGATGTGGGTCTTGGTCCCAGGATTCTGGGATCACTACCTGAGCCAAAGGCAGGCACTCAACCAACTGAGCCATCCAGGTACCCTGATGATCCTCCTTTAAATCTCAAAGCTGGACCTCACTTCTACCTCAAGACTAGAAATCCACCTGAGTAACTCAGTTTTTCAGTGAGGTGACACCAAATCTTAGGTTCCTTGCATGCAGTTTCTATGTCAATCCATCCAAAATGGAATCCCCGATCTTTCTTCCTTAACTTGGTTTTTTTCCTCGTGTTTTCTGTATCCATGAATGGTACTACCATCTATCCGGTGTACCAGGCAGTCACCTAGGAATTTTCCATAACATCTCTCCCTTCCTTGTTTTCCTATATTTAGTCCACTTGTAATCTGTTACCTGTCAATTTTACCTTCTATTTTTTTTAAGATTTTATTTATTTATTTGAGAGTGATATCACAAGTAGGCAGAGAGGCAGCCAGAGAGAGAGGAGGAAGCAAGCTCCCGGCTGAGCAGAGAGCCCGATGCGGGGCTTGATCCCAGGACCCTGAGATCATGACATGAGCCGAAGGCAGAAGCTTAAACCACCAAGCCACCCAGGTCCCCTCAATTTTACCTTCTAATATCACTCCAACATGTTCACCTGGTGTTCAGTGTCACCACTACTACCACCTTGGTTCAAGCTGCAATCTGCAATCATCTCTTGCATGGACTCCTACAATGAGCTTCTGAATTCTGCTTTCTACATTTGTTCTAACTTCTCTAATCCCTCCCCTACTCTGTTGTAGGCAGCCTCTAAAATGGCCTGCAGTGATTCCTGCCTGCTAGTATTCAAACCCCTGTGTAATACCCTGCTCTTGAGTGTGGGCTGCATTAGGTGACTTGCTCCTGTGGATAGAATATGGCAGAAGTGATGAGATGTGACATCTGAGATTAGGTTACAAAAAGATTGTATGCTCCCTCCTTACTTCCCCACTCTGGAAAAATCAAACTGCCACATTGTGCATAGCCCTATGGAGAGGCCCACCTGGCAATAAACAGATGTCTCCAGCCCACAGCCAGTGAAGATCTGAAGCCTGACAATAGTTACATGAATAAGTTTGGATGTTTATCTTCCCCTAGGCAGGCCCTGAGATATCCACAGCCCTCGCTGACTTGGTTTATAGCCTTGTGGGAGACACTGAGAGGCAGAGGAACTACTTAAACCATGCTCAAATTCCTATAATAATACTGCTTATTTTAAGTCATACAAGTTGGAATGATTTATTATACAGCAATAGGTAACTGACAAACCTATCGTGCCATCCACTGATTTACTTCAAAACCACCTATTCTTTAAGGATAAAGACAAAAACCCTTAAGACCTTTCAGATCTGGAATGTGCTAACTTCATCACCTCACCTAACACCAGGCTCCTCTGCTTCCGTTGTTCTAGACATCTCATTGTCTTACAGGTTTTTGAAGTTCTACTCCCTCTCAGTACAAGGCCTTTGCACATGCCCCTCTGGATTCTTTCAAGCTTCAGCAAAAGTGTCATTTCCTATGAGAAGTTTTAACTGATTCTGCTGATACAGACTTGTTCCACTGGTAAATGTTCCTTGACTTTACAGGACTGATTAGTTGACCTCAATTTGTAATTACATACCCATGTTTGGAACTATTTTACTAACGTCTACCTTCCTCACTAGACTGTAAGTTCCAGAAGAACAGGAACCATGTAGTGGGGCCCAAATATGTTTATGTCACCTTCATCTTCCCAATACTTGGCACAACAAAATTTCTCAATAAGAATCTAATAAAAGAATGAGTAACTCTATGCCTTTACTATTCTGGCATGCAAGAATGCTTTCCATCTTCCTCTCCTAATCCAGGCATCAATACTTATAGAAGAATCACTTCCAAGGACTTTGGTAATGTTGGGTGGGACAAAGGCCAGCCACATAGAGCTGTGTGAGCCATAACAAAAGATTTGCCTCTTATTCCAAGTGCAATGAACACCTTCTCTGTGCCAGTCATTGGGTGGGGTGGTGGGAATACAGTGGTGAGCAAAACAGAACCAGCCCTTGTTCTCATAGACTTTATAGTCTGGTGGAAGAGAAGAGGATTATCAAATCATCACACCAGTAATAATTTGTGATGATGGCAATGTACAGACACTATGAAAACATTGTAAGAAGGATAAGCTATTTAGTGATGAGGAGTCTCCCTTTATAGGTGACCTCAGTCTTTTACCACCCATCACACAAGTCACTATTCCAAGCACAATCATTATCATGACCAGCTTTTCAGATTCTCATTCTTACATTTCACTATTCCCTTCCTTTTCATTCCCCATCATTACCAATACTGTAAACAATTAAACTGGTGTACTACAGGCAGGGCAAATTTTCCTTGTCCTCTCCATATATTTATCTGGTATTTTATTAAAAGCCAAACACAGAGGAGGGGAGGCAAGAAGATAGAAGAATAGGGAACCTCATTTTGTTGGGTCCCTTGAGTTTAGTTGGATAATGATCAAATCATTCTGAACAATCATGAGTTCAACCTGAGATGTAAGGAAAGAATATCTGGAACTCTACAAGTAGAAAAGTGACCACTTTTTGCAAGGTAGGATCTATGAAGAAGTGAATCTGAGGGTATATATCTGAAGATAAATGGCAGGGGGAGGGACCCTCAGTAGGCCGGATACTGGAAGGTGATATAGCACCAGAGCATGAGATCAGAACCCTTAGAAATCTGCTCCAGTAAAAGACATCCCTGCCTGAAAGGTGCTCAGGTCACAAATAGTGCAGAATTCTAGGTGGGACCATATGGTCATAGGATCCCCAGAGTCACAAAAAGAACAGGGGTGCCCGAGACTCTAGAGATCCCAAGCATTGGACCAGGGAAACTGGTTAGGGTCAGTGAGCCCAGGAGGAGGACTTCAGTTCCATTCACCATAAACCATGAGCTGCAGCCTGATCAGGTGACCGCTTTCTGTGTGGGGACCCTCCAAAGGACAGGAACATGGGGACCATCTGCCTTTCCCTAGAAGGGGCAGAGTGGATCGACACATGACCAGAGTGTAAAGGACAGTAATGGGGCAACCCTCTGCCTCCCCCCAGGAGGATCAGTGTGGGCAAACACCACAGGAGTCAGCAGAGTTTGACACCAACAAAAGTGAAGACCCTGAGGGTTTACTGAATAGAGGGGACCATGATCTTTTGGCTCTGGGGTTTTAGATCTGGTGCCACCATTTTTATTTTGATTGTCTAGAGAGGTACAGAAAACCTTCAGGGAACAAAAGCTGCAAAGAATAACAAGAAAGAGCTTACACTAAGCTGGGTCCCCTAGCAAGGGGCAGTGCAACCCTGCCTAGGCAAAGATATGGAGAATCACACAGCAGGTCCCTCTCCCAGAAGACCAGCTGAAAGAAGAAGTGAACAGCAAGTTTATGGACCTCACAGGACTGCAAAACTCTAGTGCTAGGAGAAAATAGTATATAGAATTTGAGGGTTTTTTCTTCATGATTCATTTATCTGTCAGTTTGACATTTTCCATTTCTTTTTTTTTTCTTTTTTCCCCTTTCAACTAGTTTCTTATTTTATCAACTCTGATTTTTAGTGTTTTTTTTTAACTTTCATTTTTTACATTTACATTTAATAGATATATTCCTCATTTTTGGCTTCCATTCACTGTATTCAATCTTATTTTGTTATATATATAGTGCTTTCTTTACAACTTTGTGTCTTCTAATACATGGACTAAAATGCACTCAGGACCAAGTGGATCGCCTTGTTTTGTTGATCCTATGAGATTATATTCTCTCTCACTCCCCTTTTTTCCCCCTCTTTTTCTTTTCTTTTCTTTTTTTTTTTTTTTTTCTTTTCTTTTATGGATTCTGACCTCTTTGGATTTTTCTGTTGTATATTTTGCTAGGGTCGATATTTTTTATTTCATTATCTTGTTTATCCATTCTTCTCTGGGAAAAATGACTAGACAGAGGAAATCACAACAAAAGAAAGAATCAGAGATAATACTGTCTGCCACAGATCTAATAGATATGGATATGAGTAAAATGTCACAGCTGGAATTCAAGATAACAATTATAAAGTTACCAATTGGGCTTGAAAAAAAAACATAAAAGATACTAGAGAATCTCTTAGTGCAGGAATGAGATGTAATCAGGCCAGAATTAAAAATGCCCTAACTAAAATGCAGTCTAAATTGGATGTTCTAACAGCTAGGGTAAATGAGACAGAAAAGAGAGTAAGTGACCTGGAAGTTATATTGATGGGGAGGAAGAAAACAGAAAAAAGGAGAAAAACGACTAATGGACCATAAGGGGAGAATTAGAAAAATCAGCGATGCCATAAAATGAAACAATATTGGAATTTGGGGAGCAGAAATCAATGAAATAGAAACGATAAGAACACTAAAACAGATCAATGAAACTAGAAGGTGGTCCTTCAAAGAATTAATAAGATCAATAAACCTCTGGCCAGATTTACTCAAAGAAAAGAAAAAGGGCCCAATTTAATAAAATCATGAATGGAAGAGGAGAGATCATGACCAATAGTGAGGAAATACAGACAATTGTTAGAACATATTATGAGCAACTATATGCCAACAAATCTGGAAGAAATGGATACATTCCTAGAAACTTATAACCTGCCAAAACTGAAACAAGAAGAAATAGAAAACCTGAACAAGCCAATAACCAACAAAGAAATTGAAGCAGTATTTAAAAATCTCCCAAAAAACAAGAGTCCAGGACCAAAGGCTTCCCAAGGGAATTCTACCAAACATTTAAAGAAATAATACCTATTCTTCTGAAGCTGTTTCAAAGAACAGAAAGGGAAGGAAAACTTCCAAACTCATTCTATGAGGCCAGCATTACCTTGATCCCCAAACCAAAGACCCAATAAAAAAGGAGAATTACAGACCAATATCCCTAATGAAAATTGATGCCAAAATTCTCCCCAAGATACTAGCCAATAGGATCCAACATTACTAGGTTATTCACCATGACCAAGTAGGATTTATTCCTGGGATGCAAGGTGGTACAACATTCACAAATCAATCAACATCATACATCATATTAATAAAAGAAAGGACAAAACTCATCTGATCCTCTCATTTGAGGCAGAAAAAGCATTTGAGAAAATACTGCATCCTTCCCTAATTAAAACTCTCTATAGGAGCACCTAGGTGGCTCTGTCATTGAGCATCTGCCTTCCGCTCAGGTCATGATCCCAGGGTCCTGGATCGAGTCCCTCATCAGGCTCCCTGCTCAGCAGGAAGCCTTCTTCTCCCTCTCCCATTCCCCCTGCTTGTGTTCCTTCTCTTGTTCTCTCTCTCTCTTTCTCTCTGTCAAATAAATAAATAAAATCTTTAAAAAATAAAATAAAATAATAAAATTCTATAGTGTAGGGATAGAAGGAGCATACCTCAATATCATAAAATACATCTATAAAAACCCACAGCAGGGGCGCCTGGCTGGCTCAGTGGGTTAAAGCCTCTGCCTTCAGCTCAGGTCATGATTCCAGGGTCCTGGGATCGAGCCCCGCATCAGGCTCTCTGCTCCACAGGGAACCTGCTTCCTCCTCTCTCTCCCTCTGCCTGCCTTTCTGCCTACTTGTGATCTCTGTCTGTCAAATAAATAAATAAAATCTTTAAACAAAAACAAAAACCCACAGCAAATATTCTCAATGGGGAAAAATTAAGAGTTCTTCCCTTAAGGTCAGGAACATACAGGGAGCACCACTCTTGCCACCGTTATTCAACATAGTGCCAGAAGTCCTAGCCTCAGCAATCAGACAATGAAAAGAAATAAAAACCTCCAAAAAAACAAGAGCCCAGGACCTGACGGATTCCCTGGGGAATTCTACCAAACTTTCAAAGAAATCGTACCTATTCTCCTGAAGCTGTTTCAAAATATTGACGCAGAAGGAAAACTTCCAGACTCTTTTTATTTAGCCAGCTTTACCCTGGTCCCCAAACCAGGCAAAGACCCCACCAAAAAAAAAATTTTTTTCAGACCAATATCCCTGATGAATATGGATGCTAAGATTCTCAATAAGATCCCAGCTAATAGGATCCAACAGTACATTAAAAAGATTATCCACCCTGACCAGGTGGGATTTATCCCTGGGATGCAGGGTGGTTCAACATTTGCAAATCAATCAATGTGATAGAACAAATCAATAAGAGAAGAGACAAGAACCACATGGTCCTCTCAATTGATGCAGAAAAAGCATTTGACAAGATGCAGCATCTGTTCCTGATTAAAACGCTTCAAAGTATAGGGATAAAGGGAACATTCCTGAACTTCATAAAATCTATCTATGAAAAACCCACAGCGAATATCACCCTCATGGGAAAAAGCTGACAGTCTTCCCTTTGAGATCAGGAACACGACAAGGATGCCCACTCTCGCCACTCTTGTTCAACATAGTATTAGAAGTCCTAGCCATGGCAATCAGATGATGAAGAGAAATAAAAGGTATTCAAATTGGCAATGAAGAAGTCAAACTCTCTCTCGCAGATGACATGATACTTTACATGGAAAACCCAAAAGACTCCACCCCCAAACTACTAGAACTCATACAGCAATTCAGTAATGTGACAGGAAACAAAATCAATGTACAGAAATCAGTTGCTTTCTTTTACATTAACAATGAAAATACAGAAGGGGAAATTATAGAAACGATTCCATTTACTATAGCACCAAGAACCATAAGATACCTGGGAATCAACCTAACCAAAGAAGTAAAGGATCTGTACTCAAGGAACTACAGAACTCTCATGAAAGATATTGAAGAAGACACAAAAAGATGGAAGACCATTCCATGCTCATGGATCAGAAGAATAAACATTATTAAAATGTGTATACTGCCTAGAGCAATCTATACTTTCAATGCCATTCCGATCAAAATTCCACAGGCATTTTTCAAAGAGCTGGAGCAAATAATCCTAAAATTTGTATGGAACCAGATGAGCCCCCGAGTTGCTAAAGAAATGTTGAAAAACAAAAACAAAACTGGGGGCATCACGTTACCTGATTTCAAGCTTTACTGCAAAACTGTGATCACCAAGACAGCATGGTACTGGCATAAAAACAGACACATAGACCAGTGGAACAGAGTAGAGAGCCCAGATATGGACCCTCAACTTTATGGTCACCTCATCTTCGACAAAGCAGGAAAAAATATACAGTGGAAAAAAAGACAGTCTCTTCAATAAATGGTGTTGGGAAAATTGGACAGCTATGTGTAGAAGAATGAAACTTGACCATTCTCTTACACCATACACAAAGATAAACTCGAAATGGATAAAAGACCTCAACGTGAGACAGGAATCCATCAGAATCCTAGAGGAGGACATAGGCAGTAATCTCTTTGACATCGGCCACAGCAACTTCTTTCAAGACATGCCTCCAAAGGCAAAGGAAACAAAAGCAAAAATGAACTTTTGGGACTTCATCAAGATCAAAAGCTTCTGCACAACAAAGGAAACAGTCAAAAAAACAAGGAGGCAACCCACAGAATGGGAGAAGATATTCGCAAATGACAATACAGACAAAGGGCTGCTCTCCAGGATCTATAAAGAACTCCTCATACTCAACACACACAAAACAGATAATCGTGTCAAAAAGTGGGCACAAGACACGAACAGACACTGCTCTAATGAAGACATACAAATGGCTAACAGACATGAAACAATGTTCATCATAACTAGCCATCAGGGTGATTCAAATCAAAACCACACTGAGATACCACCTTACACCAGTTAGAACGGCCAAAATTAACAAGACAGTAAACAACGTGTGTTTGGGAGGATGTGGAGAAAGGGGAACCCTCTTACACTGCTGGTGGGAATGCAAGTTGGTGCAGCCACTATGGAAAACAGTGTGGAGATTCCTTAAGAAATTCAAAATAGAGCTTCCCTATGATCCTTCAATTGCATTTTGGGGTATTTATCCCAAAGATACAGATGTAGTGAAAAGAAGGGCCATCTATACCCCAATGTTCATAGCAGCAGTGGCCACAGTCGCCAAACTGTGGAAAGAACCAAGATGCCCTCCAATGGACGAAAGGATAAGGAAGATGTGGTCCATATATACCATGGAGTATTATTATGCCTCCATCAGAAAGAATGAATACCCAACTTTTGTATCAGTATGAATGGGACAGGAGGAGATCATGCTGAGTTTAAAAAGTCAAGCAAAGAGAGTCAATTGTCATATGGTTTTGCTTATTTGTGGAGCATAAGGAATAACACGGAGGATATGGGGAGCTGGAGAGAAGGGAGTTGGGGGAAACTGGAGGGGGAGATGAACCATGAGAGACTATGGACTCTGAAAATCATTTTGAGGGTTTTGGAGGGGAGGGGTATGGCAGGTTGGGTGAGCCTGGTGGTGGGTATTACAGTGGGCACGTATTGCATGGAGCACTGGGTGTGGTGCATAAACAATGAATTCTGGAACACTGAAAATAAAGAAATAAATAAAAGTTTAAAAAGTTAAAAAAAAGAAATAAAAGGCATTCAAATCAGCAAAGAAGTCAAACTCTTCACAGATAACATGATACTGTTTGTAGAAACCCAAAAGATTTCACCCCAAAATTGATAGAAATGAGACAGGAATTCAGCAACATGGCAGGATACAAAATCAATGCACAGAAATCTGTTGCATTTTTGTACACTAACAATGTGACTGAAGAAAGAGAAATTGAGGAATTGATCCCACTTATTTATTTTTTATTATATTCAGTTAGCCACATAATGAGTGTTTGATATAGTGTTCAATGATTCATTAGTTAAGTATAACACCAAGTGCTCATCACAACAATAGCACCAAATAGATACCTAGAAATAAACCTAACCAAAGAAGTCAAGGATCTGTACTCTGGAAACTAGAGCACACTTGGGAAAGAAATTGAGGAAGACATAAACAAATGGAAAAGCATTTTGTGTTCATGGATTAGAAAAATAAACATAGTTAAAATGTTTATGCTGCCCAGAGCAAGCTACACATTCAATGCAATACCTATCAAAATACCATCGACATTTTTCACAGAGCTGGAACAAACAATCCTAAAATTTGTATGGAACAAGAAAAGACCCCAAATAGCCAGAGAAATGTTGAAAAAGGAAACCAAAGCTGGGAGCATCACAATGTCTGGACTTCAACCTATATTACAACACTGAAGACAGCATGGTACTGGCATAAAAATAGACACATAGGTCAATGGAACAGAATAGAGAGCCATTTCTATAGAATAGAAATGGGCCTTCAACTCTATGGTCAAATAATCTTCAACAAATCAGGAAAGAATATCCAATGGGAAAAGTGTCTTCAATAAATGGTGCTGGGCAAATTGGACAGCCACATGCAGAAGAATTAAACTGGAGCATTCTCTCACACCACACACAAAGATAAACTCAAAATGGATGAAAGACCTAATGTGAGACAAGAATTCATCAAAATCCTAGAGGAGAACATAGCAATCTCTTCAACCTTGGACAAAGCAACTTCTTCCAAGACATATCTCTAAAGGCAAGGGAAACAAAAGCAAAAAAAAGAACTTTTGAGACTTCATCAAGATAAAAAGTTTCTTCACAGCAAGTGAAACAGTCAACAAAACTTAAAGATAACCTATGGAATGGAAGAAGATATTTTCAAATGACATAACAGATAAAGGGCTGGTATCCAAGATCTATAAAGAACTTCTCAAACTCAGTACCCCCAAAAAAATAATCCAGTCAAGAAATAGGGAAAAGATATGACCAGACACTTTTCCAAAGAAAACATACAAATGGCCAACAGACACGTGAAAAAATGCTCCATATCACTTGTCATCCAGGAAATGCAAATAAAAACCATAATGAGATACTACCTTACACCAGTTAGAGTGACAAAAATTAACAAGACAGGGAACAACAAATGTTGGCAAGGATGTGGAAAAGAGGAACCCTTTTAAACTCCTGGTGGGAATGTAAGCTGGTACAGCCATTCTGGAAAACAGTATGGAGGTTCCTCAAGATGTTAAAAATAAAACTACCTTATGACCCAGCAATTGCAGTACTGGGTATTTACCCCAAAGATACAGATGTAGTGAAAAGAAGGGACACATGAAGGCCAGTGTTTCAAAGCAGCAATGTCTACGATAGCCAAACTAGAAGGAGCGGAGATGTTCTTCAACAGATGAATGGATAAAGAAGACACGGTCCATATATACAATGGAATATTACACCTCCATCAGAAAGGATAAATACCCAACTTTTGTATCAACATGGATGGGACTGGAGGAGATTATGTTGAGTGAAATAAGTCAGGCAGAGAAAGCCAATTATCATATGGTTTCACTTACTTGTAGAACATAAAGAATAATATGGAGGACATTAAGAGAAGGAAGGGAAAAATGAAGTGGGGAAATTGGAGGGGAAGAAAAACCATGAGAGACGGTGGACTCCAAGAAACAAACTGAGGGTTTTAGAGGGGAAGAGTTTGGGGGATATGTAAGCCTGATGGTGAGTATTAAGGAGGGCACATATTGCACAGAGCACAGGGTGTTATACATAAACAATGAATCTTGGAACACTACATCAAAAACTAATGATATATTGTATGGTGACTAACATAACACAAAAAATTTGAAAAAAAAATTCTCAAAAACAACAAGAACCAAAAAGCCCAGGACTAAACATTTATCAGATTTTACCAACATGTAAAGAAAAATTAACTCCAATACTTCTCAACTCTTCCAAAAGACTGAAGAGGAGGAAACACTCCCAAATTCATATTACAAGCCCAGCATTACCTTGATACCAAAAGATAAGGACCCTGCAAGAAAACCAAAATGAAACAAAACTACAGGCCAATATCCCTGAAGAATATGAATGCAAAAATTCTGACAAAGTACTAGCAAACCAAATTCAAGATTCATTCAAGAATCATGCACCATGATCAAATAGGATTTATCTCTGAGATGCAAGAATGGTTCAACATCTGTAAATAAATATATGTAATATATCACATTAATCTAATGAAAGATAAAAATCATATGACCATCTCAATAGTTGCAAAAAAAGCATTCAAAAAATTAAAAATTCTTTCGTGATAATGAAAAAGCTCTCAAGAAATTCTTTCAAGAAATTGAGTAGAGAATAAACATACTTCCCCATAATAAAGATTATATATGACAATCCCACAGCTAATACCAACTCAATGGTGAAAAGTTAAAAGCATCTATCATCAGAGAGGGAGACAAACCATGAAAGACTCTTGACTCTGGAAAAAAACTGAAGGTTGTAGAAGGGAAGGTAGGTGTGGGGATGGGGAAAATGGGTGATGAGCAATAAAGAGGGCACATGATGTGATGAGCACTGAGTGTTATACGCAACTGATGAATTTTTTTAATTTTTATTTACTTTTTAAAATTTCTTTTCAGTGTTCCAGAATTCATTGTTTATGCACCACACCCAGTGCTCCACACAACTGATGAATTATTGAACACAACATCTGAAACTAATAATGTACTATATGTTGGCTAATTGAATTTAAATTTTAAAAAATTAAAAAATAAAAACTTCCTATCTATGATCAAGAAACAGACAAAGGTGCCCACTATCACCACTCCTATTCAACATAGTACTGGAAGTTCTAACCAGGGAAATTAGGGAAAGAAAGAAAAGAAAGGAAAAAAGAAAGAGAGAAAGGAAACAAAGAAAGAAAGAGGAAGGAAGGAAGAAAGGGAGGAAGGAAGGAAGAGAGGAAGAAAGAGAGAAGGAGAGAGGGAGGGAGGGAGAAGGAAGGAAGGAAGAGAGAAAGAGAGGAAGGGAGGAAGGAAGGAAGGTCATCTAACTTAGAAAGTACAAAGTAAAATTATCTGTTTGCTGATGACATGATTTCCTGTATATAGAAAATCATAGAGATTCCACCAAAAACTGTTAGACCTAATAAACGAATTCACTAAGTTTCCAGGATATCACATCAAATGCAAAAATCAGTTAGGTTACCACACACCAACAATGAACTATCTGAAAGAAAAATATTGAAAAATAATTTCATTTATAGTAGCAACAAAAATACTTAGGAATAAATTTATCCTGAAAATGAAACCAAAAACTGTAAGATACTAATGTAAGAAATTAAAGAAGGCATAAATAAATGGAAAACTACCTCACATTCATCAATTGGCAGAATTAATATTGTTAAAATGTCCATAATACACAGAACCATATATAGATTCAATGCAATCCCTATCAAAATTCCAGTGGCATTGTCACATAAACAGAAAAAAAATTTAAAATTCATATGGAACCATGAAAAACCCAAAACTACAAAAACAATCTTAAGAAAGAACAAAGTCGTAAGTGTCACAGTCCCTAATTTCAAACTTTATTACAGAGTTATAGCAATCAAAATAGTATGGTACTAGAATAAATACAGACATTTAGACCAATGGAACAGAAATGAGAGCCCAGAAAGAAATCCATAAATATTCAGTGAGCTAATACATATGTATGCATGTATCTATGCAGGCATGTATGTATGTGTGTATGTGTGTGTATACCTAATGGAATATCATTCAGCCATTAAGAAAAAGGAAATTCTGCCATTTGTGACAACACAGATGGACCTTGAGGGCATTATGCTAGGTAAAATAATTCACACAGAGAAAAACAAATACTGTATGATCTTATTTATATGTGGAATTTTTAAAAATCTAAATTCGCAGAAACAAAGTATTGTAGTGGTTGTTGGAGTCTTAAGGGTGGGGGACATGGGAAGTGTTGGTCAAAGTTTACAAACTTCTAGTTACAAGATGAATAAGTTCTAGGGATATAATTACAGCTTGTGACAATAGTTAACAACTCTGTATTATATACTTGAAAGTGCTAAGAGATAGATCTTACACATTCTCACCACACACACAAAGAAAGGTGATTATGTGAGGTGATGGAAATGTTAACTAACTTTACTGTGATAATTAATTTGACAACATATCTGTTTATCAAATCATCACATTGTACGCCTCAAACCTAAACAATATTATATGTTGATTACATCTCAAAAATCTGGGAGGAAAAAAAAGAAGTCAGAAAATAAGGTATTTCATTCAAGAAAACAATGATTCGAAAGACTGACTTTCTTACCAGAGGCCGTAGATACCAAAAATTAAAAACAATTTGAAAGTGCTAAAAGAAAATAACTGTCAACATAAATTTCAATATCCCTCGAAAATGTCCTAGTAATGAGCTGAAATAATTCAGATGAATTAATTAATCAGCACACATGGTAAATAAAATTCTCCTAGTAGAAAGGAAAAAAATACCGGAAGGAAACTTGGATCATTGATTTGAAGGATGCAGAGAAAGGGGAACCCTCTTATACTGTTAGTGGGAATGCAAACTGGTACTCTGGAAAATAGTATAAAGTTTTCCCAAAAAGTTAAAAATAAAACTACCTTACAATCCAGCAATTGCACTACTAAGTATTTAACCAAAGGATATAAAAATATTGATTCCAAGGGATACATGAGCCCCAATGTTTATAGAAGCATTATCAACAATAACCAAACTATGGAAAGAGTCCAGATATATATCAACTGGTGGATGGATAAAGAAGATGCATACACACACACACACACACACACACACACACACACAATATGGAATATTATTCAGCCATAATAAAGAATGAAATCTTGCCATTTGCAACAAGGTGGTTAGAGCTAGAGAATATTATGCTAAGTGAAATAGTCAGCTGGAGAAAGACAAATGCCATATGATTTTACTCATACGTGGAATATAAGGAACAAAACAGATAAACATGGGGGGAAAAGAGAGAGGCAAACCAGGAAACAGAATCTTAGCAGAACAAATTGAGGGTCGATGGAGGGGTGGTGGGTGGAGGGGATGGTTTAAATGGATAATGGATATTAAGGAAGGCACTTGTGAAGAGCACTGGGTGTTGTATAAAAGTGACAAATCACTAAATGTTACACCTAAAACTAATAGTTAACACTATACATTAGCTAACTGGAATTTAAATAATGGATAAGGAAGATGTGGTCCATATACACTATGGAGTATTATGCCTCCATCAGAAAGGATGAATACCCAACTTTTGTAGCAACATGGACAGGACCGGAAGAAATTATGCTGAGTGAAATAAGTCAAGCAGAGAGAGTCAATTATCATATGGTTTCACTTATTTGTGGAGCATAACAAATAGCATGGAGGACAAGGGGAGATGGAGAGGAGAAGGGAGTTGAGGGAAATTGGAAGGGGAGGTGAACCATGAGAGACTATGGACTCTGAAAAACAATCTGAGGGTTTTGAAGGGGCGGGGGGTGGGAGGTTGGGGGAACCAGGTGGTGGGTATTGGAGAGGGCACGGATTGCATGGAGCACTGGGTGTGGCGCAAAAACAATGAATACTGTTACGCTGAAAATAAATTTAAAAAATAAATAAATAAATTCAAAAAAAATTTTTTCAAAAAAATAAATATAAATACATACACACATAAATGTAGGTAGGCTGAAAGTAAAAGAATGGAAAAGGTGTGCCATGAAAACATCAATCAAATTAAAGCTGGAACTGCTATATTTGTATCAAAAATATTGTGCTTCCTAGTGAAGAAAAGTTCAAGAGATAAGAGGTGACATTAATTTCATAGTGATAAGATAGGTCTACCACCAAGAAGATATAACAGTCCATACACATTATAACATGTGTATGCCCCTAAAAAATACTTTCAAAATAGATGAAGTAAAAAATAATACAACTGAAAGGAAAATGGGCAAATTAAGTTTGAAGACTTCAAACTATTTTTCTCAGTAATGAACAGATCAAGTTGATAGAAAATCAGCATAAGTATAGAACTGAATAAAACCAACAGCCAATTGATCTAACTGACATTTATAAAACATTCCATCCAACAAGGAAAGAATACACATTCTTCTCAAGTGAACATGGTATGCTCAGTAAGAGAGACCTTAGATACGGTAGTATCATAGGAAGAAATTCAACATATTTAAAAGAGGTGGAATCATACGAAGTGTGTTCTCTAACCAAAATGGAATTAAGTTTGAAATCAAAAACAGTATTATCAGGATATATTGTTCATAAAATGACAGTCTTCTATATTCTGCCTACACCCCTGTCAAACCTCGCCACTTTTTAAACACATATTTCCAATCCAGTCATTTTATCAGTGGTCCCCAAGTCCACTAACAGGTTCAATGATTTGCTATGAATACACAGGACTCAACATATAAACATCATTTATTTATTATAGTGAAAGGATACAAAATAAAATCAGGAAGGGGAAAATGCTCATAGGGCAAGGTTGGAGGAAACTAGGCACAAGCTTCTAAGATTCCTTCCCCACTGTAGTGCACAGGATCTGCTTATTCTTATAGCAATGGACATGACAACATGTGTGAAGTATTGTCTACCAGGAAACCTCATTAGAACTCAGTGTCCACGATTTGTATTGGGACCTAGTTACATAGGCACTCTGTGCCTAATACATACCAAAATCCCAGATTCCCAGAGAGAAAGCAGATATTAAGCATAAGCCATATTGTTTGCATAGTCTATGCATGATGAACCATTCCTATCATTTAGGGAAAGTTTCATATTAATGTAGAGAACTGTTTACCAGTTAATTTCCCAGATACCAGCCAAGCACCAGCCTTGTAAGCTTTTCTTTTTCTCTTAACAGGAAATAACTCTTCCTTCCTTGAATCCCACTGGCATTTGAACATCACTCATGGTAATGACCTCACTTTATTTTGTATAATAGGTATTGATTATTTTCATTTCTGGTGTCTTTGCACTGTGGCATGATATAAAATGACTTTATGGAGCTCAAAAACCAGATTCTCTGGGATGATTTCCTAGGTGAACTCCAGTTATAGGGAGTTAATAAGTAGCTTCTTTCTTCTTAGGTATGAATTCTAACTTCAATTAAAGCTGTGTGGTCTTGGTCATGTTTCTTAACTTCTCTGAGCCTCAATTATCTCACCTGCAAATTTGTTAGAATTAAGCAAAATACTGTATGGGAAAAATAGCTTGGTAAATAGTCCCTCAATACATTTCATTTCCTTTCTCTCTCCTTGCTACTTTAGAAGGTCACTAGGCACACAGATTGATATGTCCCCCTAATTTTGAACTTACTTGACTATAGTTCAGCAGTATGAACCATGGCCCCTCTTGTTACCATTTCCCTTTGCGGCTCTGCAATCAGCTCAGGTTTGTTGAGTATCAGAGGTCAGGGATATTGGAGAAAGTTAATCTGATCAACTCAGCCTGAAAGCATTCAAAGCTAAATTGCAGAGAAATGAAATATCTTCAGATTCTACAAAGCATATTCAATAAAACAGAAACGATGAGGTGGAGAAGGGTGAGTGTTGGCATAGCCAGGGAGCCATCAGGGAAATGGTACAGTGTGAGGTCCAGCCTAATGGATGGAGAGATGTGGGTAAGTAAACCAAAGAGGACTCTAAGCAAGGGGACTTGTAGAAGCAAAGACCCAGAAGGGTGAGTTAATTTATGGTATTGTGAGGATGAAAAAAATGTATTGGTTAGAACAGATAGTTTGTGATGAAGGGTTATGAACAAAATTTGAGTAGGTGATTTGAGGACATATTCCCAAAGGAAAAATAAACTTTCTTCCATTAAACACATTAACTATTAAATAATTTTATGCTAGTGTGTCTTCCTGTAACAACTGAATTTAAAAAGTAATTATGTGCAAATGAGCTAATTAAAAGGGATCTTTTACAGGTGATGAAAATGTCCTAAAACTACTGTGGTGGTAATTTAATTATATACTTCAAATAGATAAATTTTATGACATGTAAAGTACCACAGTAAAGTGGTTTTAACAAAAAGATAATTGGGCAAAAGAGTATATTGAGTTATTAGCTCTGACTGCCAATTCATGCTAGGTCTATGTGAGTTCTAGTAATCTCCACTGTTCAAAATAGAACCTTGATCCATATTTATTGAGTGAATAAATGTTTTATAGGCAACTAAATTAAATATGGTACCAACTAAATATTTATTTTCTTCCCCATCTGTTTTATATTTAGACTATTGAGGAAATTATCCCTTTTAAATTCCTGGTAAAATTTTTGGAAAATGATTTTGTTTAAAGAAAATTCTTTTCTGAGAGAAAAGCTTTGAAGGTACAGTCATGGCATCTATCTACACCAACAATGATTCAGGCTCAGATCTGAACTAACAAGCAGGTTTATCTGGGCAAGGAAACTATCAAAAAATCCTTCCAACCAATTTCTATATGATGTTCTTAATCATAGGAGAAGGCAAGTAAGGAGGAAGAAACCACATTGAAATGATTATTGCATGTGGAATAACATACCATGAGAAGAAAAAAGTCACAAAACACTTATCTAATAAATAAAATATAACCTCCCAGGCTGGCAACAGATTGCAGAGCTTGATTGGGGGGTGGAGGGAGTTAGACATCATGTAAGAGCACAGTGCTGGGATGTCATCTAGTGGCTGAATTGCAAATGGTAGCTATGAATGTTAAGAATTTTTTTTTTTACTCTGTTATGTTGGCCACCATACAGTACATCATTAGTTTTTCATGTAGTGTTCCATGATTGTTTGAGTATAATACCCAGTACTCCATGCAAATTGTGCCCTTCTTAATACCTATCACCAGGCTCACCATCCCCCCACCCTCTTCCTTCCAAAACGCTCAGTTTGTTTTGCGGAGTCCACAGTCTGTCATAGTTCATCTTCCTCTCCTATTTCCTCCCCTTCATTTTTCCCTCCTTTATCCTAATGTCCTCCATGCTATTCTTTATGTTCTACATATAAGCGAAACTATATGATAATTGTCTTTCTCTGCTTAACTTATTTCACTTAACATAAGAAATCGAAACAGTATTTCTCATCAGAATTTACTCTCGAATGGACTGATTTTAAATTATTTCATTTGTTTCCATTTCAGATCCTCTCATGATTGCTGGTTATTTTTCTAGTGCTATAAACCCTGCAGGTCAAATATCCAAATAAATCAAGTTTATCTTTGTCAGAATCTTATATCTCCTTTAAATTTTTTTTTTTTTTATTTGAAGGGTACCTGGGTGGTCCAGTCAGTTCAGCCACTGACTCTTGGGTTTTGTACAGATTCTGATCTCAGGGTTGAGAGATTGAGCCCCGTGTCGGGCTCCACACTCAGCTTAGAGTCTGGTTGAGTTTCTCTCTTCCTCTCACTCTGACCCTCCCATTTGTGCTCTCTCTCTCTCTTTCTCTTTCTCTTTCTAAAATAAATAAATCTTTAAAAAAAAATTTTTTTGTTTGAGTATAGTTGACACACAGTGTTACATTAGTTTCAGGTATACAGGTATACAATTTAGTGATTTGACAAGGTTCTATGTTACGCTATGTTCACAAGTGTAGTCTTCCTGTAACAAGTATACCACAAGTATAGCTATCATCTTTTCTGTCATATTGTTATTATAATATCATTTATTGTATTTTTTTTTAAGATTTTATTCACTTATTTGACAGACGGAGATCACAGAGAAGCAGGCAGAGAGAGAGGAGGAAACAGGCTACCCGCCAAGCAGAGAGCCCGATGCGGGGCTCTATCCCAGGACCCTGGGATCATGACCTGAGCCGAAGGCAGAGGCTTTAACCCACTGAGCCACCCAGGTGCCCCTCATTTATTGTATTTTTTATGCCACAACTTTTATTCCTGTGACTTAATCATTCCATAACAGGAAACTTGTATTTTCCCCTCTCCTTCACCCATTTTGCCCAATCTCCCACCTCCCTCTGGCAACCATCAGTTTGTTCTCTGTACTTATTCTGATTCTGCTTTTCATTGATTTATTCATTTGTTTGTTTTCTAGATTCCATTTGTGAGTGGAATCATAGCTATTTGTCTTTCTTAGTCTAACATTTCACTTAGCATAATCCTCACTAGGTCTATCCATGTTGTCACAAGTGGCACAATCTCACCCCTTTTTATGGTTACATAATATTTCATCTTCTTTCTCCATTCAGCTAGTTATGGACACTTGGACAGCTTTTGTATCTTGGCTGTTGTAAGTAATGCTACAACAAACATAGTGGCACATATAACTTTTCGGATTAGCGTTTTTGTTTTCTGTGGGTAAATACCCATAAGTGGTATACTGGATTATATAGTATTTCTATTTTTAATTTTTTGAGGAACCTCCATACTGTTTTCCACAGTGGCTGCACCAGTTTATATTCCCAACAGTGTATGAGGCTTCCTTTTCCTCTACATCCTTGCCAACACTTGTTATTTCTTGTTATTTTGATTTCATATCTCCTTTTTCCCCTTTTTTGTCTTCACACACTGAAGCTCCATCACCTGGCCCCTCTATGCAGCAAACCCTGCCCTCCTCCACTCCTAATCCCACACATATTTGTCCCCTTACATGCCCACAGGTCAACCCTAGCCAGGTGACCTGTGGGCATGTGAGGTGTTCAGAGGAAAGCTGCTGATCACAACAAAGTGGGTGTGGCTGCTGGCTTTAGATTAATTGGCCCAGTTAAACAAATAAATCCCTAATCAGAAGTTGAGATATAATGATAAAGTGAAGAATTTCAGGGGGAATATTCAGGGGCATCATTTACTTCCAAGAGCTCCTTTTAAGCCTGGTTCTGCCCCCAGAGTGTGTTTAAGGAGAGGTAGGAGAGGAAGTCAAATCTTCTTTCTCAACTTTGAGAAACAGGCACAGGAAAGCAGACACCCACACTTACTTCAGGGGAAAAGTCCATTCTGAACACAACAGCCCAGCAGTTGAACAAGGTAGGAGTGGTTATCCTTGACATCCATGAAAGACACCAAAAGTGTCTCACCAAAAGTGAGACCCGGGGCTGCCTGGTGAGCTTCCCAGTTCAGCTACTGTGTGAACTAAAGGCATTTTTATTATTTTGCTTATCTCTGTTCCTCCTCTAAAATTCCCCATCCCCTCCACTCTTCTAAACAATAGAAATTGTATCATAAACCCAGAGGATTAGCCCTGTATATCATGCCCTGTCAGTCATGCAAGTAGATTTTTGCTTTGGTAAAACAGCCTACACCAGGTGCAGGCCAAGCATTTCATTTCCTTTCCTTTGGTTGTTGTTCTAAGTGCACATTCCTAAGGCAGTGGAAGGAACAATAATGAACATTTCTGAGAGACAAGTTTGTGGTTGACTCAGCAGCATAGCATAATATTGACAAAAAGGAATGAAATGCATAGACAACCCAGAATTTTAGAAATCACCTAAGTGGGACTCTCTCATGGAGGAATCAACCCAAACAATTAACTGACCCAAAGTCACACAATAGTGTCAGGGACCAGAGCAAAACTAGAGACCAGAACTCTAGCTCCACCACAGACTTTATTTCATTAGATACATGTGTGCTTTTAGCCAAACGCTACCTGTTTATTACCGAAAAATATCTGAATATATCTTAATAGGGAAATTTCTTTTCTAAGTTTGGTATACTATTAATGAAAACATACTTGACAAAACCACATCCAGATATTTTCTGTCATGATCTAACATTCTGAATATTTCAGGTGGACTCTGGTGTCCAAAAATTGCTGCTTTGAATATTAAAGTATAAATGTATGTACATGCACTTCTGCATCAAGTTTGGGCTTCAGATTTGTTTTTTCTACAAAGTTCTACTTTAAGCAGACTGTCTTAGCTGAATGTATAAAAATAGAAATGTCTATCGAGTGGCCCTCATTGTAATAGTTTCATTTTTTATAAATATATTACTTTAAACCATATGATATAGCTTTTGTTTCTGGTCAAAAAGTCATTGAGCATCAGGAGATTTTAATGGTTCAACTTAATACATTGGGTAAAAACTAAAAACTTAGAGAACTTACTTTGTGAAAAGATTGTTTACTTTGGCTCAATACTTTTTAGCAGAACTTTTTGTTTTTATTCACAACATTTTGTTCTTATTCTGATATTCTAGAAGTTCTACAGGTGCTACCATAAGAATCATTTTTGCAGAGAAGAATATACAACATAAATAGTTCCCAATAATCTCTACATGTTCTTTTTCTCCTCCCAAAAGAAAGTAATGACTTAAAGAGACTGGACAATCATCGTCCATCACATTGAGGCAAACATCAACAAGTTAAGGAAATGAGAGAAGAAATCTATTTATTTAATAAGTAAATCTATTTATTTCAGATGAAACCATCTCATTATGTAGTTCCAGTTGTCTGCTGACCCTGCTAAGTTGGTGTTAGTTTTTACCTATTTATTCTTATAAAAGTCACAGCTCTTCTCTTTTTTCAGCCTTACTGCAATCTGACCGAGATACTTATAAAACCTAACCTAAAAGAGAAAGTTATAAAAGTTATAAAATTCTTAGAATGAGGGGCGCCTGGGTGGCTCAATGGGTTAAGCCTCTGCCTTCACCTCAGGTCGTGATCCCAGTGTCCCGGGATCGAGCCCCACATTGGGCTCTCTGCTCCGCGGGGAGCCTGCTTCCTCTCCTCTCTCTGCCTGCCTCTCTGCCTACCTGTGATCTCTGCCTGTCAAATAAATAAATAAAATCTTAAAAAAAAAATTCTTAGAATGAAAAGAGGCAAAAGAATATATTCTTTGGGCAACATTTCAATATTGATTTAAATGATCTAACATTTTCTCTGTCCTGTTCTGGAAAAAAAACAGGGGCAGTTTCTTTTCACAAGAGTGTGCATATACCTATGTACATAAACCATAAAGAACAATAAAATTCATTAATTTTTTTCATCATTCTTTTAAAAAGTATAATTGTTGTATGGGCATCCAGCTATACCAAAATATGGGTTGGGCACCTGGGTGGCACAGTCAGTTAAGTGTCTGCCTTTAGCTCAGGTCATGATCCCAGGGTTCTGGGATCAAGTCCACATTGGGATCCCTGCTCCACAGGGAGCCTGTTTCTCCCTCAGCCTCTCTCTCTCTCTCTCTCTCTTTCTTCCTGTCTCTCATGAGTAAATAAATAAATCTTTTAAAAATATGGCTTAAAGACTTATTGATTTGGATGTAGTGACATAGAAGGTAGTCTATGATATAAGCAAAAAATCAAGTTGAAGAAAATACATGCACTATGATACCATTTTTATAAAATAAAAACTGCACATAACCAAAAGCATATGTACAGAGTGAAAGATATTAGAATCCCTCTCTGAGTGTGGAACTGGGGAGTCATGATTTAAAATAATTCTGTATTGTTTGCATTTTTTAAATGAGCATATATTATTTTGATGATTAAATTAATATGTTTTCATGTTTCAGTACCATGGGCTTGCATACTTCTCTGTACTGATAAAATTCTGTTCATCTCATAAGATCCAAATCAAATGTCTCCTTAATGTCTCATCAGTAAAAAAAATTGCTTCCTGTACCAACTTGGTAGCACCTTGTATATATTCACCTCTATTCTGGCAGTTAATAAAAGCAGCTGTTATATTTCTATTTTGATGTCTGCATCCCCTGTCCTTAGCACATTATCTTGTTCTTAGTAGAGGTTAATAAATATTAAGTGAAAGTTTATGTAAGTAGTAGGTAACTGGATGAAATTCAAATTCAACTCATTTCGGCTGTCAGACAATATTAAGCACTGGTTTGTGACATCTACCCAGAGGAGACAGGAATGGAAAATGCCACCTATGCTTGCAAGAACTTGAGGTTTATTTAGGGTGATGATCACAACAAACTATTGCAATTCATTTTAAAGTCTTGTGATAAAGATGGACACATTTTGGGGCAGCTAGGCCAGAGAGAGGAGGAAAGAAAAAGGTTTGAGAAGAAAGAAATGGAACTGAAGCTAAATCACAAAGGGTAAGGAGAATTTCAACAGAGGAAGATGAGGAGGAAAGGGATTCTGGGCAGAAAGAGCCTGAGAACACACACTCATTCCAAGAGTTCACTGGCCCTGGCTAGAGTGAAGGGACCTGCCAGGAAGTCAGTTTAAGCCAGGGTCAGAGAGGCAGGAGGAAACAAACCAAGGTGAGTCTTGTTTGCCACTCCAAAGAGTTTGGATTTGATGCTGTTGTCAGTGAAGAGGCTGTGATATGCATAATTTATGGGAAGCATATTTGACCCCAAATCATTTCCTCTGCTTGCTGCTGTTGGACAGCATTGTATAAGGAAAAATAAACAACTTGTATTAATAAACATGATTTTTCTCTTAAACCTGTGAACATATTTGCTTCATCATGAATAAGCCCATTTATATAAACAGCTTCTAAAACAAATGTAAGCATATGGCTACAAGGCCCTTTAAAGATAAATACCTGCTATTGATTTAAATTGTAAACAACTTTAAAATTATAAACATGTTTATGTAATAATGATTTGTTAGCAAGTAACATCTCTTATATATACCCAGGTTTATTGGGAGTATGAAGACACCAGTAAGAATGATATAAACTTCTTCAATTTCTTTCATGAGTGTTCTGTAGTTCCTCGAGTACAGATCCTTTACTTCTTTGGTTAGGTTTATTCCCAGGTATCTTATGGTTCTTGGTGCTATAGTAAATGGAATCGATTCTCTAATTTCCCTTTCTGTATTTTCATTGTTAGTGTATAAGAAAGCCACTGATCTCTGTACATTGACTTTGTATCCTGCCACGTTACTGAATTGCTGTATGAGTTCTAGTAGTTTGGGGGTGGAATCTTTTGGGTTTTCCATATAAAGAATCATGTCATCTGCGAAGAGAGAGAGTTTGACTTCATTGCCAATTTGGATACCTTTTATTTCTCTTTGTTGTCTGATTGCTGTTGCTAGGACTTCTAATACTATGTTGAACAAGAGTGGTGAGAGTGGGCATCCTTACCGTCTTCCTGATCTCAATGGGAAGGATGCAAGCTTTTTCACATTGAGGATGATATTTGCTGTGGGTTTTTCATAGATAGATTTGATGAAGTTCAGGAATGATCCCTCTATCTCTATACTTTGAAGCGTTTTAATCAGGAACGGATGCTGGATTTTGTCAAATGCTTTTTCTGCATCAATTGAGAAGACCATGTGGTTCTTCTCTCTTTTCTTATTAATTTGTTCTATCACATTGATTTATTTGCGAATGTTGAACCATCCTTGTAGCCCAGGAATGAATCCCACCTGGTCATGGTGGATAATCTTTTCAATGTGCTGTTGGATCCTGTTTGCTAGGATCTTGTTGAGAATCTTAGCATCCATATTCATCAGTGATATTGGTCTGAAATTCTCCTTTTTGGTAGGGTGTTTGCCTGGTTTGGGGATCAGGGTAATGCTGGCTTCATAGAAAGAGTCTGGAAGTTTTGCTTCTGCTTCAATTTTTTGAAAGAGCTTCAGGAGAATAGGTATTATTTCTTCTTTGAAAGTGTGGTAGACTTCCCCAGGGAATCTGTCAGGTCCTGGGCTCTTGTTTTTTGGGAGGTTTTTGATCACTGCTTCAATCTCCTCACTAGATATCGGTCTATTTAGGTTGTCGATTTCTTCCTGGTTCAATTTTGGGAGTTTACAGTTTTCCAGTATCCATTTCATCTAGGTTGCTTAGCTTATTGGCATATAACTGTTGATAATAACTTCTGATGATTGTTTCTACTTCCTTGGTGTTAGTTGTGATCTCTCCCTTTTCATTCATAATTTTATTAATTTGGGCTTTCTTTCTTTTCTTTTGGATTAGTGTGGCCAATGGTTTATCAATCTTATTGATTCTTTCAAAAAACCAGCTTCTGGTTTCATTGATACGTTCTACTGTATCTCTGGTTTCTACCTCATTGATCTCAGCTCTAATCTTGATTATTTCCCTTCTTATGTGTGGGGTTGGTTTGATTTGTTGTTGATTCTCCAGTTCTTTAAGGTGTAGAGACAGCTGCTGTGTTCTGGATTTTTCAATTTTTTTTGAGGGAGGCTTGGACGAATGGATAAGGAAGATGTGGTCCATATACACTATGCAGTATTATGCCTCCATCAGAAAGGATGAATACCCAACTTTTGTAGCAACATGGACGGGACTGGAAGAGATTATGCTGAGTGAAATAAGTCAAGCAGAGAGAGTCAATTATCATATGGTTTCACTTATGTGTGGAGCATAACAAATAGCATGGAGGACATGGGGAGTTAGGAGAAGGCATTTGGGGGAAATTGGAAGGGGAGGTGAATAATGAGAGACTATGGACTCTGAAAAACAATCTGAAGGGTTTGAAGAGGTGGGGGGGTGGGAGGTTGGGGGAACCAGGTGGTGGGTATTAGAGAGGGCACGGACTGCATGGAGCACTGGGTGTGGTACAAAAACAATGAATACTGTTATGCTGAAAATAAATAAATAAATAAAAGAATGATATAAACTTGAAATAGTGGGAAAGGAAGGTATGTTTAAAAAAATAATTGAGTTCTAGTACTATCTTGACATAATAAAAGACACATACGAAAAGCCCAAAGGAAACATAATACCCAATGGTGAAAGATGAAACTTTTCCTCTGAGGTCAGGAACGAAACAAGAATGGCCCCTTCCACCACTTACATTCACCATGTTACTGGAAGTTTTAGCCAGAGCACTTCAGCAAGATCAGAGGGGATGGTTTGGCCCAGTGATGGGTATTAGGGAGGGTACATATTACATGGAGCACTGGGTGTTATACGTAAACAATGAATTCAAAACTAATGATGTACTGTACAGCTACTAATATAACATAATAAAAAATAATAATAATAATAAAAAGAAAGGGAAAAAAAGACCAGAGGAATTTGGCAAGAAAAAGAAGTAAAAGGCATACAAATTGGAGAGGAAAAAATTATCTCTATTTGAAGAGGATGTGCTCTTATATGTAGAAATTCCTAAAGAATTTTTTTAAAAAGTTAGAACTAATAAATAAATACAACAAAATACAAAGAAAATAAATGAATACCTCAAACCAAAAAAATATTTTAAATAAATTTAGAAAACAATTCCATCTACAACAGCATTTTAAAAAATTAAATACTTGGTAATTTGTGAAGGATATGAATGAGTTATATGCTGAAAACAACAAATGATTGCTGAAAGAAATTAATAAATGGAAAGACATCCTACATTTATGAATTGGAAGCCCTAATATTGTTAAGATGACAATATAACCTAATAGATCTACAGATTCAGTGTAACCTCTATAAAATTCCTAGTGGCATTATTGGGGGGGGAGCAGAAATGAAAAAACTCTTCCTAAAGTTCATATGGATTCTTGAGGAAACTCAGATAGTCAGAACAATCTTGAAAAAGAACAAAGTTGGAGGTCTCACATTGGAATTCAAACTAACTATAAAATCTACAATAACTAAAACAGTGTGGTATTGGCATAAAGACAAGCATATAGGCCAATGGGATAGATTAAGAGCCCAGAAATAAACCCTCATATATATGGGCAAGTGATTTTTTTATATAGGCACCAAAACCATTTAATGGGAAAAAGACGGTCTTTTCAACAAATGGTCTGGGAAAACTGGATATACATACATGAAGGAATGAAGTTGGACCCTTATATAATATGATATATAAAAATTAATTCAAATGAATCAAAGACCCAAGCAGAAAATATGAAGTATGAAAACTCTTCAAATAAAACATAGTGAAATTTTCATGACACTGTATTTAGCAATAATTTCTTGGATATGATACCAAAGGCACAGGAACCAAAAGAAAAAATAAACAAATTGGACTATCAAAACTAAAAATTTTTCAGCATTAAAAAACATTATCAACAGAGTAAAACAAAATCCAAGTGGGAGAAAATATTTGGAAATCACATATGTGATATGGAATTTAGATCCAAAATATACAGACAGCTTCTAAAACTCAACGTCAAAAAAATAAACAACCCAATTAAGGTAAGACTTACATGAACATTTCTCCAAAGATGTACAAATGGTCAATAAGCAAATGAAAAGATGATCAACACCACTAATAATTAGGGAAATGCAAATGAAAACCACATTGAAATACCACTTCATACCCATTATGATGTGGTCCATATACACTATGGAGTATTATGCCTCCATCAGAAAGGATGAATACCCAACTTTTGTAGCAACATGGACAGGACTGGAAGAGATTACGCTGAGTGAAATAAGTCAAGCAGAGAAAGTTAATTATCATATGGTTTCACTTATGTGTGGAGCATAACAAATAGCATGGAGGACAAGGGGAGATGGAGAGAAGGGAGTTGAGGGAAATTGGAAGGGGAGGTGAACCATGAGAGACTATGGACTCTGAAAAACAATCTGAGGGTTTTGAAGGGGCGGGGGGTGGGAGGTTGGGGGATCCAGGTGGTGGGTATTGGAGAGGGCACGGATTGCATGGAGCACTGGGTGTGGTGCAAAAATAATGAATACTGTTACGCTGAAAAAATAAAAAATTAATAAAATAAAAAACCAGAAAATAACAAATCATGGTGAGAATGTGGAGAAATTGGAATAGTGCACAAGGGTGTGCACTATTGGTGAGAATGTAAACAGTGCAGTCATTATGGAAAACAGTATGGCAGTCCCCCAAAAATTAAAAATAGAAATACCATATGATTCAGCAATCCCACTTCTGGGTATGCATCCAAATAATTAAAAGCAAGATCTCAAAGAGATATTACAAACCCACACTCATTGTAGCATTATTCACAATAGCTAAGAGGAGAAAGCAATTCAAATGGCCACTGAGAGATAAACAGATAAAAGGTTGTATATACATACAGTGGAAAATTTTTTTAGCCCTAAAAAAGAAGGAAAGACTGTTACATGCTACCACATGGAAAAACTTTGAGGACATTATGTTAAGTGAAATAAGCCAGTCACAAAAAATTTGGGGTGCCCAGGTGGCTCAGTCATTGAGCATCCTCCTTCAGCTCAGGTTATAATCCCAGGGTCCTGGGGTCAAGACCCAAGTTGGGCTCCCTGCTCAGCGGGAAGGTTGTTTCTCCCTCTCTCACTCCACTGCTTATATTCCTTCTCTCCCTGTGTCTCTCTCTGTCAAATAAATAAATAAAATCTTTTAAAAATATTGTATGATCCCACTTATATGAGTTATGTAAAGCAGTCAAACTCATAGAAACAAAAAGTAGAATGTTAGTGGCTAAGACTGGGGGAGGGAGAAATGGGAAGTTCTTGTTCAATGGTTATAGAATTTCAGTTTTACAAGATGAAAAATTTCTGGAGATCTGTTGCACAACAATTTGAGTAAATTAGCATTAACAAAATGTACACTTCAAAAGGTTAAAATGGTAAATTTTGTATTATTATTTTTTTTTAACCACAATTTTTTTTTTACTTTTATTTTTTCAATGTTCCTAGATTCATTGTTTATGCTTCACACCCAGTGCTCCACACAATACATGCCCTCCTTAATACCCACCACCAGGCTCACCCAGCTCCCTATCCCCCTCCCTTCCAAAATCCTCAGTTTGTTTCTCAGAGTCCAAAGTCTCTCATGGTTCATCTCCCCCTCCGATTTCCGCCAACATCCTTCTCCTCTCCGTCTCCCAGTGACCTCCGTGTTATTCCTTATGCTCCACAAGTAAGTGAAACCATATGATAATTGACTCTCTGTGCTTTTAAAAAAATAAAGGTAATTCTGAAACTTGCTACAACATAGATGAACCCTGAGTGAAATAAGTGAAAAAAGTCAGTCACAAAAAACAGATATGAGTTACCTGAAGTAGTCACATTCATAGATATAGAAACTAGAATGGTGATTGCTGGAGGTGGGAGGAGAAAGATAATGGGGATTTTTTTTTTTCCAATGGAAGTTTTAGTATTTCAAGATGAAAAGAGTTCTGGAGATGGATGGTGATGATGGTTAAACAATATGAATATACTTAATACCATTTAGCTTTATGCTTAAAAATTGCTAAGATGGTAAATTTATGCTATGTATATCTTACTATAGGAAAAATTGGGGTGCTACAGGTACAACAAGACCATACCCACCATGCAGTATGACATTTCATACCATTATATATTATTTTCTTTTGTTCTTGACTATAACACAAAGTACCTTTAAAATAATCTTTTGTTTGGTATGTATGACAGAAACACAAGAGATTTACAATGAACAATATCTCTCTCTCTCTCTCACACACACACACACACACACACACACACACACACCCCTAATAGGTTCCTAGTTAACATAAGACACCAGTGTAAAATGTGGAGATTGGAACATCTAAACTGAAGATATGAGAATTGTAATAATGTTGGCTCAGTGGGCTGGGTGGAAGATGATAGGCCTAAAATGTGGATGAGGAGGAGGGGATGAAGTATTTATTTAAATTTATGAGGTACAACTTACATATTTTACTGACGATTTTAAAGTCAAGATAACATCAAACTATTTCAAGTTTGCTAATTATTTGCTTTACCATCATAAATCTGCTGTTGAACCCATCTGTTAAATTTTTCATGTTGCATGTTGTACTTTGCATCTTAAATTTTCTTTATGTATTTTTATGTGTATTTCTCTTGAAAATCCTTATTTTTTACCTTATCATATTATTTTTCTATAATTCTTTAAACATGCTTTTGTTTCATTATTTTGAAAATATTTTTTATTGCAGTAAAATTTACATAACACAAAATTAATCATTTTAAAGGGAACAATTCAGTGTCACTTAGTATATTCACAAAGTTGTGCAATCACCACTTCTAATTCCAAAATGTTTTCATCACCACACAAGGAAACACTGTTTGAAAAAAAAAAGAATCAGGGTGCCTGGGTGGCTCAGTTTGTTAAGCAACAGACTTCAGCTCAGGTCATGATTCTGGAGGCCCAGGATCAAGCCCTACATTGGGCTCCCTGCTTAGCAGGGAGTCTGCTTCTCCCTCTAATCTTCCCCTTCTCATTCTCTCTTTTTCAAATAAATAAATAACATCTTTTTTTTTTTTAAAGGACCAGTTAAACATTGCTAACCACTACCTTCTATCCCTACTCCCTGGAAACCACCAATCTGTTTTCTGTCTCTATGAATTTACCTATTCTAGCTCTTGATGTGGTCTGAAAGTTTGTGTACCTTCAAAATTCATATGTTGAAATCCTAACCCCCCAAAATATTAGGAGGTGGCATTTTGGGATTCCTAGCCCCCTTCACTATGTGAGAACACAGAAAGAAAACACTATCTACGAATCAGCGGGTGCGTATTCACCAGCCACGACATTGAGTCTGCTGGTACCTGATCTTGGACTTCCCAGCCTTTAGAGCTGTGAGAGATTAATTTCTGGGCTGTTTTTTTTTTTTTTTATTATTAGCTACCCAGTCTGTGGTATATTGTTATAACAGCCTAATTAGACTAACAGAAGTGGCATCATAAAATACATGAGCTTTTTGTCTGGCTTATTTTATTTAGCAGAATGTTTTCAGAGTTCATCCACATTGTACCTTGTATCAGTACTCTATTTTTCTAAGGCTGAATAATATTCCATTATACCAATACACCACAATTTCCTTACCTACTAATCAGTTGATGGACTTTTTTTTCCACCTTTGGCTATTGCAAATAATGCTGCTTGAACATGTGTATTAATATATTTATTTGATTATGTGCTTTTACTTCCTTTGGATATGTACCTAGGAGTGGAATTCTATGTTTAACTTTTGGAGCAACTGCCAAACTCTTTTCCATAGCAACTGCACCATTTTACATTCCCATAAACAATGTATAAAACTTCCAGTTTTTTCACATCCTTGCCACCATTTATTTTCCATTTTTTTATTACTGCCATTCTAATGAGTGTGAAGTGGGATCTCATTGTGGTTTTGATTTGTATTTCTCTAATGACAATCAATGTTAAACATCTTTCCATGTGTCTATAGGTCATTTGCATATCTTCTTTGAAGAAATGTCTATTTAAGTCCTTGGTTCATTTTTTTTTAATTTTTTTTAGAGGCAGGAGGGGCATAGAGGGAGGGAGAGAGAGAATCCTAAGCAGGCTCCATGCCCAGCACATGAGCCCAACACCAGGCTCAATCTCACAACCCTGAGATCATGACCTGAGCTGAAATCAAGAGTCGGATGCTTAACTGACTGAGCTACCCAGGTGCCCCCTTAGTCCATCTTTAAATAGGCTGTTTGTCTTCTAGTTGATGAGTTGTAAAACTTCTTTATATATTCTGGATATTAAATCCTTATCAGATAAATGACATTGCAAGCATTTTCTCCCATTCAGTGATGGTTTTAAGGTTTTGTTGTTTGAGGCTTCAATATACAGTCCAAGATCTAGTCATTTGAACAAGAACAAATACAAACAATTGCTAGCTATAAAAAAAAATGGAGTAATAATATACTGACTAATAAAAACAAAGAGAAGTCCAGCAAAAGTATAAGCTGCAACTATAACCCTTAGGACTGAGAAAGAGCATCCAATGAAGACATCTCTTCCCCAGGCCTCAGGGTGAAATCCAGACTTTATTGGAGCAAGCATAGCTATGACTCCCTGAATGTGTGAGAAGTCACAGAGGTTTCATACCTGTGGAATGTGCTGAAAAAAAAATTTGCCTCTGGAACTTCCAAAAACACTGCTTTCTAAAGAATTCATGGACAGGAATCTCAGCGGAGATACCCAGCACAACTCTATCTGAAGAAGTAGGGGGAAGCTACTGGCTGCTAGGTACTAATGTCACTGAATTGTAAGAATTGGATGCTGGATGCTGAATGGAGAACCCACACATACTGCAGGGCTCTGGCCCTGTGGAAAATGGATGCATTGCAAAAGTAGGTGCTGGAGAAGCCAGGAGTGTTTTAGGAGCTGGGAGCCTGCCAACTGAGCAAGAGGAAACTGGAAGAAAAACCCTTTCCTCCTGTAATGTGCATCTCTCTAGTCCCCTCTACTGACAAAGCATAAACATCATGCCAAATGAGAAAGGAAAACTTTTAAAGGACAGGAATTATTTTTACAGATCACACAGTGAAGAATGAATTTGGAGTGAAAAGGTAATACATTGATAATGGGCACAGTGGGACTGGCCATAAAAAAGCAAAACAAAAAACAGCAAACTTGCTGATAGAAGGAGCAGACGTGATTTTGTGCTGAGGACAAAAACCCACACAGACAGATTTGTCAGTAAAAATAGAAAACTCCATAGAAAAAAAGAATGGGTGAGTCTGGTGGTGGGTATTATGGAGGGCATGTATTGCATGGAGCACTGGGTGTGGTGCATAAACAATGACTTCTGGAACACTGAAAAGAAATAAAATTAAAAAAAAAAAAAGAAACAAAGAGTGAAAACCCACAACTTTACTAGACTGAGGTTGTAGACCCTATTGGGGTAAATGGTGAAACAGAAATTTTATGGAGAGATTCTAGAAATGAGGGAATTACAGTAGGACCACATCCAGGGTTACCTGTAAGCCAACACATTTGCTTGGGGAGAGAGTTGAATATATAGTAAAAGTCAAGGCAGCTTGGGAACTGGCTGGACTTTGAATATACTCCCTGAACAACACACAGATCCATGAGCAGAGGATGGGAGCCTATAGGCTCATGGTATAAAAACACAATCTCTACCTAAATCACTGGCTGACCACCAAGTTAGGCAGTTACCTATGCAAATTCAAGTAAACCATACAAAAAAATAAAAATAAGAATTTAAAAGATGAGTAGAGGTATCAGCAGCCACACATTGCCAGGGAAATAGATACTGTAGTTTAGTCCAGACAAGTAGCTAAAGAAAGATAAGAGCAACAATCAGGGAGACAATGATAATACAGAAGTACTATGATATGCTACCTAAATTGTGCAGCTTTCAACAACAACAAATTGTAAGACATGAAAAGAAATAGGAACGTATGACTCAAACTCAGGGAAACAAAGCAATCAATAGAAATGACATTGAGTAGATTGAAGTGTTGAATTTAGCAAACACTAGCATCAAAACAACTTTTATAATATGCTCAATGTATTAAAGGGTCATTAGTGAAAATGGCAGAAGAATGTAGCTCCATGGGTCTGTCCCTCCATGAAAACACTGAAGTACCAAGGAAAAATACTAAAGAATCAATTGTATCAGAGCTCTGATGAGAGCAATCAGAGGTTTACAAGTAACCTAGGGAGAAAAAAGCTGAATCAAGAAAATGGCAACTTAAAAACAGTAGAAAAGCTTTGCGGCCTTTTTACCTGCCCTTGCTCCACCCCCTTCCCTGGCTCAGCGGCAATTATAAACACCATGATGCTAGTGAAAAACCCTGGTCTTTTGTTGGGGGGGGGACACCAGAGCAGACTTTATTCTCAAAGTATTGTTTTTGTCTATTCTAATCTGTCTGGGAGCTACTTGAAGGACAGAAGCAAGGCAATTGTCTTTGTTTTTCCTAACAACTCTTTCAGGGTGTCAAAATCATGAGCAATCCCTGAGAATGTTTTAAGGCAAATGAACAATATGCAGCTGACTGGGACTACAAAATTTGAGTGCTGAAAAGCCAGACAGGAAAATCTGGGGAGAGAGTTTCTTTGGGAAATTAGGACATTTAAAAGTTCCAGTGTATACTAGGAGGATTTAGAAAGCTACTATGCATGCCTGGGACATGATTCATGCTCAGAAAAAGACTTAAGAAAACCCTAAGTTTTTACCTCTACTTCACCTAGGCTCAAAAGAAAAGACCTAATATTATTAAGATGGTAATATCAGCCAAAGTGACCTACAGTATCAGTGCAATCTTTTTTTTTTTTTAAGGTTTATTTATTTATTTGAGAGAGGAAGAGAGATAGTTGGGGAGCAGCATAGGGACAGGGAGAGAAATTCCCAAGCAGACTACATACTGAGAGCAGAGCCTGACATCGAGTTGATCTCATCACCTATGAGATCATGACTTGAGCCAAAACCAAAAGTCAGATGCTCCACCAACTGCATCACCCCAGGCACCCCTCAGTACAGTCTTTATCAAAATCCCAATGGCCCTTTTTTCCCCTTTTTCAGAAATGGAAAAACTGATCCTCAAATTCATATGGAAATCCAATGGGCCCCAAGTAGACCAAACAATCTTGAAAAAGAACAAAGTTGGAGAACTTATACTTCCTGATTTTCAAAAATTACTAGAAAGCTACAGTAAACAAAACAGTGCATATAGAATAAAGATGGACCTATAGACCAATGGAATAGACTTGAGAGTCTAGAAATAAACCCATACATGTATGACCAATTGATTTTTTTAAAATTTTTTTATTTAAATTCAATTTAGTTAATATATACTGTATCATTAGTTTCAGAGGTAGAATTTAGTGATTCTTCAGTTGCATATAATACCCAATGCTCATTACAAGTGCCCTCCTTAATGCCCATCAACTAATTACCTCTGCATCCTCACCAATATCTGTTGTTTCTTGAGCTGGTATCCCATTGTGGTATGGATTTGTATTACCCCGATGCCAAGTGATGTTGAATATTTTTTCATGTGTCTGTTAGCCATTTGTATGCCTTCTTTGGAGAAGTGTCTGTTCATGACTTCTGCCCATTTGTTGACTAGATTTTTTGGTTTTGGGTGTTGAGTTTGATAAATTCATTATAGATTTTGGATACTAACCCTTTATCTGATAGGTCATCTGCAAATATCTTCTCCCATTCTGTAGGTTGCCTTTTAGTTTTTTTATTGTTTCCTTTGCTGTGCAAAAGCTTTTTACCCTGATGAAGTTCCAATAGTTCAGCTTTTCTTTTACTTCCCTTGCCTCTAGAGACATCTCTAGCAAGAAGTTGCTGTAGCTGATGACCAATTGATTTTTGATAAGGATGTTAAGACCTTTTGAGGGGGAAAAATATTCTCTTTAATAAATGGAATAGGAAAACTCTGCATATTCACATGGAAAAGAATGAAGTTGGATCCTTACCTCACACCATAGGCAAAAATTAACACAAAAGACTAACATAACATAATAAAAAATAATTTAAAAATTTTAAAAATAAGAAATATAATACAAAATGGGTCAATGATTCAATGTAATACTTAAAAATCATATAACTTTTTTTTTTTAAGATTTTATTTATTCAGTCGTCAGAGTGAGAGATAGCACAAGCAGGAGCAGCAGGCAGAGCAGGCAGAGAGAGAAGCAGTCTCCCTGTTGAGCAAGGAGCCTTGATGTGAGACTCGTTCCCAGGATCCTGGGATCATGACCTGAGCCAACAGCAGTCACTTAACCTGAGCCACCCAGGCATCTTTTCATAAAATTTTCCAATAAAACATAGGGTAAATCATTCTGATCTTAGATTTAGTGATGGATTCTTAAATATGATACCAAAAGCCTGAGAAACAAAAGAGCAAAGTAGGTAAATACCACTTCATCAAAATTAAAAACTTTTAGGGGTGCCTGGATGGCTCAGTGGGTTAAAGCCTCTGCCTTTGGCTCAGGTCATGATCCTGGCGGTCCTGGGATCCATCCCCACATAGGGCTCTCTGCTCAGCAGGGAGACAGGTGGTGGGTATTGGAGAGGGCACGGATTGCATGGAGCACTGGGTGTGGTGCAAAAATAATGAATACTGTTACGCTGAAAAAATAAAAAATTAATAAAATAAAAAACCAGAAAATAACAAATCATGGTGAGAATGTGGAGAAATTGGAATAGTGCACAAGGGTGTGCACTATTGGTGAGAATGTAAACAGTGCAGTCATTATGGAAAACAGTATGGCAGTCCCCCAAAAATTAAAAATAGAAATACCATATGATTCAGCAATCCCACTTCTGGGTATGCATCCAAATAATTAAAAGCAAGATCTCAAAGAGATATTACAAACCCACACTCATTGTAGCATTATTCACAATAGCTAAGAGGAGAAAGCAATTCAAATGGCCACTGAGAGATAAACAGATAAAAGGTTGTATATACATACAGTGGAAAATTTTTTTAGCCCTAAAAAAGAAGGAAAGACTGTTACATGCTACCACATGGAAAAACTTTGAGGACATTATGTTAAGTGAAATAAGCCAGTCACAAAAAATTTGGGGTGCCCAGGTGGCTCAGTCATTGAGCATCCTCCTTCAGCTCAGGTTATAATCCCAGGGTCCTGGGGTCAAGACCCAAGTTGGGCTCCCTGCTCAGCGGGAAGGTTGTTTCTCCCTCTCTCACTCCACTGCTTATATTCCTTCTCTCCCTGTGTCTCTCTCTGTCAAATAAATAAATAAAATCTTTTAAAAATATTGTATGATCCCACTTATATGAGTTATGTAAAGCAGTCAAACTCATAGAAACAAAAAGTAGAATGTTAGTGGCTAAGACTGGGGGAGGGAGAAATGGGAAGTTCTTGTTCAATGGTTATAGAATTTCAGTTTTACAAGATGAAAAATTTCTGGAGATCTGTTGCACAACAATTTGAGTAAATTAGCATTAACAAAATGTACACTTCAAAAGGTTAAAATGGTAAATTTTGTATTATTATTTTTTTTTAACCACAATTTTTTTTTTACTTTTATTTTTTCAATGTTCCTAGATTCATTGTTTATGCTTCACACCCAGTGCTCCACACAATACATGCCCTCCTTAATACCCACCACCAGGCTCACCCAGCTCCCTATCCCCCTCCCTTCCAAAATCCTCAGTTTGTTTCTCAGAGTCCAAAGTCTCTCATGGTTCATCTCCCCCTCCGATTTCCGCCAACATCCTTCTCCTCTCCGTCTCCCAGTGACCTCCGTGTTATTCCTTATGCTCCACAAGTAAGTGAAACCATATGATAATTGACTCTCTGTGCTTTTAAAAAAATAAAGGTAATTCTGAAACTTGCTACAACATAGATGAACCCTGAGTGAAATAAGTGAAAAAAGTCAGTCACAAAAAACAGATATGAGTTACCTGAAGTAGTCACATTCATAGATATAGAAACTAGAATGGTGATTGCTGGAGGTGGGAGGAGAAAGATAATGGGGATTTTTTTTTTTCCAATGGAAGTTTTAGTATTTCAAGATGAAAAGAGTTCTGGAGATGGATGGTGATGATGGTTAAACAATATGAATATACTTAATACCATTTAGCTTTATGCTTAAAAATTGCTAAGATGGTAAATTTATGCTATGTATATCTTACTATAGGAAAAATTGGGGTGCTACAGGTACAACAAGACCATACCCACCATGCAGTATGACATTTCATACCATTATATATTATTTTCTTTTGTTCTTGACTATAACACAAAGTACCTTTAAAATAATCTTTTGTTTGGTATGTATGACAGAAACACAAGAGATTTACAATGAACAATATCTCTCTCTCTCTCTCACACACACACACACACACACACACACACACACACCCCTAATAGGTTCCTAGTTAACATAAGACACCAGTGTAAAATGTGGAGATTGGAACATCTAAACTGAAGATATGAGAATTGTAATAATGTTGGCTCAGTGGGCTGGGTGGAAGATGATAGGCCTAAAATGTGGATGAGGAGGAGGGGATGAAGTATTTATTTAAATTTATGAGGTACAACTTACATATTTTACTGACGATTTTAAAGTCAAGATAACATCAAACTATTTCAAGTTTGCTAATTATTTGCTTTACCATCATAAATCTGCTGTTGAACCCATCTGTTAAATTTTTCATGTTGCATGTTGTACTTTGCATCTTAAATTTTCTTTATGTATTTTTATGTGTATTTCTCTTGAAAATCCTTATTTTTTACCTTATCATATTATTTTTCTATAATTCTTTAAACATGCTTTTGTTTCATTATTTTGAAAATATTTTTTATTGCAGTAAAATTTACATAACACAAAATTAATCATTTTAAAGGGAACAATTCAGTGTCACTTAGTATATTCACAAAGTTGTGCAATCACCACTTCTAATTCCAAAATGTTTTCATCACCACACAAGGAAACACTGTTTGAAAAAAAAAAGAATCAGGGTGCCTGGGTGGCTCAGTTTGTTAAGCAACAGACTTCAGCTCAGGTCATGATTCTGGAGGCCCAGGATCAAGCCCTACATTGGGCTCCCTGCTTAGCAGGGAGTCTGCTTCTCCCTCTAATCTTCCCCTTCTCATTCTCTCTTTTTCAAATAAATAAATAACATCTTTTTTTTTTTTAAAGGACCAGTTAAACATTGCTAACCACTACCTTCTATCCCTACTCCCTGGAAACCACCAATCTGTTTTCTGTCTCTATGAATTTACCTATTCTAGCTCTTGATGTGGTCTGAAAGTTTGTGTACCTTCAAAATTCATATGTTGAAATCCTAACCCCCCAAAATATTAGGAGGTGGCATTTTGGGATTCCTAGCCCCCTTCACTATGTGAGAACACAGAAAGAAAACACTATCTACGAATCAGCGGGTGCGTATTCACCAGCCACGACATTGAGTCTGCTGGTACCTGATCTTGGACTTCCCAGCCTTTAGAGCTGTGAGAGATTAATTTCTGGGCTGTTTTTTTTTTTTTTTATTATTAGCTACCCAGTCTGTGGTATATTGTTATAACAGCCTAATTAGACTAACAGAAGTGGCATCATAAAATACATGAGCTTTTTGTCTGGCTTATTTTATTTAGCAGAATGTTTTCAGAGTTCATCCACATTGTACCTTGTATCAGTACTCTATTTTTCTAAGGCTGAATAATATTCCATTATACCAATACACCACAATTTCCTTACCTACTAATCAGTTGATGGACTTTTTTTTCCACCTTTGGCTATTGCAAATAATGCTGCTTGAACATGTGTATTAATATATTTATTTGATTATGTGCTTTTACTTCCTTTGGATATGTACCTAGGAGTGGAATTCTATGTTTAACTTTTGGAGCAACTGCCAAACTCTTTTCCATAGCAACTGCACCATTTTACATTCCCATAAACAATGTATAAAACTTCCAGTTTTTTCACATCCTTGCCACCATTTATTTTCCATTTTTTTATTACTGCCATTCTAATGAGTGTGAAGTGGGATCTCATTGTGGTTTTGATTTGTATTTCTCTAATGACAATCAATGTTAAACATCTTTCCATGTGTCTATAGGTCATTTGCATATCTTCTTTGAAGAAATGTCTATTTAAGTCCTTGGTTCATTTTTTTTTAATTTTTTTTAGAGGCAGGAGGGGCATAGAGGGAGGGAGAGAGAGAATCCTAAGCAGGCTCCATGCCCAGCACATGAGCCCAACACCAGGCTCAATCTCACAACCCTGAGATCATGACCTGAGCTGAAATCAAGAGTCGGATGCTTAACTGACTGAGCTACCCAGGTGCCCCCTTAGTCCATCTTTAAATAGGCTGTTTGTCTTCTAGTTGATGAGTTGTAAAACTTCTTTATATATTCTGGATATTAAATCCTTATCAGATAAATGACATTGCAAGCATTTTCTCCCATTCAGTGATGGTTTTAAGGTTTTGTTGTTTGAGGCTTCAATATACAGTCCAAGATCTAGTCATTTGAACAAGAACAAATACAAACAATTGCTAGCTATAAAAAAAAATGGAGTAATAATATACTGACTAATAAAAACAAAGAGAAGTCCAGCAAAAGTATAAGCTGCAACTATAACCCTTAGGACTGAGAAAGAGCATCCAATGAAGACATCTCTTCCCCAGGCCTCAGGGTGAAATCCAGACTTTATTGGAGCAAGCATAGCTATGACTCCCTGAATGTGTGAGAAGTCACAGAGGTTTCATACCTGTGGAATGTGCTGAAAAAAAAATTTGCCTCTGGAACTTCCAAAAACACTGCTTTCTAAAGAATTCATGGACAGGAATCTCAGCGGAGATACCCAGCACAACTCTATCTGAAGAAGTAGGGGGAAGCTACTGGCTGCTAGGTACTAATGTCACTGAATTGTAAGAATTGGATGCTGGATGCTGAATGGAGAACCCACACATACTGCAGGGCTCTGGCCCTGTGGAAAATGGATGCATTGCAAAAGTAGGTGCTGGAGAAGCCAGGAGTGTTTTAGGAGCTGGGAGCCTGCCAACTGAGCAAGAGGAAACTGGAAGAAAAACCCTTTCCTCCTGTAATGTGCATCTCTCTAGTCCCCTCTACTGACAAAGCATAAACATCATGCCAAATGAGAAAGGAAAACTTTTAAAGGACAGGAATTATTTTTACAGATCACACAGTGAAGAATGAATTTGGAGTGAAAAGGTAATACATTGATAATGGGCACAGTGGGACTGGCCATAAAAAAGCAAAACAAAAAACAGCAAACTTGCTGATAGAAGGAGCAGACGTGATTTTGTGCTGAGGACAAAAACCCACACAGACAGATTTGTCAGTAAAAATAGAAAACTCCATAGAAAAAAAGAATGGGTGAGTCTGGTGGTGGGTATTATGGAGGGCATGTATTGCATGGAGCACTGGGTGTGGTGCATAAACAATGACTTCTGGAACACTGAAAAGAAATAAAATTAAAAAAAAAAAAAGAAACAAAGAGTGAAAACCCACAACTTTACTAGACTGAGGTTGTAGACCCTATTGGGGTAAATGGTGAAACAGAAATTTTATGGAGAGATTCTAGAAATGAGGGAATTACAGTAGGACCACATCCAGGGTTACCTGTAAGCCAACACATTTGCTTGGGGAGAGAGTTGAATATATAGTAAAAGTCAAGGCAGCTTGGGAACTGGCTGGACTTTGAATATACTCCCTGAACAACACACAGATCCATGAGCAGAGGATGGGAGCCTATAGGCTCATGGTATAAAAACACAATCTCTACCTAAATCACTGGCTGACCACCAAGTTAGGCAGTTACCTATGCAAATTCAAGTAAACCATACAAAAAAATAAAAATAAGAATTTAAAAGATGAGTAGAGGTATCAGCAGCCACACATTGCCAGGGAAATAGATACTGTAGTTTAGTCCAGACAAGTAGCTAAAGAAAGATAAGAGCAACAATCAGGGAGACAATGATAATACAGAAGTACTATGATATGCTACCTAAATTGTGCAGCTTTCAACAACAACAAATTGTAAGACATGAAAAGAAATAGGAACGTATGACTCAAACTCAGGGAAACAAAGCAATCAATAGAAATGACATTGAGTAGATTGAAGTGTTGAATTTAGCAAACACTAGCATCAAAACAACTTTTATAATATGCTCAATGTATTAAAGGGTCATTAGTGAAAATGGCAGAAGAATGTAGCTCCATGGGTCTGTCCCTCCATGAAAACACTGAAGTACCAAGGAAAAATACTAAAGAATCAATTGTATCAGAGCTCTGATGAGAGCAATCAGAGGTTTACAAGTAACCTAGGGAGAAAAAAGCTGAATCAAGAAAATGGCAACTTAAAAACAGTAGAAAAGCTTTGCGGCCTTTTTACCTGCCCTTGCTCCACCCCCTTCCCTGGCTCAGCGGCAATTATAAACACCATGATGCTAGTGAAAAACCCTGGTCTTTTGTTGGGGGGGGGGACACCAGAGCAGACTTTATTCTCAAAGTATTGTTTTTGTCTATTCTAATCTGTCTGGGAGCTACTTGAAGGACAGAAGCAAGGCAATTGTCTTTGTTTTTCCTAACAACTCTTTCAGGGTGTCAAAATCATGAGCAATCCCTGAGAATGTTTTAAGGCAAATGAACAATATGCAGCTGACTGGGACTACAAAATTTGAGTGCTGAAAAGCCAGACAGGAAAATCTGGGGAGAGAGTTTCTTTGGGAAATTAGGACATTTAAAAGTTCCAGTGTATACTAGGAGGATTTAGAAAGCTACTATGCATGCCTGGGACATGATTCATGCTCAGAAAAAGACTTAAGAAAACCCTAAGTTTTTACCTCTACTTCACCTAGGCTCAAAAGAAAAGACCTAATATTATTAAGATGGTAATATCAGCCAAAGTGACCTACAGTATCAGTGCAATCTTTTTTTTTTTTTAAGGTTTATTTATTTATTTGAGAGAGGAAGAGAGATAGTTGGGGAGCAGCATAGGGACAGGGAGAGAAATTCCCAAGCAGACTACATACTGAGAGCAGAGCCTGACATCGAGTTGATCTCATCACCTATGAGATCATGACTTGAGCCAAAACCAAAAGTCAGATGCTCCACCAACTGCATCACCCCAGGCACCCCTCAGTACAGTCTTTATCAAAATCCCAATGGCCCTTTTTTCCCCTTTTTCAGAAATGGAAAAACTGATCCTCAAATTCATATGGAAATCCAATGGGCCCCAAGTAGACCAAACAATCTTGAAAAAGAACAAAGTTGGAGAACTTATACTTCCTGATTTTCAAAAATTACTAGAAAGCTACAGTAAACAAAACAGTGCATATAGAATAAAGATGGACCTATAGACCAATGGAATAGACTTGAGAGTCTAGAAATAAACCCATACATGTATGACCAATTGATTTTTTTAAAATTTTTTTATTTAAATTCAATTTAGTTAATATATACTGTATCATTAGTTTCAGAGGTAGAATTTAGTGATTCTTCAGTTGCATATAATACCCAATGCTCATTACAAGTGCCCTCCTTAATGCCCATCAACTAATTACCTCTGCATCCTCACCAATATCTGTTGTTTCTTGAGCTGGTATCCCATTGTGGTATGGATTTGTATTACCCCGATGCCAAGTGATGTTGAATATTTTTTCATGTGTCTGTTAGCCATTTGTATGCCTTCTTTGGAGAAGTGTCTGTTCATGACTTCTGCCCATTTGTTGACTAGATTTTTTGGTTTTGGGTGTTGAGTTTGATAAATTCATTATAGATTTTGGATACTAACCCTTTATCTGATAGGTCATCTGCAAATATCTTCTCCCATTCTGTAGGTTGCCTTTTAGTTTTTTTATTGTTTCCTTTGCTGTGCAAAAGCTTTTTACCCTGATGAAGTTCCAATAGTTCAGCTTTTCTTTTACTTCCCTTGCCTCTAGAGACATCTCTAGCAAGAAGTTGCTGTAGCTGATGACCAATTGATTTTTGATAAGGATGTTAAGACCTTTTGAGGGGGAAAAATATTCTCTTTAATAAATGGAATAGGAAAACTCTGCATATTCACATGGAAAAGAATGAAGTTGGATCCTTACCTCACACCATAGGCAAAAATTAACACAAAAGACTAACATAACATAATAAAAAATAATTTAAAAATTTTAAAAATAAGAAATATAATACAAAATGGGTCAATGATTCAATGTAATACTTAAAAATCATATAACTTTTTTTTTTTAAGATTTTATTTATTCAGTCGTCAGAGTGAGAGATAGCACAAGCAGGAGCAGCAGGCAGAGCAGGCAGAGAGAGAAGCAGTCTCCCTGTTGAGCAAGGAGCCTTGATGTGAGACTCGTTCCCAGGATCCTGGGATCATGACCTGAGCCAACAGCAGTCACTTAACCTGAGCCACCCAGGCATCTTTTCATAAAATTTTCCAATAAAACATAGGGTAAATCATTCTGATCTTAGATTTAGTGATGGATTCTTAAATATGATACCAAAAGCCTGAGAAACAAAAGAGCAAAGTAGGTAAATACCACTTCATCAAAATTAAAAACTTTTAGGGGTGCCTGGATGGCTCAGTGGGTTAAAGCCTCTGCCTTTGGCTCAGGTCATGATCCTGGCGGTCCTGGGATCCATCCCCACATAGGGCTCTCTGCTCAGCAGGGAGACTGCTTCCTCCTCTCTCTCTGCCTGCCTCTCTGCCTACTTGTGATTTCTGTCAAATAAATAAATGAAATCTTAAAAAAAAAAAAAAAGACACCATCAACAGACTAAAAAGAACTTGTTCAAAAATATATTTTTATTGGGCGCCTGGGTGGCTCAGTGGGTTAAAGCCTCTGCCTTCGGCTCAGGTCATGATCCCAGGGTCCTGGGATCAAGCCCCGCATCGGGCTCTCTGCTCCGCGGGGAGCCTGCTTCCTCCTCTCTCTCTGCCTGCCTCTCTGCCTACTTGTGATTTCTGTCAAATAAATAAATAAATAAAATCTTAAAAATATACATATATATATATTTTTTTTATTGATAACAGTGAAAAGAGTCAGATTGAATATAATAAACTTGTGTGTATATTTCTGTATGTTCAACATGATTAGCATGTATGGAGGGATTTAAAGAAGACTTGCATTAGTGGAAATACCATATTGTCCTCAAGAAGATGGCACCATTTTGTAAAAATGTCATATCTCACCAATTAATTCATATTAATTTAATAAAGTGATAACCCAAATCTCAACATAGTTATTTTATAGGTTAGACACTAAAAACTTATCTAAACTTTATCTTGGAGATAGTATGAGAGAACAGCCAGGAAAAATTCTGAAAATAAAGAAACAGTGCAATGATAAATGGACAGGGGAACAGAATACAGTCCACAAATAGAACCAAGTCCATATGGACTTTAATATGAAAGAAAAACAAATTTTCAAATTAACACAAAAATAATAAGATTATTAAATAAATTATGATGCACTCTATCAACATTAATTTGGGAGGAAAGAATCTGCATCACTCGTTCAACTCAATTCCAAAATAAATTAAACACATCCAAAGATTTATAGAAAGCACATATAATAGTATTAGAAGAGATAATGGGTGAATGACTATGTAAAAACTTAACACTTTTATTAGCCAACAATACTCACAGTAAGAAGGTAGAAGTGATGCTCAAAGACAGTGCCAAAGATTGACTGCAGAATAATTGGAACACATATGAGGAAGAGCTCTTTTACAAAGTGTTCTACCCATCAAAGAGAAAAATTATACAAACACAATAAAAATATGAATATACGACATGAACAGAAATTTCTTTTAGCCTCTCAAATAATATCCAATGTTGGAAAGTGTGTGAGAGAAACACACTTTGGAAGGCTATTTGTTAACATCTTTCAAATTTTTACATAGGAACACATTTCAATGGAAAAAATTCTATATTCTTGGCATCTGCACTGCAGAAATCACAAAAATATGCAAAAATATAGAGACAAAGATGTTCAATGTATATTATCTCTGATAATGGTAATTGCAAAGGAATTAAGTAATCATCAAAAAGGCATTAATTACAATGATGAATTGCTAAATTCTACCTCTGAAATTAATAATACACTGTATGTTAATTAAATCGAATTTAAATAAAAATTTTTTAGATTCTTAAATTTTTAAATTGAATTTTACCAAAAATTTTTAAAGGCGTTAATTAAATAAATATGACCTGCCTCCTAATGCGCAGCTAGGAAAAAGAATGAGATAGTTCCACAAATCGTGACCAGACAACTGGACCACAAAACAAATGTTAAGTATAAAAGTAAGTGAATAAGTGGACATAGAATTTTTTTTTAAAACCTGTGTTTATTTTTGCTACACTGAATGAACTCCAGTTAACATGGGTTATGTTTGGAAAGTGGAGTAAAGAATGAAAGGAAACTTCTAATATACCATTGTGCATTGAATTTTTATCAACTGAGCATATATTTATAACTTTAAAATAAATATTTAAGCAAAAATGAGGAAAACTCTACAAAGTGTTTAAGGAATAAACACCTTTATTTAACAGACTTATTCAGCGCAGGAGGATGAAAAAAACCAAGTTGCAAAGTGTTGGTGCTCAGGTCAAGCCACCCCAAGATAATATTGGTTATTTTTTTTTAAATTACTTAAGAAACAGCCAGTACAGAAGAACGCTCTGACCTTGCTTCCTCTACAGAAAGCAGGAAATAAATCTCCCTGTAAAAGGAGGTAGAGAGACATCTTAATCACCAGAGGTATGGAATTCAGAACCAAGAAGTCAGTATAAACAAATTCTGCTTAGATTCCTCACTAATTAATACCCAAACCCAAGTTTCTTTGTTTTGCCCATTCCTCACAAATTATTGTTTCTTTCTCTAAAAAGTATAAAAAGCTGCCTATCTTGGTCACCTCTTAGGTCCCATATTTATGAGACCTTTGTATGTATGAAATTATTTTTTTTTTCTCCTGCTAATCTGTTTTTTGTCCATTTCATTATTAGACCAGACCAAAGAACTCAAGAAGGGGAGGCGTGTCCCCCTGCCCACAAAAGCGTATTCTTGATTTTCTAAGACTGCATAAAAACGAAGAACAACCCGTTTGCATAAAATGAATAAATGCTGGTGGGTCCACACTTTATTAAACTGTCACTAGTATTGCATTTACCTTTTGCACTAAAGGTTCATGTTTTTGCGTTTTCTGCCCTTCCCAAAGGAAGCCACATGATACCAAGTAGGGTCCATTTTTGCAAAAAACGAAAACCACAGTCCGATTAACAAAGCAGATCCATGATCCTGGGGAATAGGCTGACAGACTGGCTTCCCAGCCACGATAGACCGAGACCGCTTCACCGTGACGGAGGCACCAGGCCTGCAGGAGAGCCTGGAGCGCTGCCGGACGACTTGCCCGATTCCAGCGGAGCGAGGTAGCAAAACATGACCAGAAACTGTGGAGACTCTGCCAGCTCACCTCCCTTGATCCCCTCCCCGCGCAAGCGCTTCCTTCTCACCCCCTACCCCCCTCGTCCCTTACTCTATACCGTGAGGGAGGCCGTGAAGGCTGATTTCAGCCAGACTCTTGGCGTGCTGAGCGAGCTTGGGGCGGGGTCCCAAGTGCAGCGGGGACGAACGTTTTCCAGAAAAGCTGCTTAGTATTAACGCTTTACGCTCGTTTCACAAATATTGCACTAACTTCTCGATGGCTATTAATTTCTTCCTCCAGTTTAAATAGGATCCATTTTTTAAAATCTGTCATCGTCATAGAAGAAATGATTAATGAAAAATAATACTGAGCAAAGATATTCTCAATACATGTAATTAGTAGAAAGATTATTTTCTCTAATATGCCCATCTCTGGAAGATGCATGACTGTGTGATAACCATTTTCTTATTTTCATTGCGTGTATTTTTGCGTGTTATTTCTGTATTTCCAGAAAGATCTTGCTTTTTTTTCTTTTCTTTCCTAAGGCAAAGATGTTGGTCACGGGTGCTATTATTTTATCATAATGCCCTGCTCCATGTTCTACCCTTTAATTTACATTTCATAGCTTTATTCACAAGAAATGTGTACCTTCACGTCTTTTGACGGTTTTGATTTTAAAAGGCATACTAGCAAAGCAAATCCATATTTTAGTTTTATTTCAAACACTTAGAACATACTGAAATAAGAACACATAATTTATTGTTAAGTTCAATAGAAAAAAAGTTTTTACTCAACCAATGAAAAACTACAGGTTTAAGTTCCCATGATCACTTCATATCCACACTTGGACAAGTGGTACCATCTTTAGATGGTCCTTCCCATGCTTTTTCATATTACAAGGACATTTTCCTATAGGGGGCCTGCCCCCTAACTGGGGTGTGTTATTTGGGAAGAAGAATGTAGGAGTTGTAAGGCAGGCCAGATCCCCCTTCTCTTTCTGTCCCCTGGGCTGGACCTTAGAGTTCTCTACATTCCTCTGAGACTCAAAAAAAAAAAAAAAAGAACACATCTCAGGTGAGCCCTATGTTCATTTCTCACTTTGTATTATAATGGACTTACCAGGTTTAGAAGGATCCATGTATTAAGTGGAAAAGTAAGAAAAGAAATAGATCAAGTTAATCTTGAGGAAAATCACACACAATTTCCCCATTAACTCTTATGCTTGCTGTCGGCTCTTGGTAGGAACTTTTGCCAGGGTAAGTTAGGTTCCCTCTAATTTGCTTAAATTTCAACTAAGTCATAAATGTACAATGAGTTATATTGAGTACTTCTGTAGCTATTAAAGGAAAGTTATAATTTATTTACTTTATAAATATTGTGAATAGTATGATGGAATTTCTAACAAATTTATTCTTGAATTACTGCACAGACCCCCCATTAACTATTGAGTGTGGTGAGTTGCTTTATATTATAAATATGTAAATATTTTGGGGATCTTACCTCCAGTACTATTTTTAGAATTTTTTTTAAATTTTTTATTTCTTGGGACGCCTGGGTGGCTCAGGTGGTTAAACGGCTGCCTTTGGCTCAGGTCATGATCCCAGCGTCTTCGGGTCGAGTCCCGCATCGGGCTCCTTGCTCGGCGGGGAGCCTGCTTCTCCCTCTGCCTCTGCCTGCCACTCTGTCTGCCTGTGCTTGTGCTCTCTCCCTCTCTTTCTCTGACATATAAATAAATAAAATCTTTAAAAAATAATAAAATAAAAATAAAATAAATTTTTTATTTCTTTTCAGTGTAACAGTATTCATTGTTTTTACGCCACACCCAGTGCTCCATGCAATCCGTGCCCTCTCTAATACCCACCACCTGGTTCCCCCAACCTCCCACCCCCCGCCCCTTCAAAACCCTCAGATTGTTTTTCAGAGTCCATAGTCTCTCATTATTCACCTCCCCTTCCAATTTCCCTCAACTCCCTTCTCCTCTCCATCTCCCCTTGTCCTCCATGCTATTTGTTATGCTCCACACATAAGTGAAACCATATGATAATTGACCCTCTCTGCTTGACTTATTTCACTCAGCATAATCTCCTCCAGTCCCATCCATGTTGCTACAAAAGTTGGGTATTCATCCTTTCTGATGGAGGCATAATACTCCATAGTGTATATGGACCACATCTTCCTTATCCATTCGTCCATTGAAGGGCATCTTGGTTCTTTCCACAGTTTGGTGACTGTGGCCATTGCTGCTATAAACATTGGGGTACAGATGGCCCTTCTTTTCACTACATCTGTATCTTTGGGGTAAATACCCAGTAGTGCAATGGCAGGGTCATAGGGAAGCTCTATTTTTAATTTCTTGAGGAATCTCCACACTGTTTTCCAAAGTGGCTGCACCAACTTGCATTCCCACCTACAGTGTAAGAGGGTTCCCCTTTCTCCACATCCTTTCCAACATATGTTGTTTCCTGTCTTGCTAATTTTGGCCATTCTAATTGGTGTAAGGTGGTATCTCAATGTGGTTTTAATTTGAATCTCCCTGATGGCTAGTGATGATGAACATTTTCTCATGTGTCTGATATCCACTACATAATTCTTAAAGGGACTATCCACCAAGATGACCTAACAATTGTAAATATCTATGCCCCCAATATGGGAGCAGCCAATTACATAAGAAAACTGTTAATCAAGATAAAGAGTCATATTGATATGAATACATTAATAGTAGGAGATCTTAACACACCTCTCTCAGAAATAGACAGATCATCGAAGCAGAAAATCAATAAAGAAACAAGAGCATTGAATGACACATTGGACCAGATGGACCTCATAGATATATACAGAACATTCCACCCTAAAACAACAGAATACTCATTCTTCTCAAGTGCACATGGAACTTTCTCAAGAATAGACCACATACTGGGTCACAAATCAGAACTCAACTGATACCAAAAGACTGAGATTATTCCCTGCATATTCTCAGATCACAATGCTTTGAAACTGGAGATCAATCTCAAGGAAAAGTTCAGAAGGAACTCAAACACCTGGAAGCTAAAGACCACCTTGTTTAAGAATGCTTGGATCAACCAGGAGATCAAAGAAGAACTGAATTCATGGAAACCAATAAGAATGAAGACACTTCGGTCCAAAACCTATGGGATACAGCAAAGGCGGTCCTAAGGGGGAAATACATAGCCATCCAAGCCTCCCTCAAAAAAATTGAAAAATCCAGAATGCACCAGCTGTCTCTACACCTTCAAGAACTGGAGAATCAACAACAAATCAAACCAACCCCACACATAAGAAGGGAAATAATCAAGATTAGAGCTGAGATCAATGAGGTAGAAACCAGAAATACAGTAAAATGTATCAATGAAACTAGAAGCTGGTTTTTTTAAAGAATCAATAAGATCGATAAACCATTGGCCACACTAATCCAAAAGAAAAGAGAGAAAGCCCAAATTAATAAAATTATGAATGAAAAGGGAGAGATCACAACTAACACCAAAGAAGTAGAAACAATCATCAGAAGTTATTATCAACAGTTATATGCCAATAAGCTAAGTAACCTAGATGAAATGGATGCATTCCTGGAAAACTATAAACTCCCCAAATTGAACCAGGAAGAAATTGACAACCTGAATAGACTGATATCTAGTAACGATATTGAAGCAGTGATCAAAAACCTCCCAAAAAACAAGAGCCCAGGACCTGATGGATTCCCTGGGGAATTCTACCAAACTTTCAAAGAAGAAATAACACCTATTCTCCTGAAGCTGTTTCAAAAAACTGAAGCAGAAGCAAAACTTCCAGACTCTTTCTATGAAGCCAGCATTACCCTGATCCCCAAACCAGGCAAAGACCCCATCAAAAAGGAGAATTTCAGACCAATATCACTGATGAATATGGATGCTAAGATTCTCAACAAGATCCTAGCAAACAGGATCCAACAGCACATTATTTTTAGAATGTTTATTTCTATACTATACAAGTTAGTTCAGCCTATAATTTTCTAACATGTTTCCCTAGTTATGGTTTCATGTTTTTTAGGCTCATAATAGGAATTGGGATACTTCCCTGATCTTTGTTTCTCTACTTTGTTTTTTCTAATAATTTATATGAGAAAATTACCTGTTATTTGTAGATCTTCTGAAACTTATAATGAGGGTCTTCTGGGGGGCTATAAAATCACACGAAAGTGAAGATTTTGATTGTTGAACCACTTTACCAAGTGATCATGGGTTTATCCTTCATTTCTACTTTTTAATATGTCATTACAGTTTCATAAAAATTATGGTTTTATATGTTTTAATGTATTTTCTCAACCTAGTCTATGGTATCCTCATGATTTTAAAGTTATTTTATCTGTTATATCAGCAATTCCTATTTGCATTATTCTTGAAATTTCATTTTAATACAGAGATAGGATTTTTTTAAAAAACAGCAAAATATGTGCTAGTTGGCCTAATCTGAAATCTAGAACTTGTGTATTTGTGTGTGGTCTTGGAATTTCCTGCTGGCAGCATTCTCTAACTGCTGAGAGTAGAGGGGAGACACACTCACCATTTTAGTGCTCTGCAACTCTGTGCCCCCAGCTGTCTGTGTTTTGGTTCTGTTTTGCATAAGTCATCTAGTCACAAGATTATAATATCTAAAAAGGTATTGCAGTTTGAGAGGTTTGCAAGACCACCTGCAAGTTCAGTCATTTGCTAGGACTTACGCAACTCAGCAAATTCATTATACTGAAGGGTATGGTTTATTACACAAAAAAGATATAGAATAAAATCAGCAAAGAAAAGATGCACATAGCGCAGAATCTAGGAGAGACCAGATGGGAGCTTTTAGTTCTCGTCTCCTAGTGGTCGTATGGATACTTCAATATTCCAGCAACAATGTGTGGCAACACACATGGAATATTGTTAGCCAGGAAGCCTACCCAAGCCTTGATGTCTAGAGATTTAATTGGCAATTAGTCATATAAGTATGGCTAATTCCCACATGACTGACCTTTATCTCCAGAGATCAAACTAATACCTCATGGCCCAAGGCCCACATCATAGATCACACTGTTAACATAGACTGTATGGCATACACCCAGGTCCCCCAGGCAAAGAGACTCTTATAGGCAGGACATCCCAGGGCCTTAGAGAGTTCCTCCGAGGAGCTGGACAACAACAAAACCTTTCTTTGGACAAGGTGAATTCTCTACTGCAATAGCCATCCCTGTCTTCATCTAGCCTAGTGTCCTCTGCGTCCTGTAAGAAACTTTTGTTGTAAGTTTTTTGTATATCCTTCCATTATTTGATTATGAAAAGGCAAGCAAATATGGTTACATTTACCCTAATTCTTAGCCAACAATTTGTATACTATATATCCTGTTCCATCCCTTAGTTTTTTTTACATAATGTATTCTAGACATTTTTCTTATCAGTGCTTAGTGAAATTCCTTATTTCCTTTCTTGTAGCTGCATTGTTTTCCATTTTATGAAAGTATCATTGATTTTTTTTAATGTATTGCTTAAGAAAGACACTTAAATTGTTTACAGTGAATGACTTTATATATAAATAATTCCATATATGTATGTCCAAGGGTAGGGGCGGGGGAAATATAGGTTAAATGCTAGAAATGGGGTTATCTGGTCAGACATAAATACATTTTTAATTTTGATAAATACTACACTATTGTCTTCCATAGAGATTGTAACATTTTGCCTGCAAAATATTTGTTCATTCATCATCCATCTATTGAACACCTACTGTGCACCAGGCACTGTTTTAGTCACTGGTAAGATAGTTTTGAACACAATAGACAAAAAAATCTTTCCTCATGTAGCGTACATTCTAGTGACAAAAAATGTACTTCAAATAAACTTTAAAAAATACATCATGGTATGTCAGAAATTGAAGAATTTCTATGGGAAAAAATATGGAAAAAATAAAGCTGTAGAAATTTCATGGAGAAGGTTTAGCAGGATAGATAATAATTTTAAATAAAATAATCAGATAGTCTTCCATGAGAAGATATTTGAGAGAAATCTTGAAGAAAATTAAGGAATAAACCACTTAGGTGTCTAGAGAATGTCTTATCCTGAAAAAGTAATTAGTCCTGGGAGAGGGTAGTGCTGGAGGGGTTCCAGGACAACAGGCAGGCCAGTGTGACTACAGCAGAATAAGTAATGGGAGAGTAATAAAACAGACTAAGAGAGATGGGTTACATGGGCCTTCAAAGGCCTTTGCAAGGAACCTGGCTTCTACTGGAGCCAGATATCAAACCAGCCATTGTGAAGGGTGACATGGTATGGATTCCCTCAGACCCTAAGACAACAGCTTGAGTGCACATGGTGTATGTTAGAACAAATTCCCAGGAAAAAGTTGTGAGGACATAGAGAAGATTAAAACAGGAAAGAGGGGGGATGCCTGGGTGGCTCAGTGGGTTGATCTCAGGGTCCTGGGATCGAGCCCCGCGTCAGGCTCCCTGCAGGGAACCTGCTTCCTCCTCTCTCTCTCTCTCTCTCTCTCTCTCTGCCTGCTTCTGCCTACTTGTGATCTCTCTCTGTCAAATAAATAAATAAAATCTTTAAAAAAAAAAAAAACAGGAAACAGGAGAAACAGTCAAGAGAGATCACAGTGATCACAGTGGGTTGTAGGCTCAGTCTCTGTGGGAACACTCCAAGGATGTAAGGTGTTGCCTTTCAGAGGGTTCCTCCTGAGAACCTTTAGTTTTTGTCCTTAGTCGAGGACTATTTCTGCATATTCAGCCCCCTGCACTTGCCGTTGCGTTAATCAGTACCAGTTCCTTTGGGCTGGTAAACTTACAGAGTGGCATCAGTTACCACTTTTTAATGGCTAATGTCTAATTTTTGTCTTCATCTTAGACATCCCTTGTGAGCTCCAAAATTATATAAACAACTATGGAGTGGATAATTCCAACTTTTTGTTCACAGAAATTTTGAGCACATTTTTAGCATGATTGCTTCACTATGACCCTCTGCCCAACTCCATTCTCCTGTTCTTCCAGTCTTAGTTTGTCATCAGCACCCACCCAACTGCTCAGGCATTTTCTCTCTGTAGCTACCCACAAAATTATTGACCAAATCTTACAGATTTGGTTTCGTGTGCTTCATCCCCATTGCTTTGCCTTAAGATAGCTAGTATTCCCTTAAGTTGGTTTCTTCTGTTTCTTCACTCTTCTTCTACAGCATTGTTTCTGAAAGACAAATCTGGTCATAAGTATACAGCCAGGCTTACATATGTCTCCTTGTTGATTCCGCATTATCCCAGCAGAGAATCTGAATGGAGTAAATGAGGAAATCTATTTATAATTTTATCTTGAAAAAATAAAGCACTAAGCTTGATTAGTTTATTAGTTTTCTGTTGTGACAGGACCACAAACCTAGTGGCTTAAAACAACATAAATTCATTATCTTAGAGGTCTGAGGGTCAGAAGTCTCATACAAGACTCTGTGGGCTAAAATCAAGATGTTGGCAGGTCTACATTTCTTTCCAGAGTCTGTAGAGGAGAATTTGTTTCTTTGCATTTTCATTGTTTCTATAGGCCACCCCCTATTACTTGGCTGATGTCCACCTTCCTCCATCTTCAGAGTCAGCAATGTCATCTTTTGTTGTTAGACCAAGCTCTGACCAAAGCTGGGAAATGTTCTCCACTTTTAAGGATGTATGTGATTAGGATGGGCATACCCAGATAATTCAGGATAATATTCTCACTTCAAAGTACATAACCTTGGGGCGCCTGGGTAGCTCAGTGGGTTGGGCCGCTGCCTTCGGCTTGGGTCATGGTCTCAGAGTCCTGGGATCGAGCCCCGCGTCGGGCTCTCTGCTCTCTAGGGGAGCCTGCTTCCTCCTCTCTCTCTGCCTGCCTCTCTGCCTGCTTGTGATCTCTCTGTCAAATAAATAAATAAAATCTTTAAAAAAATAAATAAATAAATAAATAAATAAATAAATAAATAAAACAAAGTACATAACCTTAATCACATCTGTAAAGTCCCTTTTGCCATGGAAGGTATATATTCACAGGTTAGGCCACAAAAATCTTTAGGGCACCATTATTCTATGTATCAAATCAGTATGTTATTAACTGCCATTATATGTATATAATATAAATAAATACAACTTAATTAAGGCATAAGAATAATATCTGTACTATTTGTGTGAGTAACCCCAAAGTATAAGACAAAGTTAGGGCCATAACAATCATCTTTTGTAACATTTTGTCTGAACTCTCGATGGTAAACAGAAGTAGTTCCCAAAGATACTTTCTAGGTCTCTATTTCTGAACTCTTCAAACTGATCAGAAATGTGCTATTAGGGCACCTGGGTAGTTCAGTCAGTTAAGTGTCTGCCTTTAGCTCAGGTCATGATCCCAGGGTGTTGGGATGGAGTCCCACATCAGGTTCCCTGCTCAGCAGGAAGCTTGCTTCTCCCTCTGCTCCTCCCCCTGCTCATGATATCTCTCTCTCTCTCGCTCTCAAATAAATAAATAAAATATTTTTTAAAAAAAGAAATGTGCTATTACAGGTAGCATTGTTATACAAAAACATGAGCCCCTGGACCCTTCTCAAGGATGCTGTACAGAGATGTGATGCTGGAGAACTACAGCCACTTGTCCTAGTGTGTGAGCATACCTTACCACGTGACTCTGTCAAGAACGTAATTTGTTCTTTTTTAATATTAATCACATTTGTAGAGGCATATTTAACAGAAAATGAAACTCAGCAATTTTTTATATTTCAATTCTTTGAGTTTTAAGAGATGTATGCACTTGATTTCTACCACTATAATCATAACAGAATATTTCCATCACCTCAAAAAGTATCCCTATAGCCCTATGCAGTCATTCCCATCCTTCCACCACCACCACCCAGGGTGCTAGCAGCCATTGTTTGGCTTTCTATCATAATTGTTTTACCTTTTTTATAATTATATATAAATGTAATGATACCATAGGTACTCTGCTCTGGCTTATTTCACTTGGCAGAATTTTTTTTTTTTTTTTTTAGAATGTTTTTAGATTTGTGTATGCTGTTTTGTATATCAGTAGTTTATTATTTTTATTCCTGGGTCACGTTCATTTGTGTGCATATACCTCAATCTCTTACCCACTTAACAACTGATACACATTTGGGTTGTTTCCAATTTGGGGTAATTATGAATAAAACTTATGAATGTTTGAGTACACATCTTTGTGTGAACATGTCATTTCTTATGTGTAAATACTGAAGTGTTGACTTCCTGGGTTTTATGGTAAGTATATAGGTAATTTTATTAAAAACTGCCAAACATTTTCAAGGGGATATGCCATTTTCCATGACTATTAACAACGTATGAGAGTTCTCATTGCTCTGCAATCTTACTAACATTTGGCATTCAAGTCTTATTATTTTTCACCACTCTGCTGAGTATCTAATTGTAGGTTACTAGGTTTTAATTTGCATTTCCCTAATGACTAATGAGTTTGTACATGCTTTTTACATCCTATTTCAGAAATCTCTGTTTAATTCAGAGTCACTAAGTGCAGTTTGGGAGGTCCTGAAGACCCCAGCAAATCACTAGAAGGATTCACAGAACTCAGAAAAGCCATATACTTATGATTATGGTTTATTACAGCAAAAGGATCCAGACTAAAATTACCAAAGGGAAGAGCCATGAAGAGCTCTTTCTAGGAGACACAAGGCATAAGCTTCCAGTTGTTCTACCCCAGTGGAGTCACACAGACAGTCCTCTTTTTTCCCAGCAATAATGTATGGCAGTGCATACAGGATACTGCCAACTAGGCAAGCTCAACCCAAGCCTTGGTTTCTAGGATTTTTATAGGGGGTCAGTCATATGAGCATAGCTGACCATCTGCTTGACTAACCTGTCTCCAGCCCCTCCAGAGGTCAAACTGATACCATGTGAACCAATGCCCACCCACAATAAATCTCATAGTAAGCATATTTCTCAGGTAAACAAAATCTGATCAGGCAGGATATCCCAAGAGCCTAGGGCTTACCTCTCCAGGAGCTGGACAAGGGCCAAACACTTATCCGGGCAAAATGAAGCTTCTCTGCACACTAAGGTTTTCTCCTGGTTTGTTTGGGGTTTTTTTTGAGAAATTTTATAATTTTACATTTAATATGAGGTTTATAATCCATTGCCGGTAATTATATGGTATAAAACTAGAGTTGATGTTCATTTTTCACATTTTACTATCCAATAATTGATGCACATATTATTCTTTCCCCATTGAACTGCCTTGGCACCTTGTCAAAAAATAAATTGACCATAAAATGTGGGTCAGTTTCTGGACTCTATTTTGTTTCATTGGTCTATATGTCTATATTAATGCTAATACCACACTCCTGAGTAAGGTAGCATAAATAAGTTTTGGAATCAGGAAGGCTTAGCCCTCTGACATTTCAAAAGCAGACCAAAGCACACCTAATTACAATGCACCACATTCAGGCCAGGGCCACAACATTGCACACAACAGGCAAAGACAGCCTCTGCAGACGACTGACTTGACAATAAAATAGCCAGGACAAAACAACAGAGTGCACACAGCACAATTCAGAGACACTCCCAGAAGCAACAAGCTCTAGACAATAGGGGATACTATACAGCAGGACACTACAGGACCTCTTCTTCATAAAGCTACTTACCGCAAGAAGAGGAAGATATAGCTAATTTTCTTAACGTGCAGAAATATGCAGGGAGACTTAGATAAATGAGAAGACAGAGAAATCTGTCCCAAATGAAAGAACAGGACAAGGCCAGGGCCAGAGATATAAGCAAAACAGATATTACTGACATGCCTGATGGGGAATTTAAAGCAATGATCATAAAGACACAATGGACTTGAGAAAAGAATGGAGAATATCAGCGAGACCATTAACACAGAAACAAGAAAAACATAGCACAGCAGGAACAAAGGAATCAATAAACAAAATGAGAACCATGCTTGATGGCGTGAACAGCAGGCTGAAACAAGCAGAAGAATGAATTAATGACCTAGAAGATAAAGTAACAAAAGAAAGAAAACAGAATTATACAAAACAAAAATAGACCTAAGGAACTCTGTGACTCCATCAAACATAATAACATTTGTCTTATGGGACTCCCAGAAGAAGAGAGAAAAAAAGAGGGTGAGAATTTATTTTAAAAGATAATAGCTGAGGGGCGCCTGGGTGGCTCAGTGGGTTAAGCCTCTGCCTTCGGCTCAGGTCATGATCTCAGGGTCCTGGGATCAAGCCCCACATCGGGCTCTCTGCTCCACGGAGAGCCTGTTTCCTCCTCTCTCTCTCTGCCTGCCTCTCTGCCTACTTGTGATCTCTGTCAAATAAATAAATAAAATCTTAAAAAAAAAAAAAGATAATAGCTGAAAACTTACCTAATCTGGAAAAAGAAACTAATCTTCAACAAATCAGGAAAAAACATCCAATGGAAAAAAGACAGTCTCTTTGATAAAAAGAGACTATCAATAAATGGTGATAGTCCTGATAGATAATCCTTTTAATGTACTATTCAATAAATTTCAATAAAATTGAACAGCTATATGCAGAAGAATGAAACTCAACCATTCACTTACAACATACACAAAGATAATCTCAAAATGGATGAAAGACCTAAATGTGAGACAGGAATCCAACAAAATCCTAGAGGAGAACATAGGCAGTAACCTTTTCAACATTGACCACACCAACTTCTTTCATGACATGTCTCCAAAGGCACAGGAAACAAAAGCAAAAATGAACTCTTGGGACATCATCAACATAAAAAGCTTCTGCACAGCAAAGGGGACAGTCAACAAAACTAAAAGGCAACCCATGGAATGGGAGAAGATATTTGCAAATGGCATTACGGATAAATGGCTGGTTCCAAGATCTATAAAGAACTTCTCAAACTCAACACCCAAAAAAACCAAATAATTGCATCAAAAAATGGGCAGAAGACATGAACAGACACTTCTCCAAAGAAAACATACAAATGGCTATCAGACACATGAAAAAATGTTCAACATCTTTAGCCATCAGGGAAATTCAAATCAAAACCACACTGAGATACCACCTTACACTGGGTTAGAATAGCCAAAATTAATAAGACAGGGAACAACAAATGTTGGCAAGGGTCTGGAGAAAGGGTAACTCTCTCATACTGATGGTGGGAATGCAAATTGATATAGCCACTTCAGAAAACAGAATGGAGGTTCCTCAAAAAATTAAAAATAGAACTACCCTATGACCCAGCAATTACACTACTGGGTATTTACCCCAAAGATACAGATGTAGTGAAAAGAAGCAGCACATGCACCACAATGTTCATAACAGCAATGTCCACAATAGCCAAACTGTGGAAGGAACCGAGATGCCCTTCAACAGATGAATGGATAAGGAAGATGTGGTTCATATATACAATGGAATATTACTCAGCAATCAGAAAGGATGAATACCCATCATTTGCTTCAACATGGATGGAACTAGAGGTTATTATGCTAAGTGAAATAAGTCAAGCAGAGAAAGACAATTATCATATGGTTTCACTCATGTGGAACATAAGGAATAGCACAGAGGACATTAGGGGAAGGAAGGAAAAACTGAAGAGGGGTGGAATTAGAGGGGGATATGAACCATGAGAGACTATGGACTCCAGGAAACAATCTGAGGATTTCAGAGGGGAAGGGATTGGGAGGATGGAGTAGCCCAGTAATGGCTATTTAGGAGGGCACATGTTACGATGAGCACTGGGTGTTATACACAAATAATGAGTCATAGAACACTACATCAAAAACTAATAATGTACTGTACGGTGACTAATATAATATAATAATAATTGAAAAAAAGAACCGTTGGTCTACAGGTCAAACTGTGTATAGTGGAAATTTTGTGGTTTATGTATTTCTTTTATAAAGTGAGAAAGCCTAAAAGGAAGACTAAACAGAGGTATTGTAATAAAGGTAAAACTAGAAATTAATGAATTTCAAAGGTATAAATGATAAAACTAGGCTTTGGTTCTCAGAATCAAGATTATTAAATAAAGTTGTAAAACTTCCTTATACTCTAAGAAAAGGAGACACATAATTGTATAAGAAATAACTCTGCAGACATACCTACCATATAGTGGGCCACATAGTTTGAGACAAATATAATGAAAGATATGCAAGGTATCCAAATAGAAGTTTCAAAAACTTTGAGACATAGGGGCGCCTGGGTGGCTCAGTGGGTTAAGCCGCTGCCTTCGGCTCAGGTCATGATCTCAGAGTCCTGGGATCGAGCCCCGCATCGGGCTCTCTGCTCAGCAGGAAGCCTGCTTCCTCCTCTCTCTCTGCCTGCCTCTCTGCCTGCTTGTGATCTCTCTGTCAAATAAATAAATAAAATCTTTAAAAAAAAAAAAAAACAAACTTTGAGACATTAAGTCAAAATGATATAAATTGATATACCATGCTGAGAGACTGGACAACTGTATTTTATTTTTTTAATTTTTTAAAAGATGTTATTTATTCATTTAAGAGAAAGAAAGAGCACAAGCAGGGGGTAAGGCAGAGGAAGAGGGAGAAGCAGACTCCCTCCTGAATTGGGAGCCCAATGCAGGGCTCAATCCAAGGACCTGGATATCATGACCTGAGCCAAAGATAGACATTCAGCCATCTGAGCTACCCAGATGCCCTTAGAAAACTGTATTTTAAAACACACTTCTCAAAAAAAAAACAAAAACAAAAACAAAAAAACAAAAAAACAAAAAAAAAAAACACACTTCTCAATTCATTCATATGTTCAATATGATATCAAACAAAATCCCATGAGTTTCATCTATGCACCAGAAGATCTCTACTAGTTATCTGAAGTGGGGCCTTCCATGTACCAGTCATTTCTGTTATTTATCCAAAGTGGAGTTTTCTGTGTGCCACTTTAAGGAAGAACAGCATAAACCTTCCTCCATTCTGGTCAGGGCATACATTAACCTCCAAGTGCCCTGGAACCTCCAAACCTGAATGGAGATCATTGTGTGGACATGAACAAGATGGAAGGCCAAAAATGGACCCAGTGCTGTCAGAACTCCTACACTCCACTCCCAACATCTTCATGGCCCATACAATCTTTACATGCCATTCTTCTGTGATGACTCTAGAGCCAGATATCAGGAAGCGACTTGCATCCCTACGCCACAGCAGCAACATTCACATACCAATGAGACCAAAGGAAAAACAGAACTATGGTTTCCCAGTGACCAAGTCAAAAGGTCATTTCCCCAGACCCAACAGTCAGGGTGATGATGAATTTTAATGTAACTTGTGGCCCATGACAAGAAGACATTTCCTGTTGCAACAGAAAACAGACAATAGATACGGCAAATCTTCATTTAGTAACCAAGTAGCACTCTAGTCCCCTTAAGCCAGTGCCCTTGGCTTAGGCATTTTTCCCTGGGGGATGATACCCTATATTTTGCTCCTTAATATTACCAGAGATGTGTCTTATTGTACAGAGTCACCTCAATTGGCACACAGAGTAACTAGCAGCTCTCCCTCAGTATGCAGCATCAGAGGTCAGAAGCAGATATTTGCCTGTGTGTTGGGCCCTGACCAATATAGAATGATTGATTGATAACAATACTAGATTTGAGCCCTTGGCTCCAGGGGATTAGGACACCAAGCCATGGGGAGTTGGGAAGGGGGGGCAGGTAAAGGGGTGGATTCCAAACCAATTTCCAATGAACTAAAGTCTCAGCAGGTGGGAGGTCTTGTAGCAAACACAAAAGGAGTCCCTCCTCCAGCCTGGAAGGCCTCAGACCTCCTGATGATACCTGCTCTTCTAACACCCAAACTGTGGGGGTGTCATTGCTTAGGCATTCATATGCTGATGTCTGTCCTGCTGTGGCCTCTGCTAGTCTTCCAGATGGTCCAGTGAGGGAGCCTTCTGGTGACAGTCTTTCATGTGGTTTTTATTAGTCCATTCACCCTCTAAGTTAGGCCTACAGCAGTGGGATTGGATGACAGGGGGAAAGTCCATAATATATCTGGGGCCTCTGCCCATTCTTGGACCTCATGGCTGGTAAAATGTCTTCCTTGATCACTGTCTATCTGAGTCCACGTTCCCTACATGTTCTGTAGTTCTGTTATTCCCTTTTACTTGCTTGTACAAGTCCTATGAAAGTGAGGCATACTTGTGCCCTTTCGATGCCAGCAAAGGGCCTATGTAATCCATTGCCAGCAAGATATAGGGCATGTAGTCTGTCCAATATGCTTCAAGGTATGGCGCAAAAGTCATCACCTGAGGTGGCACTAGAGGCACTCCTAGTCAGCAGCTTGTAGAGTGGAATATTTTAAAGGCAGATGTAATCTCTTTACTATTTCCCAAGTGGTTTTGGAACTTCAGTGTCCCAGTTTATCATGCACCCATTCTGCTACATTGGATGGGATCAGCAATGGGGAGAGGGAGGTTAAATGTTGACTTGCATAGGTCAAAACTATAAATATTTTAGAAGATAATTTTATATATATAAACTTTATTACTCTGGATAAGAAATATTTGATACTAAAAAACACTAACCATACAGGAAACTTGATTAACTTGATAAACTTGATGAACTTGACTATGTTAAAGTTCAGAATTATAGACAACTAAAGACACCATAGAAGGAGAAAGATTAGGCACAGAGTAGCAGAATCTATTTTAGTACATGAATATAAAATAGGACTAGTATTAGATTATATTTTAAAAGACTTCTGCAAATCTGTGAGGAAGAAGGAAAGCAACCCAGCAGAAAAATGGGTAAAAGGCTTAACTCATCACTTTTACAAAGAGGAAATCTGTATGCCCAGTAAACATGGAGAAAGATATTTAACCTCATCAGTTATGGGGAAAAACACAAATGAAACTGCATCGTGATACCACTACAAACTTATAAGAGTCTGACAATATCGAGAGGGGATGAGGATGTGGAGTATCAGATTTAAAGATATGTATACCTGTGGTAAACAGGGCTTAAATCTAAATACTTTCAATTACTTTATGGAGGAATTAAGATTGCTAATCAAATGATCTTAAAATAGGGAGACTGTCCTGGATTATCCAGATGAGCCCAAAGTTATAATATGGGCAGTAGAAATGGAAGAAAGCAGAAGGGTCAGAGAGATGTCAAAAGAGAAGTGTAGAGATTTGAAGCCTGACTGGGACTTGATCACCACTGCTGGCTTTAAAAATGGAGGAAGGGAAGCACAATCCAAAAAATGCAGATATCCTCTATAAACTGACTGACAGTGAACAAGGGAAGAAAGACCTTAGTCCTCCAACCACTAGAAATTGAATATTGCCAACAACCCAAATATTGTCCCCCAAGTATCTCTAGGAAGGAATACATCCTGCTGATGGACTGTATTGTAGGGAGTATAGGTGAGATTTGTCTCAGCTCTACATATAAAGCAACTGACAAAACCAAGCTGTATTTTTATAGAGAGGTTTATAACCTTCATGAGAGAAGTGATTCGGAAGCATAAAAATACTTGTGTTCAAGGGAGAATACATGATACTTCCCAATTCTAATCATTTTCTATTTCCTGACCTGGATGGTGATCCCTCAGGTGTCCCTTTTATGCTACTCGGTAAGCTGCACAGAGGAGTTTTTTGCACACTTGTTAGGTTTCATGTTTGTTTTTAGGCAAAATGAGATAAATCAATGAATGGGAGGTGACATTTATTACAGATACAACCTGTCAAGGGTTTGATATTATAAAAGACAGAGAATTCAGACCTTGCTACACTACCTTCTCAATATGGCCTCCTATAACCACTCCATTTAAAATGACATCCCTGATTTCAGACAGTCTACTTTTGTATTTTTTCTCTGAAGCAGCTCTTATTACCCCTGAAATCATATTTCAGAATTTCTAATTATCTGCCAGAATTCAAAATTTTCTATAGCACTACCTCTCTCCCACATGCTTTATTTGGTGGTGCTTATCATGCTTCCCAAAATCCAACCAACTTTGGATTAGTCATGCTTGCCTAAATGCTTTTTCTAATCTAGACTGCCTTGTTTAAAGTTGTATTTCAGTGCCTAGAACAAAATAAAATATACAATAGGGTGCGGTTGGCTGAATAATATCCCCCAAGAAATAACCAAATTCGAATCCCTGGAAAATAGGGGTGTTACCTTATGTAGCAAAAGAGACTTTGCAGATGTGATTAGGTTTAAAAAATTTAAGATAAAGAGATTATTCCTGGTTATCCAGATAAGCCCTAAATGCAAGTACATACGTATATTCCATTTTCCTTTTTTATTTATTCTTTATTTTTATCTTTTAAGTAGGCCTCACAACCAGCATAGAGCCCAATAAGGGGCTCAAACTCACAACCCTGAGATCAAAGCCTGAGTTGAGATCAAGAGTTAGATGCCTAACCGACTGAGACACCAAGGGGCCCTTAGGTTTCCATTTTTAATCATTGTTTCCAAAGAATGAGACTGTAGGCATTATGCACTTAGCATTACTTTGTTATTGGAAAACTGGACTGGAAACCAAAGACTCAATAAAATAATACATAATGGGGGATATGTATATAAGCCCCATTTCAAAGGTAAAGTGTTAAATTTCATACAGTGTTTCTAATTTTCTCATTTTTAGAAAACTGCCAACTTGATAACTTCTTCTGGAAGAGTTCAGAAAATCAAGACAAACATTTGTAGCACTTTTCATTTACCAACTATAACACGTTGCGATGGCAGGCCTGATAGTAGTACGTCAAGAATTCCCGCAGGAGAGAAACCCTATGAATGTAATGAACATGAGGAAATTTTCAGCCATAAATCAAGCTCCACAGATTTTTGGGGGGGGTGGGGGGCAAAGATTTTTTTTTTTTTTTTTTTTTTTTTACATTTGACAGAGATCACAAGTAGGCAGAGAGGCAGGCAGAGAGAGGAGGAAGCAGGCTTCCCACTGAGCAGAGAGCCTGATGCAGGGCTCGATGCCAGGACCCTGAGATCATGACCTGAGCTGAAGGCAGAGGCTTTAACCCACTGAGCCACCCAGGCGCCCCTCAAGCTCCACAGATTATCAGAGAATTCACACAGGGAGGAAATCTTATAAATATGACAAATGTGGGAAAACTTCTGGAGGTAAGTTAACCCTCAATACATCATGGAACACAAATACACAAAGGAAACCTTAAAAATACGATGAATGTGGAAAAACTTTCAACCAGAAATCAAACCTCAGAAATCATTGGAAAATCCACACGGGGGATATTCTATGAATGTAATGGATGTGGGGAGACTTTCATCATGACAACATGTGTAAAAACTCATTTAAAAAACATTATTAATGAAATGAATACAGGAAATTTTTCATTCATTCAAATTTTCAAATTCAAATTTCAAATTTTCAAAATTTCATTCAAATTTCAGATTTCTAAGAAGACTCACATAGGGGATTAAGCATATGATGATGAGAAAACTTAGTCAGAAATTAAACTTCACAATGTATCAGACAACACACATAGAGAGGCTCTATGAGTGTATGAATGGGAGAAAGATTTCAGCCAGAGGTCTGGCTGAACTTACACATAGAAGCAAGCTTATGAGCTTAGTGTACATAGAAAATTCTTCTGCAAGAGATCACTATATAACAGATAATTTATATAGAATATAAAACTTGAGATATAACTGTATATGGGTGATTTTTCAGCCAGAGTACAATCCTCATTGGGTATCAGAAAATTCTCCCAGGAAAGATCCCTTGAAGGCAATGAATATGGGAAATATTCTGTGTGAACTCAACCCTCAGAAAACTGACACTGCAAAGAAAGTTGTAATAATCTACAGACTTTCTGACAGTGATGAAAGTTTGTTGAACACCACATAAGTGACACAGTGATTTAAGGAAAGTTATAATGTAATAAGTATGTTGATTAGAAGTCAATTTGTGGCTTAAAATACATAGACAGGAGAGATCTCATATAGTATATCAAAACATGCAGGGAAGAAAACATTTCAACATATATAGAGAAGACTATCACAAAATTATTTTTCTTTTTATTTATTTATTTATTTATTTGTCAGAGAGAACGAGCACTGGCAGGGGGAGCTATAGGCAGAAGGAGAAGCAGGCTCCCTGCTGAGCAAGGAGCCTGATGCAGGACTCTGTCCCAGGACTCTGGGATCATGACAGGAGCCAAAGGCAGACCCTTAACCGCCTGAGCCACCCAGGCATCCCAAGAAATTATTTTTCAATGAAAGTTCATTAAAATCTACATGTTTTGGATGTGTGAGACTTCTCAACAAAGCTTCAGACTTTTTAACGGCTCAATAATTATACTGAGGAGAAAACTATCAATTTGTGAAAAATAAGTAGAAGGCTTTATCTGAAACTGTTCTTTCAGAATTCTTGTTTCATGTGTAATATAAAAACATCCAATATACTACAAATTATTCATAGACATTCACTAGTATAGGAAATTTTAAAAGGCCAGAAAAAAAAAGTTGTATAATTAGAACAGCATTAAACTGATTCATGAATATTCTCTGGCTCCTCAGTGTTTGTCTCTGTGAGGATGTATGTGAGCATACCACTTAGGTATTTGTTTGGTGTATATACTGGATCCAACATCATTGTAGAAATTTAGAACTTTTACTGAATTATCATTATAACAAAATTATGACTTTCTATATATACATTTACAACTAATTACCCTAATAGAAAATACTTGAAAATTTCAACCGTGTCACATCCTATTGTCATCTGGCAACATAAGAACAACAATAGGAAGAGCTGTTGCTGCTGAACTGCCTCTTCTGCAAAGAAGACACCGTTTTCTATATACAAAAAGCAATGCACCTAATAGAAACTATATTTATATAAAATATTAAAAAGTCACACAATTATTTAAAGAACAAGCCTTATCGATTTTTAGAGCAGCTATGAATAGGGATCCTCAGTATATATAAGATATACTCAGTATATATAAGATATACTGAGGATATAAGAAAAAATATCCTTCTTCTATATTTCTGATAAGCTTCAGTGAAGTGCTTATAAATGTGCGATTGTATAAATCCTAATTCTCTGTCCCTCCTACAATTTCTTGGTTTGTACTTATTTATGGTGGAGTATTATTTGGTGGCCTTTGTCATTTTGTTTCTATTGTTGATATGACACATTAGTTGAGAATCTGTACTTAGAGCCACACTACCTATGCTAAAATTTCAGATCCCTATGAGACATTGAGTAGGTTATGTAAACTTTGTTTCTTAGTTTCCTTAGACGCAAAATGGCAATATCATCTCATCAGATTATAAGAAGATAATCTAGCTAAATAAAGGGAAGAATATATGGCACATAACTACAGTTATGCATGTGTTAAGTATTGTCACTGTCACCGCCATCATCATCATGGCCAATATTTTTTCAATTTATGTGAAAAAAAATGGCAGATATTTGAACAGATTCAACTAAATGGCTGTCTAGAAAGGGTTCCCCCATGGAGCCCTTCTAGATTTCTTTTTTCTAATTGTTCTATCTCAGTACATGGTCAGGTCAAAGATGTGTTGTATATCTGTTTATGTACTGTATATTTGTTCTTTATACATAAAATGTAAGATTTTTTAAATCCTCACCCTACTCCCCCTTCCCCAAGAACCAATTTTTGACTCCTTGACGATATAATAATCCCCACTGGGAATACTTGCTTTAGAGTGATTGTGACTCAGTTATGTCCAGGGAGAGGTTGAAGAATGTAGGGGTTTCCTCGATGATTATATAAGTTATTCATAATATCAGTGTGTAAAATAAGTATTTCTGTTTCATAGTTGCTGTTCCAGCATAAGGAGTTTCCTTTGGGAACTTAGCATGGTGTCAAGTCTCATGCAAAAGATATGAAACACATTATATTGAGTTATCCTTTACACTGTATGTTGTGACTTTTTTGATGGGGCATGAGGCGAGTACCAACCTATATTTTCTTTAGGCGAATGGTTAGTTGTCCCTAAACTGTTAGATTATTTCATACCATTTCCAGTGACTTGGAAAACTTTACTTCTTACGATGAATTATCAGTTGTAGAATATTACAAATGTCTGCTATGTACTCCTTTCCGACAGTCCACTAATAATGGATCCTGCAACCGGGCAGCAGATAACCCACATGCGCCAATAATTATATCTCATCCTTCTGCTTCCTCATTAATTCCAGAGAAGGGATTTAACCCAAGATGTGCCAATGAGTATCCCCCTTGGACTTCTGAAATGCGATAGAAAAAAATAAAGTTATATGTAATGAGAAAAAGAACTACCAGACAGTGTTTGACTCCTTGAGGACTGCAACATCCATGGTCTTTCTGTGGTTTTCTTATATAGCCAATGAACTCTGATAATTTGTATATACCTTGATCCCACCCCTAAGTTCTCTTAACAATTTTTTTAAAAATATGATTTATAGAAAAGTTGGAAGAATACAAAGTATGACTTACACCTTGACTCCCCAAAATGTTAACATTTTACTACATCTGCTTTACCCACACTCCCTTAGACAGATGACTGGATAAACAAAAGGAGATTGTAAGTTTTCCTGAAACATTGAAGAATAAGTGGCAGACATGAGACCCCTTAAGTATTTCAGTATATATATCCTAAAAGCAATTTTCTTAAATAATCTCAGTAATTATCAAAATCAAGAAGTTGATATTAATAAAATAGCATTATTATGTAATCTACAGAACTTCTTCACATTTCTTCTAATAATGTCCTTTATAGCAAAAAAAAAAAAAAATCTAAGATTAGTCATTGCACATTGTAGTCATGTGTCTAGTCCTTTAAACAATCCCTCAGCCCTTCTTTGTATTTCACAACATGGGCACATTTGAAGAGTTCAGAATGTGTTCTGCTGAATGCTGTTCAGTTTAGCTTTGTCAGATGTTTCTTTGTGATCAGATTTGGGTTATGCTTCTCTGGGAGCAATGCCGTAGAGTGTTGCTGAGTTCTCACTAAGGGTGAAGGTGTGTGCCATCAATGCCATTACTTGTGATGTTAATTTAAAATATTGTTAAGGTAGTGTTTTCTAAGATTCTTCACCATGAAGTTACCAAATTATTCTTTGTACTAACAAATAGGAGGAGGGAATTTTAGGCTAAAAGTGTTCTATTACTTCTCAAACATTCACCCATTGGTTTTAGCATTTATTTATGATCCTTGCTTAAATCAATTTTTATGGTTGCCAAAAAATGTTTTTTTTTAATTCCATCATTCCTTTTACATTTATGATGGCAAGAAAATTTTCCTTTTTTTCCCCATGTGTTTATGTCTCTGTAAACTCAGAGATTTTTGCTTTATTTAATAAATTATAATCTTGAACTTTTTTTAACACTCATATTTGGCCAGAAGAAGGCTTTTCAATTTGTATCCGGTTTATCATGTGTTTCCGATCTTTTTTATCTTACCTATTTGTTTATACTTGCTCTGATCACAATAATGTTTACTCTGCCTTTGTAATACTGCTTCATTCTTGTATTCAAAATTTTGTAGGCTTGGGTATTTTTTTAAGTTTTATTTATTTAAGTAATCTCCACACCCAACATGAGGCTCAAACTCACAACCCCAAGACCAAGAGTCACATATTCCTCCAACCAAGCCAGCCAGACACCCGTTTTTTTTTTTTTCTTCGACATAATATTTAGACATTTCTTTCTTCCTTAAAGAAATCGTTTAAAATTCTTATTGGATTTGCACTGAATTTTAATGTTATACATATATTTACATACATGTATATATATGTTACAGATATATATATATATATATATATATATATATATATATACACAGATATACGTAACAAACTATTACTCACCTATAAAAAGGAATGAAATCTTGTCACTTCCAATGATATAGATGGAGCTAGAGAGTATTGTGCTAAGTGAAATACGTCAGTCAGAGAAAGACAAATACCATATGATTTCACTCATATGTGAAAATTAAGAAAGAAAACAAACAAGCATGGGGAAAAAAGAGAAAGAGAGGCAAAAAAGAAACAGATTCTTAACTGTAGAAAACAAACTGATAGTTATCAGAGGGGAGGTGGGGATGAGGCATGAGTTAAATAGGTTCTGGAATGGATCACTGGAATAACAACTGGCAGAATCCTTACATTGGTTCTCTGACCTGAGGAGTGAGAATTATTATAGTTGAAAAGACCAAGCAGAAGCCTCTAAAACTGCCTTTACCTAGAAAAATAGTAAATCAAAAATAATGTGGCATTCCTGGAAGGATTGCAGAGATTAGTACTACCATCCATGACTTGAAAGATACAGGGGTACTGATTTGCACATCACCGTTCAATTTGCCTATATGGCCTGGAAAACAGATTTTAGAGAATGATAGTGCATTATGTTAAGCTGAACCAGGGGATGACTCTAAAACAGCTCTACAGGACATGGTTTCATTGCTTAAGCAAATTAACACCTCCCATAGTACCTGGTATGAAGCTGACAAATGTTTTTTGATGTTTTTTGACAAATTTTTTTCACCCTACCAACTGTTAAGGTTGGCAATATATCTTCACTATATCACCTTAGGGGTATATCAACTCTCTAGCCTTACATCATAATTTAGTTCTCAGAGATCTTGATTGCCTTTCCTTCCACAAGACATCACAGTGGTCCATTATATTAATGGCATTATGCTTAATGGATCCAGTGACCAAGAAGTAGCAACTACACAACTTATTGATAAGACATTTCCTTGTCAGGGGGTGGGAAATAAATATGATAAAAATTCAGGGGCATTCTACCTCAGTAAAATTTCTAGAGGTCTAGTGATGTTAGGCATGTCATGATATCCCTTCCAAGGCAAAAAGATCAGTTATCTCATCTGGGCTTACCTACAACCAAACACAAGGTATAACCCCCTCTGGGCCTCTTTGGATTTTGGAGGCAGTATGTTCCTCATTTGTGTGTGTACTCCAGCCCATTTAACAAATGACTGAAAAGCTGCTAGTTTTGAGTAGGGCCCAGAACAAAAGAAGGCTCTGCACCAGGTCCAAGCTGCTATGCAAGCTGCTAGGCTACTTGAGCCATATGATGCGGCAGGTCCAATAGTGTTTGAAGTGACATGGGCAGATGAAGATGCTGTTTGGAGCCTTTGACAATTCCCCTAGGTGGACCACAACACAGACTCGGGATTTTTGAGCAAAACCCTGCTATCCTTTATGGACAAGTACTTTCCCTTTGAGATATAGCTCTTTGTTTACTACAGGACCTTAGTAGAAACTGAAAACGTAATATACTTTACTCACTCTCTTATCTCTCATTATATAAGAGGCATTACATTTACATAATAGTATCTGAGTTATAGGATATGAAAGAAAAGACCCAAGGACTTTGCATTCTCTACTGGAGAAGTTAGTCCATTTTCTTAACTGGAGAGTTAATCCATTTTCAAATTGTACATAGGACAGTTATATCATGCTGAAAGGAATCATGAAATTGTTGCCTTTATTTGGAGATTTGGTATAGTTTTAGGAGATGTCTATGGGTGCCAACTTGACAAGGGGTAAACAATGATAGTTAATTTTATGTGTCAATTTGTCCAGGCTGTGGTGCCCAGTTTCTAGGTCATACCATTCTAGATGTTGTTGTGATGGTATTTTTTAGATGTGATTAACATTTAAATCAGTACACTTAGAGTAAAATAGATAACCTTCCTTATTGTATCAGTCAAGACTGCCTTCAGACTCAAGACTGAATCTTAACTCCTGCCAAAATTTCCAATCTGCCAGCCAGTCCTACAAATTTCAGACTTGCCAGGCCCTATAATCATGTGTCCCAATTTCTTTTTTTTTTTTTAATTTAAATTCAATTAGCCAACATATAGCTGGTTACATTGGTTTCTGGTGTAGTATTTAATTATTCATTAGTTGCATATAACATCCAGTGCTCATCACATCATGTGCCCTCCTTAATCCCCATCACCCAGTTGCCCCATCACTCTACCCACCTCCCTTTCCACAACCATTGGTTTGTTTTCCAGGGTCAAGAGTTTCTCATGGTTTGGCTCCCTTTGATCTCTTCCCATTCAGTTTTCCCTCCCCTCCTCAATGGTCCTTTGCACTATTCCTTATATTACACATAGGATTGAAACTATCCGATAACTGTCTTCTCTGCTTGACTTATTCCACTTAGAATAATACCCTCTAGTTCCATCCATGTCTGTGCAAATGGTGGGTATTCATCCTTTCTAATCGCTAATATTCCACTATATATATGCACTACATCTTCTTTATCTCTTCATCTGTTGAAGGGCACCTTGGCTCCTTCCACAGTTTGGCTTTTGCAGATACTATTGCTATGAACATTGTGGTGCATGTACCCCTTCTTTTCACTACATCTGTATTTCTTGGTACCCCATTCTGGGGTGAATCCCTAATAGTGCGATTTTTTGGTTGTAGGGTAGCTCTATTTTTTATGTCTTGAGCAACTTCCATATTGCTTTCCAGAGTGTCTGTACCAGCTTGCTTTCCAACCAACAGTGTTAGAGTGTTCCCCTTTCTCCACATCCTTACCAAGATTTGTTGTTCTCTGTCTTGTTAATTTTGGCCATTCTAACTGGTGTAAGGTGGTATCTCATTGTAATTCCCCAATGACAAGTAATGTGGAGCATTTTTTAATCTGTCTGTTGGCCATTTTTATGTCTTTGGAGAAATGTCTGTTCATATCTTCTGCCCATTTCTTGAATGGATTATCTGGATTTACAGTGTTGAGTTTGAGAAGTTCTTTATGGATCTTGGATACCAGCCCTTTATATGTTATGTCATTTGCAAATATCTTCTTCCATTAGTTTTGTTGACTATTTCACTTGCCATGCAGAAAAATTTTATCTTGATGAAGTCCCAAGAGTTCATTTTTGCCTTTGTTTCCCTTGTCTTTAAATGTCTTTAGAGGTTTTGCAAGAAGTTGCTGTGGCCAAGGTCGAAGAGGTTACTGCCTATGTTCTCCTGTAGGATTTTGATGGATTCCTATCTCACATTTAGGTCTTTCATCCATTATGAGGTTATCTTTGTATATAGTGATATAGTGTGAGAGAAGGGCCAGTTTCATTTTCTGCATGGGGCTGTCCAATTTTCCCAGCACCATTTATTGAAGAGATTTTCATTTTTCTATTGGATATTATTTCCTACTTTGTCAATGATTAGTTGATGGTAGAGTTGAGGGTTCATTTCTGGAGACTCCATTCTGTTCCACTGATCTCTGTGTGTCTGTTTTTGTGCCAATACCATACTGTCTTGGTGATCACAGCTTCGTAATTTAGCTGGAAGTCAGGCATTATGATGTCCCCAGATTTGGTTTTCTTTTTCAATATTCCCTGGCTATTTGGGGTCTTATTTGTTTCCATACAAATTTTAGGATTGTTTGTTCCAGCTCTTAAAAAATTTCAATGGTATTTTGATAGAGATTGCTTTGAACATGTGGATTGTTCTGGGCAACATAGACATTTTAACAATGTTTATTCTCCCAATCAATGAGCATGGAGTGTTTTTCCATCTTTTTGTGTCTTCCTCCATTTCATCATAAGTTTTCTGTAGTTTCTAGAGTACAGATACTTCACCTCTTGGGTTAAGTTTATTCCTGGTATCTTAGAGTTGTTGATGCAATTGTAAATGGGATCATTTATTCAATTTCTCTTTCTTCACTCACATTGCTAGTGTATAGAAATGCAACAGATTTCTGTGAACTGATTTTGTATCCTTCCACATTGCTTAATCACTGTATGAGTTCTATCAATTTTGGGGTGGGGTCTTTTAGCTTTCCCACATAAAGTATCATGTCATCTGTGAAGAGTGAGAGTTTGACTTCCTCATGCCATTTGTATTCCTTTTATTTCTTTTTGTTGGCTGGTTGCTGAGGCTAGGACTTCTAGTACTACACTGAACAATGCTGGTGAGAGTGGGCATCCCTGTCATGTTCCTGACCTTAAGGGGAAAGCTCTCAGTTCTTCCCCATTGAAAATTATATTTGCTGTGGGGTTTTCATAAATGGCTTTTATGATATTGAGGTATGTTCCCTCTATCTGTATACTTTGAAGAGTTTTAATCAAGAAAGGATGCTGTATTTTGTCAAATGCTTTTTCTGCATCAATTGAGTGGATGATACGGTTCTTGTCTCTTCTTTTATTAAAATGCTCTATCACATTGATGGATTTGTGAATGTTGAATAATCCTTGCACCCCAGGAATAAATCCCACCTGGTTGTGGCAAATAATCCTTTTAATGTACTATTGGATCCTATTGGCTAGGAGCTTGGTGAGTATTTTGGCATTCATGTTAATCAGGAATATTTGTCTATAAATATCCTTTTTGATGGGGTCTTTGCCTGGTTTGGGGATCAAGCCTCATAGAATGAGTTTGGTAGTTTTCCTTCCATTTCTATTTTTTGAAACAGCTTCAGTAGAATAGGTATTAATTCTTCTTCAAATGTTTGGTAGAATTCCCCTGGGAAGCCATCTGGTCCTAGACTCTTGATTTCAGGGAGGTTTTTGATTACTACTTCAATTTCCTACTGCTTATTGGTCTGTTCAGATTTTCTACCTCTTCCTGTTTCAGTTTATAAGTTTCCAGGAATGCATCCATTTCTTCCAGATTGCTTAACTTATTGGCAGATAGTTGCTCATAAGATGTTCTTCAAATCTCTGTATTTCCTTAGTGTTGGTCATGATCTCTCTCCTTTCAACACGGCTTTATTAATTTGGGTCCTTTCTTTTTTCTTTTGGATAAGTCTGGCCAGAGTTTATCAATCTTATTAATTCTTTCAAGGAACCAGCTTCTACTTTTGTTGTTCTGTTCTACTGGTCTTCTTTTTTCTATTTCATTGATTTCTCCTCTAATCTTGATTTCTCTTCTCCTGCTTGGTTTAGACTTTATTTGCTGTTCTTTCTCCAGGTCCTTAGGTGTAATGTTTGCTTCTGCATTGGGGCTTTTTCTAACTTTTTGAAAGACGCTTGTATTGCAATGTGCTTCCCTCTTAGTATTGCCTTTGTTGTATCCCAAAGGTTATGAGTTTTCATCCTCAATAATTTTCATGAATTGTTTAAGTTCTTCTCTAATTTTCTGATTGACCCCATTCATTCTTTAACAGAATACTCTTTAACTTTCAAGTGTTTGAGTTTCTTCCAAGTTTCCTTTTGTGATTGAGTTCCTTCCAAGTTTCAAAGCACTGTTGTCTGAAAATATACAGAGAAAAACCTCAATCTTTTGTTATCAGTTGAGACCTGATTTGTGACCCAGTATGTGATCTATTCTGGAGACAGTTCCATGTACACTGGAGAAGAATGAATATTCTGTCGTTTTAGGATGGAATGCTCTATATATATCTATGAAGTACATCTGGCCCAGTGTGTCATTCAAAGCTCTTGTTTCTTTGTTGATCTTCTGCTTAGATGAGCTATCCATTGCTGTAAGTGAAATGTTGAAGTCCCCTACTCTTAATATATAATTATCAATGTGTTTCTTTACTTTTGTTATTATTTGGTTGATATAATTGGCAGTTCCCATATTGGGGCCATAAATATTTACAATTGTTAGCTCTTCTTATTGGATAGACCCTTTAAGTATGATATAGTGCCACTCTATATCTCTTACTATAGTTTCTGGTTTAAAATCTAATTTATTGGGACACCTGGGTGGCTCAGTCAGTTAAGCATCTGCCTTTGGCTCAGGTCATGATCCCATGGTTGGGATCCCTAGGATCAAGTCCCTGAAGACCACAGCAAGAAATCTCCCTCCCAGCAGCCAACCCAAGAGATCCAGGTCCAGAGAAAGATGTCCTAGAGAGAAACCTGACCCACCTGATGAATTCCAGCTTCCTTTCCTGAGTCTGCTCCCCTGGGAGATGGACACTGGGAATATCAACTTTCTTTGTGGGCCACAGCACTGGAGTTGGGTCTCAATACACAGCCATTTCAAACATAGTATGTCTTCATCCATACAAGACATAACCATACCTCAGGTCTTAGTTCTGCCTCTGGTTATGGTGCCTGTTCTCAGCCTGTGGCTCTTACTATAATTGAAGACAACATCATTGTTAGGGCTAGAGCCAGAAATTAGACAGCAATTTTCACCCATCTCACCAAGTTAGAACTGCTGTTACAAAACCTGCTTTTTTTGGTTTTTTGTTTTGGTTTGGGTTTTAGAGGAAGTTACATATTTTTATTAACGACAGCACTATTGGGCTTAAAACATCACACTTGTCTTTGACTCTTCCTAAACTTGGTTCTAGGTTTATCCCATATGGATTTCTTACCTTGTTGCCTTCTATTTCCACTACTTATACCTAGTCAAGGGCTTCATTACCTGCTGCATGGGTTGTTGCACCATTTACCTCCTAATTAATTGCCAGTGTGTGCTTCCTCAGAATCAATTTTTTTCTTTTTAGAGAGAGAGAGAACATACGTGAATGTGTGTGTGAGTGGGGTGGAGGGAAGGGCAGAGGGAGAGAGAGAATCTTAAGCAGGCTCCATGCCCAGTGCAGAACCCAAGGTGGGGCTCAATCTCACAACCCTGAGATCATGACTTAAGCCAAAATCAGGAGTCTGTCACTTAACCAGCTGAGCCTCAAATGTTTCACTCAGCATATGCACTCATATACTCAGCATTTGCCAAACTTTATCTTAAGTCTGCATCAACCTTGGCAAGTAGTTTGGCATTCAAGGATAGAAACATAGACTTTGGGGGTGGAAAGGTTGAAATTACAATTATGGCATCAGCTATGCTTGCATGAAAACTATTGAGCCTTGGGTTTATCTTACATCATCTGTGAATGATAACTACTTTGAATCGTTGTTGAGAGATTAAATGAGATGGCAAGTAGCAAGGATCTAGAATAATTCCTGACATACAAAATGTTTAATACATTCTACTGTCAGATGTCTCAGCTGGAGAGCTACTTGTATAATTCTGCTCCAATATGCAAAGGTTTGTTTTATGTAGTACTTACTTGTGGAATATATCCTTAATTCCTCATTACTGGATTTAATAAATCCTTTCTTTATTGATATTCCATAAGCACATCTTAGTTCTCTTTTCAATATTCTTCCTGTTCTATATTGTGTTATGGTTCATTTTAAAGGAGACTAAGGGATAGAGAAGTGAACAGTGTATTCCAGAATGAGAAGAGAGGATAAGCAACTATTCAGAGAAGGGAAATGCAGAGTGCTTAAAAAATAAAAGGTTATAGTGCTCAGTGGGACTGATTGTATAAATTGGTGGTAGGACTCAGGCAATGAGGATAAAAAGTAAATGAAAACTAGATTCGAACTTCTTTTCATGCCATGCAGTGGATTTCTGATTTTATTCTATGAAGCTGAATCCTGATAAGTTGTTGCTTCATGTTTTGGCAGGGCTTGATGCAGTTGCCTGCATTTGTTATACTCAAACCCAAAACCATATTTTGGGTGACAAAAATATAATTACTTATCAATTTTGTTTTCCCATCTCACATTTCTCCCAACTGTGCATGTTTACCTGTATTTATTTTTTTAAGATTTTATTTATTTATTTGAGAGAGAGCACACAAACGGGAGAGGCAAAGGGAGAAGCAGGCTCGCCACTGAGCAGGGAGACTAACACAGGGCTCAATCCCAGGACCCTGGCATCATGACCTGAACCAAAGGCAGACACCCAACTGACTGAGTCACCCAAGCGCTCCTGCCTGTGTTTTTCACTCTACTGTTCATTCTTGCCTGGAAGTGGCTTACTAGTTTCTACTTACCTTTCAAGACAGCCAGTTCTAGATCACCAACTTGTTCAAAATAATTTGTGAGATATCTCTTCATTTTCTTGTAAGTGAAAGTAAAGTTAGGATGACAAGAGTGGGAGATGGCCCAGTTTTACATTAAAGATGCAGTTCCCACTCACTTTCACTGATCATGTGTACTTTTCCTTCAGCCAGCCTTCTCAAACTTTAACCCAGTATTCTAAAAGTCAAAATATAATAACAAGAATGTAAAGCTGCCTATCATAGGTACAAATTTTTTTAATTTGTGGGACTCAAATTCATGACCCCAAGATCAAGAGTTGCATGCTCTACTGAATGAGCCAGACAAACATCCTTCCTAAGTACAACTTTTCAGTTGAGATATTTAACAGTCATTGCTCAAAATACAAGTTGTACAAATGAGAAGCGCCCAGCCCACACTCTAAAACTGCATTACTACCTAAATCACCTAGAACATGTTTAATTCCAAAAGAGAATATTGTCACTGGGGTGTTCCTAGAAATTACGATAGCCATGTTTAAAAAAAAAAAAAAAATGAGTGAGGATTTTTTTTTTTTGCGGGTTTCTAATAGGGATGGATTTAGAAGCTTCTTATGAGCTGAACTGTATTCCTACCAAAAGATACATTGGAGCCCTAACCACCAATACATCAAAAAATGACCATTTTTGGAAGGATCTTTAGAAGTAATCAAGTTAAAATAATGGGCCATTATCCATTATGACTGGCATCCTTATAAGGTGAAATTAGGACACAGAGATAGACATGCACAGAGGAAAGACAATATGAAGACATGCAGGGAGAAGATGGCCATGTGACTGGAGTGATGGATCTATAAGCCAACAAATGCCAATGATTGCTTGCAAATGCCAGACGCTAGAAAAGTCAGGAAGGATTCTCCACTAGAACTGTCAGAGGGATCATGGCCTTGCTGACACCTTAATTTTGGGGAACTACAGATAGATAGTCTCTTCTGGTATATTTTGTAAGATCACTAAAGAGAGAGATTATTGAAAGGTTGTTGGTTTTTTTTTTTTAAATGACCTGTGAACATCACAGAATTTCATATATTTCTCAGAAAACAAACAAACAAACAAAACACACACACAGGTTTAGAGCAAGTCCTCTGTGTCAGATTTCCAAGATCACCCCAGGCTTGATGATTCAATGATTCACTTGAGGGACTCACAGGACCCAGAAATTGTTATACTCCATAATTACTGTTTTTTACAGCAAAAAAAAACAAGAACAAAAAAAAAAAAAAAACTGAAGAGAATCAGCAAAGGGAAAAGGCACATGATAAGAAGGCCAAAGGAATCCAGTCACAAGTTTCCAAGAGTTCTCTCCAAGTGGACTTGCATAGGATATGCTTAATTCTTCCTGCACTGATGTGTGACAACAGGGGCAGAGTGTAGCCAACCAGGTAGCTCATTAGAGATTCAGTGCCCTGAAATTCCAGACCCCCAGAAGGAAAGCAGGTGTTTAGCACATACTTCATTGTTTGTAAAAGAAAAAGAAGAAAGAAAGAAAGAAAGAAAGAAAGAAAGAAAGAAAGAAAGAAAGAGAAAGAAAGAAAGAAAGAAAGAAAGAGAAAGAAAGAAAGAAAGAAAGAAAGAAAGAAAGAAAGAAAGAAAGAAAAAGAAAGAGAAAGAAAGAAAGAAAGATTTAGGTGGAGTGAGCCACTCTTATCACTTAGGATTGATGAGAACTGATGCAAAATCCAAGTTCTCAGATGTCATCCAAGGGCCATCCTTGCAAGCAGACTTTTCTGAGGATCATGTCCTAGCCCTTCTATGGTAATTCTCTTCAGTAAAGTCCACCCCTTGGCCCTTGGCCAAACTGTCTTTATAGCAAAATAATTATTGGTAGGCCCAAATGCAGGAGGATGAGAGCAGTATTATTATTGATCTCAGTTATGCCCCCTTGAGATTTAACACATATCCCATTAATTGTAAAGTTCTATCTTAGAAATCCAGGGGGCTTCCTCCTCAAGTTTTTGTATGAATCTTTTTTATATGACCTGAGGCATCGATTCAGTCAGAATCACCTGGCCATACGTTGAAGCTAACCTAAATGCCTTCCAGCTGAGACAGTGTCATAATGATCGGGGACCATGCAAAAGAAGTACAACCTCTGAGGTCATACTTCAACTGTTAGTGCACCCTGAACAGGACACACGGTAGGCACCCAGGTTAACAGAAGACCCAGTAGACCCCCACCGGGGCTTCCAGTCCCAGAATTCCCAGTTTAGTTGGAAAACTTTAGTTGAGTCCTTGGTTTTCGAGGGAGTGCAAGAAGGCAGTCATTTCCAGTTTTGTTTAGCTATGACATCAGCTCATCCATCCTATGACTGTATTTTGCATAGAAAGTGCAAGAGCTGGGGCCACCCAATCTGTTCTATAGCCAGCACTGCTGGGTGTGATCTAGCTTCAACAGTCAGTGTGAATCAGAACATTCTCAGCAGTTTGGAAAGGCAGCACAGGGAGTTTCCTTCTGGAGGAGGGGACAGCTTCCAGGAACAGTTTTTTAAAAATAAAGGTTATTAATGCCCCTTCTCCCATGCTTTCCAGATACTAGGGTTTTGTTTTTTCTCATTGTTGCAAAATCAATGTGTCCTTTTCAGTAATCATGAAGTCATGTTTTTTAATCATTCCTTACCCCTTATGCAGACATTCCATCAGGAAGAGTTGTATGCAAGAGGAATAAATGTATTTTCACAGGAAAAAAAATATTTTTAAACAACTCAAGGAGAAAGACCTGGCGTGTTCAAGAACCCATCAGGAGAAAATCCTGAATTTTTTAAAAATTTCAAAATGGGTGTTCTTTAATCCTAATGATGTATCCAGTGAGCATCTAAAAAAAATTAATCCCTTATGACAGATAGCTACACTTAATGATCAGTTTGCAAACTGCAGCTAATCCAGAAAGCCAAATATAATCATCAACAGTGAGCCCTCCCTGAGATGGGGTCAAGAGTCCATTCCACTAGGAGTGGACAGAAAGTTCACAGTCCCTGCAACGTGTCCTTCCTGAACTCGCACATAGTTCTTGGCACAAATCACAAGTTGGAATTGCAGTTAGTTTTGCGTCAGAAATATAGAGCTGATCAGCAGCCTGATTCCAGATGGTCCCTGTAGAGAACAAGCCCTTTCTTGTGAACATTTTACATGTGACCCAGGCAGTACAGACAGCGTCCATAATGTTTTCATCGTGTTTTGTGGCCCCATGCACAGGTGCTTTGAATCTGCAATGACACCCGGTCTGAGTGATTTCGGCTTTTGGCCCAGCACAGTTTGTGCTGAGTCTGAAATAGCCTACAGCAAGCAGACAGTTTCAGATTTCAGCTTACACACAGGTTCAGGCAATTAGAATCTGTTGAGTTAAATTCCAGGAAAAAAACAGCAGTATTTGTTCTGCTGGTAGCAAAACAAACACGCTGCACACCAGCAGCAGGTGTTCTAAGTGTCAGGGACAAGCAAGGCTTTCCTAAACCCTGTTCATCTTGGTTTTGAATCCAAACTGACCCATTCAAAAATATGCACAGAGGCCAGAAAACAATCAGTCTCTATCAGAGGTCTGATTTTACAAGAGCTCATTAATAACTAAAAACAGCTTTCTAAAATTCTAAAAGTAGGGTGCTTGGGTGGCTCAGGTGGTTGGGCAACTGCCTTCAACTCAGGTCCTGATCCTAGAGTCCCAGGATCCAGTCCTGTGTCCCGTGCCTGGCATCAGGCTCCCTGCTCGGCAGGCAGTCTGCTTCTCTCTCTCACCCTCCCTTCTCTCATGCTCTGTCTCACTCTCTCTTTCAAATAAATTAATAAAGTCTTTTTTAAAAAAATTCTAAAAGCGCATCTCCATTTTGAGATTACCCCTTTTGATGGTGCCTCCCTTATTTCCAGCTCTAATAGGCAAAAATTAGAGCACATACCTCACATGTTACACAAAAATTAAACAAAAGTGGATCATTAAAAACATTATTCTGAGTGAAAGAATCCAGAGACAAAGAAGCCAAATATTATACGGTTTAATTCATGTTCAGAATAGGCAAATCCTGTTTAGACAGAAAGTAGGTTAGTGGTTAGTGGTTAGTTAGTAGGCAGAATGAGGTGTGACAGCTAACAGGTACTGCATTTCTTTGGGGGAGGATAAAAATGCTCTGCAATTACATAGTAGTAGTAGTCCCACAACTTGGTGAATATAATAAAAACTGAGTTGTACACAATGGTATGTATATCAATTTTAAAGTATCTAGTACTTAAAAGAAGTTCTCAAGGCAGTGTTTCTAAGTTAAAAAAAAAATAGGAAATAATCTAGAGATAGGAAACTCACAATAATTTTGTTATGTTAACATGATATTTCCAGAAGTTAAAATTCTGTTTAAAAAGACCTTTTGTGGGGCACCTGAGTGGCTCAGTCAGTTAAGCATCTGTCCTAGAATCAAGCCCTATGTCAGGTTCCCTGCTCAGTGGGGAGCCTGTTTCTCCCTCTCCCCCTGCTGCTCCTCCTGCTTGTGCTTGCTCTCTCTCTCTCTCTCTCTGTGTCAAATAAATAAATAAAGTCTCAACAACAACAACAACAACAAAAAGATCTTTTGTGGGGTGCCTGTGATGTAGTTTTAGAATATAGGTGAGGTTTGGTGGGGTGAGGTCTGGAACTGAAGACCAAGAAAAAATTCTTGAGATGTCTTTAGTGCAAAAAAGTGGTTTTATTAAATCAGGGGGACAGGACCTGTAGCAGGAAGAGCTGGGGTCCCAGAGTACTGAGGGGTAGCTGATTATATACCTGGGAGTTTAGGAAGGTAAGGGAAAGGGAAGTTTCAAAAGGATTTTCATATGTTAAAGACTCAGAGGATACTGGGAGGCCTTGCCCATTGTCAAATTAAGGTTGTTTTTTCCTCCAGCAAGGCATTAACATTAAGATAGTTGGGAGCTTCCTGGAAGAATGTCACAGATGTGCCAACCAGGAGTGTGCGTGGGGAGGGTGGGTTGTAGGGTGTCAGCCTGTGGTTTTTCCTTAGCTAATCTTCTGCTCCCTCATCACCTGAGTGGGTCACGTCGTTAAGTGCCAAGTTTGGCAAATGCTGAGTACCTGAGTGCATTTGGTGTGTGAAGCACTTGAGGCTCAGTTGGTTAAGTGACAGACTCTTGACTTTGGCTCAGGTATAATCTCAAGGTTGTGAGATTGAGCCCCATGTCGACTCCACACTGGGTGTGGAACCTGCTTAAGATTCTCTCTCCCTCTTCCTCTGGCCCTCCTCTATTTCTCACCATCTGGAAAAAAACAAAAAACAAAAAACAAAAAACAAAAACAAAAACAAAAACCCTCTTATATAACACCAAAGATATAATCCATGTTTAAGAAAGTATTTAATAAGCTGGAATTCATTGTAATTAAAAATGTCTCCTCTACAAAAGACACTGTCAGGAGAATAAGAAGACAAGCCACAGACTGGGAGAAAATATTTGTAAAACATATACCTGATAGAGGATTGTTTTCCAAAATATACAATGAACTTGAAAAACCAACAACTCAATTTAAAAATGGGCCAAGACCTTAACAGGCACCTCACCAAAGAAGATACACAGATGGCAAGTAAGCATATGAAAATATGCTCCACATTATATGTCATCAGGGAAATGCAAATCAAAGACACAATGAGATACCACTACACATCTTTTAAAATGGCCAAAATCCAGAATACTAATACCATAAAATTCTGGATCAACAGGAACTCTCATCCATGGCTAATGTCACTTGCTAGACCTCTGCTGCTTCCAGTCGGCGAACGGGAGAAGAATTAGGCACAAACAAGTCAGCTGCAAGAGATTGGGAGCAGGGGACAACAGTCGAAAAGACTGCTGCCCCGAGCAACTGTACAGTCTCACTTTTATTAGATAGAAATAATAGCAAAAGAGTCGATGAAGGTCAAACATTAGTCACAAGTCTCGTGGACAAACAAGGAGGAGGATAAAGTTTATAGTTAACCAAGCACATTCAAAGGACTCATCTAACAATGGGCACTTCTGGGAAGAGAAAGGAGCGACAACGGAAAAGGGAAGCAGGCGGTATTTCATTCCACCCTGAGCTGACCTGGCGTTCCTGTCTGCTCGGCTTCTGTGAAAGGGCAGCGTTCCGCCCTGAGTGAGCCGGGCATCCCCAGCTGCCCAGCTTCACGGTCATATATCATCCTTCTCCCCAAAGACCTGTTGCCAGTGTATGTTTTTCTTAAGGCCATATCTAACTGTGCTTGGTAACTAGTAAAATCCTCCAGGGGTTATAGTTTAAGTAATACATTGTTCTGAGGGGCAGTAGCATCTCCCCCTTTTTGTTTGTGAAGAAGTAGAAAAGTTGATTTTGCAGTTTCTTGATTCTTTAGTCGTTGGAGGGATTTTCGCGTGCTTCTGAGGACTTAGCATAAAAAGATTATAGCAATAAGAAGAATAATCATGCCACCTATAACACCGAGACCAGTTTTTTTGATCCAAGTAGAAGGGTTTAAATCAGACAGAATATCATTAATTCTTTGAGTAAAACTCACTCCTGGAACTGATTGCAATGGTGAGTGAGTAATACTTAGAATAGTATCTTGAAGTTGTTTAATATCTAAGGTTAGATTATCACCGTAATGGTTAGTAATATGTCAGCGAATTTTGCTCCAAGATACTTCTGATTCATTATAGGCATGGGGAGTAACACAGAAAGAAGAAACATTCAGTCACATAAAATATGAAATCTAAGTTTTATATTCTGAAGATCATCTCCTGTATATATCATGGCTGTTTCTAAATCAGAGATACGTTCATCTAATTTTTGATCTATGATCATTTGTTGATTCCAGGCTTTGCTAGCATTCTCATGCCATTTCTGTACAAATTGTGTAGTTTGTACGGTTTGATGCAAGGCTATTCCTGCAGTGGTAGCTGTAGCAGTAATGGCTATAATTCCTAAAATAGCTGTTATAAGCAACCCAAGAAATTTTTTTGTTCTATGGACCCAGTCCTTCAATACTGTTAAAAGTATATGCACATCTGGAGAGCTTTCCCAAACACAGTGGTGTTTCACCAGTAACCAAATGCCTGTTCTTCTTCTAGCTATGAGAATGATAGAATTGTCTGTATAAACATTCTTATCTACACAGGTGAACATTTTACAATTGAGATAGTCTATTTCTCTATTGCTATGATCAAAAGTCATTTTTCCAATAACAAAAACATAGGGATCTCTAACACAAGCTCTTACCCACTCCTCATCCATAAGGAAAAAGAAAATGCGTAGTTATTAGACTGATGAATGTAACAGCCGTTCCAAACTCTTATGCGACTTAAAGCGGTGGTGACCTTCCATAAATTCTTTTGTCTTTTATGATAATTAACAAAAGGAGATGACATAGAAAGTCCTTGCCCAAGCCAGACCAGAGGTGCATCTCCTGAGGTTAAGGTTTGCGGTAAAATGAGATCATCAAAAACTTGCCATTTTAAATTTCGATGAGAGGAGCAGGGTTCCCCAGTGCAATTGGTGACTGCCATACAATCCATATAAAACCAGTCCCATACAATTCCATAGGAATCATTAATAACAATAGTGGGGTGAGAAGCTCAACAATCCTCCCATAAAGGGCGAATTCCCTCATCAGACCACATTTGTGTTGGTTTGCATTTGGGAATAGGGGGTGCTGCTGTGTCATAGCTAGGATCCCGATATTCATCGGCTTGGAATCCTTTAGTGGAGAGTAAATGTAACTGAGCTTTAGTCAAATAATTATTGGTAGGAAGGTCCACCAACCATCTCTGATCATCAGGGACAAGGCAACTGGAATGATTGCCGATACATATTGGTCTATTTTGATATCCAAAAGTAAGATTAATATTTGTGCCCTCCTCTAAGGGCAATAGCGGCAATCTAGGATCTAAGATTCCAGGCACCCATTTTGAAGCATTTAAATAAATTGGTATTGTATCTTCTCCCCACTCTACTGGACAGAGCAGAGGAGGATTGGGTATATAAGCCCAATAAGTAAAGTTATTTATTTGTGCATAACATCTGGGAAGACTTACGGCTACAGTGATGACAGCCATCATATTATATCAGATGTAGAAACAGTAGTAGTTTTGATATGCTGTAAAACATATGCTGTATACAAAGAATCAGATAACAGATTAAATGCAGAAGAAACGTCTTGAAACAATGCAATAACCACCATTAATTCTGATTTTTGTGCTGAGAGACCGGTAGTAGATATAACCTTTGAAGTAGGACCATAATAACAAGCTTTACCTTTAACAGAGCCATCAGAAAAGTAAGTAGGGAAGAGATTAGCATATGGTTTCACTTATTTGTGGAGCATAACAAATAACATGAAGGACAAGGGGAGTTAGAGAGGAGAAGGGAGTTGGGGGAAATTGGAAGGGGAGGTGAACCATGAGAGACTATGGTCTCTGAAAAACAAATCTGACGGGTTTGAAGCGGCGCGGGGTGGGGGGGGAACCAGGTGGTGGGTATTAGAGAGGGCATGGATTGCATGGAGCACTGGGTGTGGTGCAAAAAAAAGGAATACTGTTATGCTGAAAAAAAAAAATCCGCAAAAAAAAAAAAAAAAGTAAGTAGGGGCATCTGTTATTGGATTTTTAGAAGTAATCTTGGGAAGGACAAAAGCAGTATGTTTTAAAAAGGAAACAACAGGTAAAGAGGAATAATGAGAAGAAGTGTTTCCAGTAAAGCCACTAAGAACAATTTGCCAATTTAAAATTATTTTGGAATGCATTTCAATTTGCACCTTATTTAAAGGCAGAACAATAACCTGTGGATCATATCCCGTATTTACCGAATTCTTTTTCTTCCTAATTGAGTAATACTGCCAATATGGTCTATATAGGTAGTGAATGTTTTAACAGTATTATCTGGAAGAAAAATCCATTCTACAATTAATTTTTCCTGGATAATTAATCCAATGGGTGTATGTCAGGTATGAAAAATGAAAAGATCTAACGGTATTCCAGGTTGGACTTTATCCATTTGCACTGAATGAATCTGGCTTTCAACAAATTGTAATTCTTTTAAAGCCTCTTTTGATAGGGTCCTAGGGCTGTTTAAATTAGATCTCCCTTTAAAGAGGTAAATAGATGCTGTAAAGCATATGTGGGAATTCCAATTTTAGGTCTTATCCAATTAATGTCTCCCAATAATTTTTGCAAATCATTCAAGGTTGTAATTTTATCTCTACAGATTTGAACTTTTTGGGGTTTAACTGAGGTCCCCAATGAACCCCAAATATGAGAAAGGTGTGGTAACTTGTATTTTTTCTGGAGCTATAATTAGTTTGTATTTTTCAAATTGCAATTGAAGCATTCTGAATGCATCCTGCAATTGCTTGTCAGAGACTGCATATAATATATCATCCATATAATGGATAAGATAAACTTGTGGAAATTGATTTCTAACTGGCTGTATAACTTTTGCCACATACTCCTGACAGATAGTGGGGCTATTCAACGTTCCTTATGGAAGAACTTTCCATTGATATCGTTTGGCTGGTTCTTTTAAATTTACACTGGGAGTAGTAAAAGCAAAATGAGGACAGTCTTCCTTAGCAAGTGGTATAGTATAAAAGCAATCCTGTAAATCTATGATAATTATTGGCCATTTGCATGGGACTAGATTAGATTAGGGAAGGCAATCCAGGTTGGAGAGACCCCCATGGGCTGGATAGCAGAATTAACCGCACACAGGTCTATTAAAAGTCTCCATTTCCCTGATTTTTTTTCTTAATAACAAAAACTGGTGAATTCCTAGGACTATGAGATTCTTCAATATGTCCTTTTTCTGTCTGTTCCTCCACTAACACTTGCAAAATAAGTAATTTCTCTTGTGTTAAGGGCAGCCATTGCTTGAGCTAACAAATCAGCTTTATAGGTCTCAGTTCCTACTCCCTGACATAGCTTAATATAATCTGTCAATGTTCCCTTGCCTTTAAAGGGTGCTATCAACTTCTTAAAATCAGAATTAGCATTCTCATAAGCCAACAGTTGCATAATGGTATTTACAGCCTCAAGATTATTTATCTGTCTTTTGACAGCCTCTTGTAATCTTGCAATAAAATCAGTATAAGGTTCTTTTGGACCTTGTACCACTTTTTGAAAAGAAGAGCACTTATCACCCTGAGATTCTATTCTCTCCCAGGCTTTCAAGCAGCAATGCCAGAGCTGCTCAATAGCTTGATCATTCATTGGGACCTGGTCCTGCACCTGGGCCCATGGGCCAAGACCCATGAGCTGTTCCACGGAAATAAGAATATTAAAGCTCTATTATGGGCAGCTGCTGTTTCTGCATGATCTTGCCACCATGTTTTAAATTGTAAAAACTCACCTGGAGATAGAACAGTTTTTGCTAACAATGACCAATCAGTCGGAATAAGTCAATTGCCTTCTGCCATGCCTTGAATGATTCCCGTTGTAAATGGAGAATTAACTCCATAGTTTTATACTGCTTGTTTTAGTTCCTTCAATAATTTGAAGGTAAATGACTCATGCTTGGCCTCATAGACACCATTAGGGTTGTTAGGATCATGTCCTGGAGCGACATGTTCTGTTATAATAACCGGGAAATTAAAATGCAAGGCATCTAGGTCTCCCACTCGCTGTGCTTCAAGGAGGCCTTTCTGAACAGCCAATAGCATGTATCTTTCATCTTTTTAATTAAATGGTGTCTTCTTATAGAACGGCGGAGCCGATGGCAACAGTGCCATGGGCACCTTTTGTTCTGTTACTGGAGGAGGAGGAGATTCCTCCTTTAATATTCCTTTCTGGTGGCCTTAGTAATTTCTTTCTCCTCCTGGATGGCATGTTCAGGTTTCTCTTTTTTAGTTTCTTCTGAACATTCATTATTGCTCTCCGAATCAGGGGTTTGTAAAGGCTCCAAAACAGAGCAAATGAGGGTCCAAGTAGGCCATATAGTAACTGGAATCGGCTTTCCTTTATTTTTTTTTTTTTTAAAGATTTTATTTATTTATTTGACAGAGAGATCACAAGCAGGCAGAGAGGCAGGCAGAGAGAGAGGAGGAAGCAGGCTCCCCTAGAGAGCAGAGAGCCCGATGCGGGGCTCGATTCCAGGACTCTGAGACCATGACCCGAGCCGAAGGCAGCGGCTTAACCCACTGAGCCACCCAGGCGCCCCTCGGCTTTCCTTTAGTATACAAAAGTTTTAACTCATGACCTACTTTTTCCCATGTTTGTAAATCTAAAGTCCCTAATATAGGGAACCAGGAGCAATGTTCTTTAATTACCTTTAAAAGCTCCATAAGTTGGCCCTCGCTGACTTTTGCTCTCCTGCCTTTAGGAGCCTTCTCAATAAATAAACGTAAGGGTGATAATCGTTTGTGCTCTCTAGATTACCCATACCATGTGATAAGTACCCACAACTCACCAGCGGGAAAAAGACACAGCCATGCAAAACTCACGTTGGGGCTTCTTCTCCTGTTTTGTTTCTGGTCTGTCCCTGTTCGGGCACCACTTGCCACTTCCAGTCCACAAACGAGAGAAGAAGTAGGCACAAACAAGTCAGCTGCAAGAGATTGGGAGCCGGGGACAACAGTCGAAAAGACTGCTGCCCCGAGCAACTACCCAGTCTTACTTTTATTAGATAGAAACAATAGCAAAAGAGTCGATGAAGGTCAAACATTAGTCACAAGTCTTGTGGACAAACAAGGAGGAGGATAAAGTTTATAGTTAACCAAGCACATTCAAAGGACTCATCTAACAATGGGCACTTCTGGGAAGAGAAAGGAGCGACAACGGAAAAGGGAAGCAGGCGGTATTTCATTCCACCCTGAGCTGACCTGGCGTTCCTGTCTGCTCGGCTTCTGTGAAAGGGCAGCGTTCCGCCCTGAGTGAGCCGGGCATCCCCAGCTGCCCAGCTTCACGGTCGTATATCATCCTTCTCCCCAAAGACCTGTTGCCAGTGTATGTTTTTCTTAAGGCCATATCTAACTGTGCTTGGTAACTAGTAAAATCCTCCAGGGGTTATAGTTTAAGTAATACATTGTTCTGAGGGGCAGTAGCAGACCTCAAGACCTGACTTTACTGCCCACCTACTGGTACTCACTGAAGCTTGTCCCACAAGAGCTTTCCTTAAGCTCTTCTTTCCAGTTTAATCTCTTAACTCAGGCAGATGTAAAGTGAAACTGCCCCCTCGAGTTGTAGCGACTCCCTGACAAGACCTCCAGGCAGCCTAGACCACCCAAACCAGTTTGAACTTAACCCCAACTCAAAACTGTATAGATGGATGAAGGAGTGACCTCTAGCATGACTGACAACTACCTTTACCTCATTATAAAACTAAAATCTCCACCCAAGGAGGAGCACAAACCTCATTTACATAACACACATTGTGTGTATACGCATGTTTCCTCAAGGCACATGTGTGGCCTTATGCCCACTGCTACATATGATGACAAGACTTTCCTATCTAAATATTCATCCTAACCCTAAATTAAAGGAACCCATTCACCCTTGCCTGGGGAGTCATTGCTTTGGAAGCCATTCCCTGTGATCTCCTTACTTGCTACAGATGAAGTTTTCTTCCAGTGACAACTCAACCTGGTGCAGTTCCTGACTTGCCAGGGGGTAAACTCATTAGTTTAGCTACACTGCTAGGAATGCAAAATAGTACAACCACTTTGAAAGAGATTTTGACAGTTTCGGATAAAACTAAATATATTCTGGATGCCTGGGTGGCTCGGTTGGTTGAGCAACTGCCTTGGGCTCAGGTCATGATCCTGGAGTCCTCAGGATTGAGTCCCACGTCGGGCTCCCTGCTCCACGGGGAGTCTGCTTCTCCCTCTGACCTTCTCCCCTCTCATGCTCTCTCTCACGGTCTCTCTCTCAAATAAAATAAAATTTAAAAACTAAATATATTCTTACCATACAATCTGGCAATTGAGCTATTTGGTATTTAAACAATAATTTGAAAACATGTCCACACATAAACCTGCACATAGACATTTATGGCAGTTTTATTCATTATTGCCAAAATTTGGAAACAACCAAGATGTTATTTAGTAGGCAATGAATAAATTGTGGTACATCCAGACAATGGAATATTTAGCAGTAAAAAGAAATGAGCTATCAAGCCATGGAAGACATGGAGAAACTTTAGTTCATATTACTAAGTGAAAGAAACCAATCTGAAAAGGCTATGTAAGTGTATGAACCCAACTATATAACATTCTGGAAAAGACAAAATTATGGAGACAGTAAAAAGATTAGTGGTTGCCAGGGGGTTGGGTGTAAGGAGGAATGAATAGGTGAAGCAAGAGGACTTTTAAAATAGTAAAATGATTCTGAATAATACAATGGTAGATATATGTCATTATACTTTTTTCAAAACCCATAGAATATACAACACCAGGAGTGAACCCTAATGTAAACTATAATCTTTGGATGACAATGATGTGTCAATGTAGGTACATGGATTATAGCAAATATACCACACTGGTGCAGGAGTTTGATAGTGGGAAAGGCTCTCATGTGTGATGGTGGGGGTTATATGGGAACTCTCTATACCTTCTACCTTCTGTTTAATTTTGTTGCAGACCTAAAACTGCTCTAAAAAAATATTTATATATATATATATATATATATATATATATATATATGGACACCTGGGTGGCTCACTTGGCTAAGCATCTGACTTCAGTTCAGGTCATGATCCTATGGTCCTGGGATCGAACTCTGCAATGGGCTCCCTGCTCAGCAGGGAGTCTGCTTCTCCCTCTCTGTCTGTCCCTCCCCCACTCATAAGCTCTCTCTCTCTCTTTCTCTTCCTCTCTTGCTCTCATTTGCTATCTCTCTTTCTCAAATAAATAAACAAAATCATTTTTAAAAAACTAAAATCATATATATATGTAAATACATATATATATATATATATAGTATATAGCCCCATTTGGTCAGCATATATTCTTTTTATGTATTTCTGGATTCCACTTACTATTATTTCTCTGAGGATTCCTATATATATTCACAAGGAATTCTGGTGAATTGATACTTTAGTGATTTGGTGATTTTAGTTTTATTTTCTTGGAATATCTTTGTCTGGTTTTGCTATTAGGGTAATGCTTGCCTCCTAAAATGAATAAAATATACAACCATACAAAGGAATAACACATAGCAATGAAAAGAAACTACTGATACACATAACAGTATTGATAAATCTTAAAAGGTTATGTTGAGTGAAAGCCAGACATAAGAGTACAACTCTATGATTATGGTTATACAAAATTCTCAGAAAGACAATCTAATCTAGAAGGATAGAAGACAGATTAGCAGTTGCCTGGGGGTAGAGGTGGGGATTGACTAGATAGGGAATCAGGGCTCCTTTTAGGATGATAGAAAGATCTAAATATAGATGGTGGTGATTACACAGCTGTCTAAATTTTCAAAACTCATCCAAGTATATGGAAAACTACACACATTATGGTATATAAACTATGCCTTGATTAATTTAAAAAATTATACAGATGGGTTTCAGGACTTCATTTTGTGATGAGATGGTCAATTCTGACCTAACTAAATTGCTTATTGACCATATTCCCTGCCCCTTTCCAGATGGCTACATGATCCTTGGCAAGTCATGTCTCATCCATAAAATCCAGTTTCCTCCTCCATGAGATAGTATATAATGATTATTAACTAGTTCTTTTAGGGAATGCTTTCTAAAATAATCTATGCCAGTCACTTAAAACAATGCCTGACAGAGTACACTTGGTCTTAGCCAAAAGGCCAAGAAATAATAATGTCTGACAGAGTAAATGATCAGAAAGTAATAACCCTCATCATTATCTATTTTATTAGTGTTATTAAAAATCATAGTAATAATCTGTGTTCCTTAAAGGAGCTCAAAGTAAGATCATAGCTCATAATAAAGCAAGAGTAAAATTAGGGCTAAGAGAAGACATCCTCAAAGGTGGACATTGGTGCAAAAGGTCCTCACACCATGCGGACATCAGTTTTTTAAGAGCACTCTTTATCTGATGATACTCACTCCTTCCTGAATCTTGAAACCTTAGGCCTTCTGTCAACAGGCTGACATGATTCACTCAAAATGAAACAGGAAAGCCAGGCTCTTATCTCATTGAGTCAAAGAATGAATCTCACAGACAACAGAGAGTGAGTAAAGGAGTTTACTAAGTGAAGATACAGAAAGAGCTCTCAAGAGAGAGCCGGGTCTTTTATAGAAGGATAACCAGGGAACTTAAATCCTTTTAACATCTCTATTGATAACAGCTGCAATGGCTTACTTCCTTTTAGGGTCTGGTTATTCTTTATTGGTCACAGGTGATTATCATAAAGACACCCAACCCACACAACCCACCCCACAGGCCTAGGGTAGGGTGGTCTAATTTATTCCCTTATCTCTGGTTTTCCCATACCTCCACCATACCTCCCCATACCTTTCAGGGATTTCTGTGAGACTGATCACATAACCCCCTATCTATCTCTCCCTACCAAGTCCCACCTGTCCCTTACTCAAAAATACTTTCAATAGGTCTAGTTCCCTGGAAGCTGGTTTCTCATAAAGGTAAGAGAAGCAACCTCCTAAAGGGCATTCCTCCCCTGAAAGCCTTAGAAACCAGAGGGAGCCTGGTGGACCATCAGCCCTGGGTTCTTTGTGATAGTCCAGGATAATAGCTACACACCATATTAAAAGATTTTGTTATTATTTTCTATTATTATTATTTTTGAGGTACTAATGTATTTTTTTAAGGATTTTATTTATTTGAGAGAGAGAGAGAGAGAGTGAGCATGAGGAGGGGGTGCAGGCAGAGAGAGGGATAAACAGACTCCCTTATGGGCAGGGAGATAAAAGATTTTAGAGTGCAAACACACTTAAGGATCATGCTTGTATCAGTAACATGCACACACCCTAAATGCCTCAACTTGTAATAGAGGTGATTTTGTTTCCTGTGGTTTCTTTTAACACATGGATTTTGTTTGTCCTGAGTTCTCTTGGCGGGTGGAATGACATTATAGTGTCCTCCATAGCAAAGGAAAATTCAGTGATTGGCCACTGCTTTGGCTCTGACTCACTGTCAAAAGTTGTAAAATTTCACAACTTTAGTAGTTATCTATTGTTACCTAACAAATTACCACAAACTTAGCGGCTAAAAACAAAATACATTCCTTATCTCACAGTTTTTATGGGGAAGGAGTCTAGACACAGCTTATCAGTTCCTCTCCTCTAGGGCCTCTCCCAAGGCTGTAATTCTGGCCTCTGACAGGCTTAGCCACTGAAGTCTTGACTAGGAAAGAATTCTCTGTCATACTCACATGGCTATTGGCAAATTTCAGTTCTGCAAGGGCTGAGGGACTCAGGGCTTCTGTTCCTGGTGACTGTTGCCCTGAGGCTGCCCTCAGCTGCCCACCATTTGGGTGTGTAAGATTTCTCAGTCCTGTGCAGTACTTGGAGAGAGCATGTGAGCAGATAGCACTAGAGTGCTTTATAGAGGTAATCAAGGGTAAGGAAGCACTGACTAATCTGAAACTGTCCACCTCAATGGAGCAAAATCAATACTGAGAGGGCAAATTCGCTATCTACTGAGATATACTTCTTTGCCTAAAATAGCTACTTTGCCTCAATTTTTTAATTATTGCTTATTTAGCCAACTGTTGGAAGTGGACTGTCCATCATTGTGAATGCAAATGAGTAAGGCCTTCCTATAACTGCAATTGTCTCCCAGCTAAGGACCAGTAGTTCTCATTTGTTTTAATTTCAAAGGAATACATTGGAAAAAAAGAAATGTAATACACCAAAATACAAAATAACATAAAAAGAACCTCCTAGTCCCCCCCAACGTTACTAGCAACAGTTTGCTACATATTCTCATAGACCAGTGTTTCTCAACCTCAGCACTTGTCACATTTTGGGCCAGTTAATTCTCTGTTGTAAGAGCTGTCCTATGAACTGTAAGGTATTTGATAGCATCCCTGGCCTCTACCTACCAGATGCCAGTAGTACCCTTCCCCAGTCGTGAAATTCAAAAACATTTGTAGACATTGCCAAATGTCCCCTGGGAGGAGAGTAGAGTACCACTGTTCTGAACTTTATCCACCTACCTACATCTGCATATCAAAATATACATACACCATTACCTTTTTTTTGCTTTTTAATAAAATCATATCACAAAGTGTTCTGAAGTGTGCTTTTTGCATTCAGTTATATTATAACCTTAACACCTTTCTATTAAACACAGATACATCTCATTCTTTTAAACATTTTTTGAGAGAGAGAGAGAGAGTGTGTGTATGTGTGTGTGTGCTGGGGGTAGGAAGCAGAGGGAGAGGGAGGGAGAGAATCTCAAGCAGACTCCATGTCCAGCACAGAGCCCAATGCAGGGCTCAAATCTCACAACCCTAAGACCATGACCTGAGCCAAAACCAAGAGTCAGACACTTAATGGACTGAACCACACAAGTGTCCCCTCATTCTTTTAAACTATCATATGTAACCATAATCAAATAACTCCTTACTGATAAATATTTAGGTTATTTGCAGGGTTTTTTGTTTTTATTTTTGTTTTGTTATTACAAACTATGCTACGATTAAAGTCCTTGAATACGTGAAATGTGTACCCTCTATACTTATGTGACTATTTTTGTAGGATAAAGTAGACTTGTAAAGGCAAACAGTATGTACATTTTTTTAAATTATAAACACCTCTAATTTTTTGGTGAAAAATTGAATCAATTTACCAGCAAATTTCCATTTCTCCATACTCTCACCAACCCTAAATATCATCAATCTTTTTACTCATGCAAAACTGAAAGGTTAAAAAATAGAAAGATAGCTAATTTTAATTTGCCTTTCTCTCATTATGAGAAAGTAAGCATCTTCTGGTATTTTTGTCTCCTTTCACTCATATTCAGAATAAGACAGGCCATGAAGTAGAATCTATAGTGGCAACAGGTTTTCCCCTTCTAATTCCTTTATTCAGAATGTTTTCATCAGAGGAGCAAAAGCAATGAGACATCAATGTCATGTAAGATTGAGCAGCAAACTAAAATGTTTTGGAGGACTCTGCAGGAAAATGTAAATAAAATGTAAAAAAAATGTAAATAAATTCTGAAAGGCAATCAGTATAAGTTGGTAAGGGCTTTGATAACTGAAGAGTGATGATGTTATTCACATTTATAAAAGTGTTAATGATTATGCAGATTGAATACCACTTGTCTATGAGTCAGATTTGGCCACAAATTTGCAACCCCTGATCTAAAATGATAGAATCTGATTATGTATTTCTAAAGAAATACATCTAAGTACTAGATTTTGGTTTCTGTAGGGAAAAAAAATCCCTTATGTTCAAAATTCTAATATTTAGTTAAATCTTTTTGTTTTAAATGTTAAGTTTAGGTTTTGACTTAATTTTGTTTAAAATTTAAGAAAAAAACTTAGTTTTTTAGAAAATACATGAAGAGTTTTGGGGGGGTTGTTTTGTTTTGTTTTGTTTTGTTTTTACTTCACCTATACCCATAAACAAAGATCAACTGAAAGTAATTATGAATTTGCCAGGAAGCAAGTAGTAGGAATTTGTTCCTTTGCTTTTAGTATTTATCTGTATTTATATAGATATATTCCAGTTAAAAGAATTCTTAAATCTTTTATTAAGTTGAACCACATGAAATTGCCATTTTAAAGGTCAGAAATAGTTGAGTGTCAGCAATCTCCTATATAAATCAAAAACTATTCTGTAAACTTCTCTGTGCCACACCAACTTATTTCAAAAGGCCCAGACCTTTCAACAGGAGAGTAGGAATAATACCATTGAAGTGATAATACTCATATGAATTAGTTTGTTTTTATTAGCTGATTCGAACTTCTTCCTTCCTGTTTTTGTTCATTTGATTGCCAACTCATAAGAGAGCCAGGTTTTAGTCATAGCCTGCAAAGGAAATAAGCCATATCTGCATACAATGTCAAAATCATTCAAAAGTTCTACTCTCTTCAGGGATGCCTAGGTGGTTCAGTCAGTTAAGCATTCAGCTGTTGATTTCAGCTCAGGTCATGATTCCAGGGTGTTGGGATCAAGCCTGCACCACACTCAGTGGGGAGTCTGCTTGAGGGTACTCTCCTCCCTCTGCTCTTCCTTCCCACTCATGCTCTCCCTTTTCCTCTCTCAAAAATAAATAAATCTTTAAAAAAATAATTTTTAAAAAGTTCTACTCTCTTCAAAAATGCCTTTTGGGCTCTGAGTGGAAATAATAACACTGACAGGCAAAATACGTTGTGTTGCTCTGAGGTATGAAACATTACCTGTTTGGTGACAACATTACATAACTGCTGTACCCAGCCTCTTCCACCAAATGATTCATTGGTTTCATGAAGTCATTTGTCAACATCATTATCTTGGTCACTACCAATTAGAATTTGTAGAGCATCCACACAGAGATGACACTGTACTTGGTGCTTGACAGAGTACAAGGAAGACAAAGAGTACAACTTATAAAGTAAACTATTGGAGTATGAAACATAACACAAACATACCTACAAGACCAAGCCTACCTGGATCATACATGGTGGAATAAACTCATTGAAACTGAGCTTCACAGTGATTATTTGTGTTGCATCAGAGGATGGAGCAGATGGTTTTTCCACATGAAAGATCCTGAGAAAGGTTCCCAGTTTCCCTGGGGATCACAAAATCAGACTAAAGTTTTGGGATGGCTTTTGCTGACCATTAATCTGAAGTCTCCAGGATCCTTTTACAACGCCCCTGGCCTGTGAGTTACCACCAAGTCTCTAAAGATTTGGAGAATTTGAAGATTCCAAAGAAGATTCAGTAGGGTAAGTCATGGGAATTTCAAAGAGTTCTATTAAAAAAAAAAAAAGAAAAAAAAAAAAAACCTGGAACAAAAACACATTTGAAATTATCAGAGGAGAACTGTTATACAAATGATTTTACTTACTAGCTTTAATTAGAGACTTGAGATGGGACTATTTTTTACCACTGTTATCATTCTAATTTCAAATTATTCCCTGCTGCATTCTATCTTCTTCCATTCTATCTTGTACTAGATAGAGGCAGAATTTAAAAACAACAACAACAACAACAACAACTGAACAAAAAAGTCCACTAGTGTCTGTCTGAGAAGCTCACTCAAAGCTTTCTAGGAAATTAAAGTAGGGTAGCCCCAGTTGACAAGCAGGTTGTGTGCCCTTAATGGGTGTCCAATGGGCTGTTTGGAATATAAGATGTATTTTCCCCAGGGACTGAGCTCTTGGTGGTCAGGCACTGAGACTGGTACAGGACAGCCCACTTACCAGGTGATGCACTGGAAGCAGTGTCACATGATATCACCTAATAGAACCTAACCTCCATGGGTTACAAGATCTCCCTGGGAAGCCAGGCACACATCCATCCAGTGCAGTTGATCAAGGCTTGCCCTTTGAGCTGACTTAGTGTGGGGCAGCAGGCGATATGGGCCTGGCACCCCAACTGACAGTGCAGCCTGTGAAAGGGGAGACACTGAGATGGCATCTGGTGGCCCCTGGGGCTGGAGTGACCTTGCCTCTCCCAGTAGTTTTCCCATCACCCTTTGTTTCTCCAGGCCCACAGACATGCACAGGGTTCCCTTTTCACTAAGGATTTGGAAGTGGTCACTTCAGAGAATACCTGGCCTGTGGAGGTTTCCTGAGTGTTTATGGCAAATAATGAGGCAGAATGAGATGAAGGTGACAGTTCCTCCCTCGCCCCTTGGTACCTCCTAGTGCACAGGTCAACAAGGAGGCTTAGCTACAGATTCGAGCAAATCTAGGCTTTGGCTATGAAGGGTCTCTGGTTCCAGGGCTGGGGGCACAGACTCAAAGACAATGAGTGGGGCCAGGCCTATACCTCTGCTGCTGGGAAACCACCCCCCACATGGGTGCCAAGGAACAGAGGTAGAAGCAGGTGTTCTTTCCTCTCCTTTCCCTCCCAAGGCCCCACCTTCTTATTGGGCACTATGAGAAACAGGCCAGCATGTGTAACTCCACAGCAAGCTGGCAGATGGAAAGGAGAAAGCACCTCCAGGGGACAGAGTGAGATAGAATGGCAACATGTATGGCCATCAGTTTCAAGTGGGCCATTTGGTAGAAGACACTCAAGCAGCTTTGGAAAAAATAAAGGCAACTTCCATATCATTCACTGACTTTAAAAATGTACTTCTATAAACTTATAATGAAAAGATCAATGACCCAATAGAAAATGGGCAAAGGACATAAACAGTCTATTTTAGAAAAAATACAAATAAGCAATATGAAATTATAAGAAAATGCACTAATAATCAAAGATCTGAATCTCAGAAGCGTTGTGCTAAGTGAAAGAACCCAGACACAAAAGAATACAGACTGTATGATCCATTTCTGTGAAATTCTAATAAAAGCAAAGCTATAGTGGCAGAAAGCAGAGATTGCCAAGTGCAGGGCTTGGGAGAGGGAATGGACGGCAAGGGGCAGGAAGGGAACTTTGTAAAGTGATGTGGTAGTGACACTACTGGATTCATTTGTTAAAACTTGTCTCCTTAAAATTGACAAACTTTATTGTTTGTAAATGATACCTAAAAGCTGACGATAAAATGATTTTAAAGCCTACTTGTGTAAAAAGCAAATATTTAAATAATTTTAGACTTTTTAGCCTAAAAAAGTCTTTAGAAACCATCTGGTGTAACTTCTTCCTTTTATGTCAAAGAAGTAAGGAAATGGAGGTCCACAGAGAGATAATATCACTTATTCAAAATTATATTGCCCGCTAGTGGTAGGACCACAACCCAGCACCCAGTCTTTTCAGATTTCTTTCTGTTCTGTCATCCTCCCCAGCACATTTAAACAGCAAATGTACCATGTCATCACACAACTCACAGGCATCATAAAATACTTTTCAGCTGCATGGTAGTTTTAATTCTTAACACACCCCCATGGTGTTCAACCAGAGAGGTAGAACCAGTAAAAGGTATATATAGTAAGAGATTTACTGTGAGGAATTAGTTCATGCAATTGTGGGACCAGCTAGGCAAGTCCAAAATCTGTAGGGCAGGCCATGAAGAGAAACCTGCTAGAACTCTCAAGCACAACTAAGCCTGTAGATGAGATTTCTTTTTACTCAAGAAGGATTCAGCTCTGCTCTTAAGATCTTTCAACTGATTGCCTATCACGCCCACCCAGGCTATCTGGGGTAATTTCCCTTATTTAAAGTCAACTGATCTGGACTTTTATCAGCACAGCCAACACCTAGATAAGTGTTCAATTGCATAACTAGGGATTATAGCCTACCCAGATTGGCACATAAAACTGACCATCACATCCATGTAATAAACATGATACTACCTCTTCCATTTTTCCACTAAGGAAATGGAAGCACAGAGTACTTAAATCATTTACCTAAGGGCACACAACCATCTAACACTTGGTTTTTCAATTGTAAAATGGTTACCAATTCTTACCTCACATGATTTTTGAGAGGAATAACTAAATTAAATCCATTCTAACTGTGTACATAAAGTCTCTGGCACATTGGGTTCTCAATGTTGTAAAACAGCAATCAGATCACATTTTGCTTATAAATGAAATGGTTTATAAATTCTGAGGAAATGGACATTTTCATATTCTATAGGTGGGAATATACATTGGAATAACTTTCTTCAGTAAGTAGTTCCATTTTCAGAAGTTAGTTTTATATAATATTTGCACACACTCATAAAAACATATGTATAAGGGGCACCTGGGTGGCTCAGTTGGTTAAGCATCTGCCTCTTGATTTCAGCTCAGGTCATGATCTCAGGGTTGTAAGATCAAGTTCCATGTCAGCTCTGTGCTGGGCATGGAGCCTGCTTGAGATTCTCTCTCCCTCTCCTTCTGTCCCTCCCCCATATCTACCTCTCTCTTTCTCTCTCTCTTCCTCTCTCTCTCTCTTTCCCTCTCTAAAAGAAAAAAAAAGATACACGTGCAAAAATACTCATTGCAGTAGTGTTTGTAAATGAAAAATAAATCTAAATGTTCATCGTTAAGAGAAAAGGAAAGTATTAAAGTCATTATGGTATGGGTGAATACTGGAATGCTCTATATACTGTCATGGAAAGATATCTATGCTATGGTAATAAGCCTAAAATAGAAGAGTTTATATTATTTGACGCTATTTATGATCTTAGACATTGTGCCAATTCCTTTGGTGGTGGGCTGGGGATGGATTTCATGCCAATTCTGCTAAGATGAATATTTTGCCTCCTGAGAAAAACTCTAAGGTAGTGATGTTTTGGTTAAAACTTCAAAGTTAGCTCCACATGCCTCCACCTGTTCTCTCAGATTGGAATACCAATCCTTGTTTTCTCTGTGAATGCAGGAGGACCTGCAAAGGTTAATAATGAGGTCACCACAGGAACACTTTGGGCAGAGAGGTAGATAGGCTCAATGGCACAATGAGGTGACTCCTTGAAAATAGAGGCCAGACACCAGATCTCAACAGAATGAGCTAGAGCTGAACCAGGTGACTGATAACAGGTCCTAGAGTTTGGGCAGAAATACCCAAATCCACCAGGCACATTTGATCTATGATGAATACGATGCAGCCTTGGTTGGAATGTCTTTTATTTCATGTCGTTCAGGACTTCTGCTTTTCTTGATGAAATCTGGAGAAGAGGCTGCTGTAGTGTCTCAGCTCCCCCTGTCAGGGGGATGGGATGCTACATGGAAACCTCACTATAAAATGACAAACTGCCAAGATTTCCAGGTCAATGGCAAATAAAGAAAGTGCAAGTCTAAAGGTATTATCCAAAGGTAATTAATTGATTCTTACCTACTGCTTCATTGGATGTAAGCTTCCCCAGTGCAGGGAGTGCATCAGTGGTTGCTCCTCTTTGATTCCTCAGCACAGGACCTGACATAAAGGGACTCAGTAAGGATTCATAGAATGAATGCATGGCAAGACATCATTTCCTGAATTCAGCTGATGAGGTAGCAGAAGGCAAGCTGAGAACAAAGCTCAAGCTGACACCCCACAACACCCTCCCCCACTCCCAGGTGGGATATGTGTGACATTCCTCATGAACCCCTGGCTGCCCTAAAGCTATGGGAAGGAGAAACAAATGGTTAACTTTATAGAGATTATAGTCTTGTAGGGCTTGAATCTCTCTCAGTGTTCAAATGTCTTAGTGATTTATAAGAAAAAAAGCATTTTCATCAATAATCTAACTTCCCAAAGGAAATGTAGATAAAATTAAATGTCCTTTTAATCTGCAGCCCACTGACAAATACTTGAGGCAGTCCAAGTATAATGGTCCTCCAGAAAGCGCCCAACTGGGTTTTTTTTAAAGATTTTATTTATTTATTTGTTTGAGAGAGAGAGAGTACACACGCACAGCAGAGGGAAAAGCAGACTCCCCACTGAGGAAGGAGTCCAATGTGGGTCTCAATCCCAGGACTCTGAAATCATGACCTGAGCCAAAGGCAGAGGCTTAAGTGACTGAGCCACCATGTATCCTCCCAACTGTCTTAATGTTAATATGCTTTGCCTTAGGGAAAAACAACCTTAACCTGACTAGGCTCCAGTGTATTGTAGGTCCATTTTAGCATATGAAAGTTCTTTGGAAAACTTTCCTTTTCCTTATCTCCCCCAACTCCCAAGTATATAATCAGTCACCCCTCACAAACCCCTTTGGCATAGCAGCTTTCTGTCCAAGGTCCTGTCCCCGTGCCTTAATAAGACGACCATTTTGCACCAAAGGTGTCTCAAGAGTTTTTTGGTTGTCAGCTCTCAACCGCACCCCACCAAGCCTCACCTACATTCCAATACTACATCACAGACATTGTACTGTCATTATCCTGAGCCTCTGCCCTTCCCTAACGCCTTATACAGAGTCCCCAGAAGGAACAGAGTGCAGGTCATTTGCAAAGGAAGAAATGGAGAGGACACCCAGTCCCACACACCTGGCTAGAGAGCTGATGGTAAGGGCAAGGGCCAGTCTTTCATGCCAGTCTTGGCTCAGGCCTGGAGCTCTCAGCCAGGGCTGTGAAAATTAAGCTAAACACCTCAAGACCCTTGTCTTATACCTACCACTTTTCCTCAAATGGAATGGAAGCATATTTTACAATTCTATCACTGTTCTTAGAGGATTTCAAATGCATTCATCAGTCCAAGTGAATCCCTAAAAGGGAGAGCTTCCTAAGACAATAAGGTAAAAAATTTAAAGAAATCTGGCAGAGGACCATCTGCAATGGGAAGAATGAAAGCTCCCATGGTTTTATGGTTATTGAGAACTTTCCCCTGAATCAAGTTACACACTCCTTTAATGCCTTACAGTAGGATTCTAGATATGTAAGAATGGTCAAAGCCATAAGCATGGTCAGTACACACTTATCTCAATGACAACAATTTTTGCTGCAATGTTAGTGTGCCTTTGGGTTGAATTATTTTGCAATAATTCATTGTGCCATTGAGTCTAGCTACCTCTCTGCCCAAAGTGTTCCTGTGGTGACCTCATTATTAACCTCTGCAGGTCCTCATGTGTTCACAGAGAAAACAAGGATTGGTATTCCAATCTGAGAGAACAGGTGGAGGCATGTGGTGCAAACTTTTGTATATTTCTCAATAATTTTTGGTTGAATTTTCAAGGGACAAATTCTATAAATGGCTGCATATAACATTCATGTTATCTCGTTTTATTTTTAATACAACCTTATGAGGTCATTAGTATTACCCACATTTTATAATGTGTGAAACCAGGGCTTAGAGAAAGTAAATTATTTGTGCAAAGTTTATGCCTACTGAAGATGAGATTGGAGTTATCTACATTCCAAAGACAGAGCAATCAGGTGGTAAATTGGGTTCACAAGTACTGAAAATTGTTGTTTATTGGTCTGTCATTTTTCCATTGACTGTTTTAATGCAGATATGGTTGTAACATTGAAAGATTTTAAAATAGAAGCTTTGTGATGTTCTGTAATTTTAGTATTCAAAGTTTAGTATTTACAGCAGACATCCTTATTTATCAGCTCTCTCTTCTACCTATCTACCAAAATAATAAACAAACAAAAAATCATTAATGGTTTTTCATCACTTCTTCAATCCAAAAAGGTAAAACAGAAAAGAAACACAGATAAGTCCCCAATTTTTTCCCTTTCACAAATTAGGCAAAACTTCCAAATCATCTGTTTTTATTTATTTATTTTTAAAGATTTTATTTATTTATTTATTTATTTGTCAGAGAAAGAGAAAGCACAATCAGGGGGAGAAGCAGGCTTCCCACTGAGTCGATGTGGGACTTGATCCCAGGACCCCAATATCATGACTGCAGCTGAAGGCAGATGCCCAACCGAGCCACCCAGTGTCCCTAAGTCATCTGTTTTTAGATGGCAAACTCCCATTGTGCTTACAGAAAGCTTTCTTCATTGTGCTCAGCAGGGCGAAATACAACAATATTACACCAAATGACTTAATTATGGTAGTATTCTTGGAAATCGCTGGATTAAACACTTGATTAATATGAGTCCTATCTCAATGCTCATTTTTACCATTTCTCTCATGCACCTCCAACTATTTCTTTTTCTCCTCGATGAACCACTAGGGTTCACCATGAAGTGGAACAGCAGAAAAGGGTCTCCACTCCCTGGGATCAGGAAAGCAATAGTAGCCACTTGGTTTACCATCCCAAGAGGCCACTCACAGGGACTATTTGCACTGCCCTGGTGAACTCCAGCAGAGTTATAGAATCCACAAGCACCCTAAGGATTGGGGTGTTCAGGATTTAAGAGACACTTAATGGCTAGTTTCTGTGTTAGGGATCTCTAAGCTGCCTGTGGCATTTCTAAGCATCTCAAGGACAGTGAGAAAGATCTAGGATTTCTGAATCCTGGGAGCCAGAGAAGTTTCCCAAGTATACCTGAGACCCACTGAGCTCTGGGCCAAGTGCAGGGTCTTCATGGGGCTTAATCAAATTGGCAATGATTCCTCTCTTGGCCCAATAATTGCCATTTTGCAGTGATATTTACATTTGCAGTGATATCTATCACATTCTGGGGAACCTCAGTACTATAAAACAAAGTCTTTGTCCCTCAAGACACTTTAGTTGGGGAGACAAGACATGTAACTTAGTTTTGCTTGTCGTCCTAATACAATTAAAACACTTTTCTCATGTCATTCAAATGATTTTTTACTTCCATTTCCCTCTTTGAATTTAAGGGAAAACTCTTCTTTACTACTTCCCAAATTCTTTCTATTAAATTCCACTTACTTTCCACAGAGTCATGCAAACCATCACTGAATACCATCAGTGAGCATTGCATGTCAATTAACTTCTACATTGAGCTCATGGAAATTTATAAACTGGGAAAGTGTTTGCAGGGGGTAGGGCACTATGCAGAGGGATGTATAGATTTAGAAGACACACATGCCATTTCCACAGTGTAGATGCTAATTAGCTTTGGAATTGCCACCTTGTGTGATCTTCCTCCCTGGATGAGAAACCTGGGATGATAGGAACAAAACACTCAGGCAAGACAACCAGACTCCAAGCCTTACTAATTCAGTGTGTAGTGTGGAGACACACTGGGGGGAGCTGGTCATTTTGCAATGTGCCTGATTTATCCTCCTAGAACAAAAGAACATCATCTGGGCATAGGATTCTGCTAATAATAAAATGTATTTAAAAGAAGTAGTTGTTGGGGCCCATGAGTGGCTCAGTGGGTTAAAGCCTATGCTTCGGCTCAGGTCATGATCTCAGGGTCCTGAGATGGAGCCCCGCATAGGGCTCTCTGCTCAGCAGGGAGCCTGCTCCCGCCCCCCGGGCCCTCCCCACCGCCTGCTTCTCTGCGTACTGTACTTATGATCTCTGTCTGTCAAATAAATAAATAAACTAAAATCTTTTTTAAAAAGTAGTTGTTTCTTCCTTGGATCAGAACTGGCTATTCTATACTGAACTCTTACATGCTATTTCATCAGACCATTCATGAAGACCAGTGATCTTGAAGAAAATTCAGATTCTTTATGTTTTTTAAGATTGCATTTATTTATTTGAGAGAGAGAGAGCGTGCATGCGCATGAGCAGGGTGAAGGGCAGAGGGAGAAGCAGAGTCCCCACTGAGCAGACAGCCTGATGTGGGACTCCATTCCTGGACTTCATGATCATGACCTGAGCTGATGACAAAGGCTTACCCAACTGAGCCACCCAGGCACCCCGGATTCCTTATTCACAGGGTGAGTTAGTTCTCAATAATAAAAGCTCGGTTCTTCGGGGGACGCTATGGGTTTGAAGATAAAGTTTTAGACATACTCAAGACTGCAGTTACAGGTCTGCTTTGAGGACAATGAAACCAAGATAAGAAGGCAGCAACTACTGGGTGGTGGGTGGTGGAGAGCAACAGGCAAGGGCAGAGAGGGAACACAGGACAAAAGAGAAAACAAAGGTAAACTACCAGCGTGGTGTCAGTAACTCAGCAAAATTACCAAAGCTTCTATTTAAAATATTTCCCTGGTTTTGGTTTTGAAGGAATTATATAGCAAACTGGGGATGTTTGATTGCACAGGTTTATTTCCTTTTCATGGTCTCAAATTTTTTAAGAAGAATGCTTTTTGTCGATGTGTGTTTCTAGAATTAGCAAATGAGTGAACCTCACTTTTTTAATACCTGAGCTTCTAAAAACTATTAAGCACTGAAGCACTATCAGAGACAGGCTTAAAATCTGACAATGAATTGATCACAGCTAAGGTAACAGAGCTTTTGTTTTTGAGAAGTGATTAAGCAAGGAAACACCCAGGAGGCACAGGACAAAACATCTTCCTGGAAGCTGGTGGGGCAGGAATATGTGGAGGCCCAGCCCAGTGAGGGCAGCAATGCCTTCTGCATGGCTCACCTATCTTCCTCTCCTTTCAGCCTGATGCCAGGTAAACCTACACTGAAGTCCAAGTGGAGAGCCTGGCCCTAGGGAGCTTTGACACTTTATCTCACCATGGCCTCTATGCTTACTTTCCACTTCTCCTGCTGCCCCCTGGCACCCAGAACCCAGTTTGCCAAGTAAGTGATGGGGGCTAGGGCTGAGGGAAGAGGGCAAAGTCCCCTAAAGCCAGCTTCCTTTCCTTTTCTAAACTCTGCTGTCCTAAAGTACATTTAAGTCCTTTCTTCACTCTAGAGAAGAACCTGAATCACCTTTGATTTTTGTATACCCCATGCTGTGACCATCTATAAAATGGGGTATGTGATCATCTATAAAATGGGGTATACAATAGCACCCCTGTCCTAGGGCAGTGATTCTCAAAGTGGGTCCTCTGACCAGTAGAACCAGCATTGCTTGGGAATTTGTTAGAGAAGCAAATTCTCAAACCCCTGCCAGACCCACTGTATCAGAAACTGATTCAGAAACTGACAGAGGTCAGCAATCAGTTTTCCCAAGCCCCCAGGGAATTCAGATGCTCACTCAAGTTTGAGAACCACTGCCATAGAGTTGTTGTGAAGAATAAATGACCGAGCAGCTAAAACATGCTCAGAACGGCGCCGGGCACCCAGTGTTACTTAGCTGTTGCTATCTTCATTTGGTCGATATCATCATTATCATCCTCACAATTATCATCATTGCAGTTATCTTTTCTAATAATACTTTAGTTTCCAGGAGTAATCGGTACTCTCCTATGGAGATGCTCTTCCTGTGGAATAAACCCCTGGCACATTATGTGCAAGCTGACTCTTAGTAGCACAAATGATATTACCATAGGAAGGGGATCTTACCATAATGATTCAGGGTATCATGGGGGGAAAATTTAAGAACCTACATTTGTAAGGAGAGACTTTATTAACAGGAACAGTTGCCATAGGGAGATGCTCAATGCCCAAACCAGAAATGTCTTCAGGAAGGGATGAGTGAACAATGCTTTCACATGCAGAGATCCTGGAATAGATGGCTGTGGAAAGAGTAAGGGGACTGGGGAGGAATAGGTAATAAAAGCGTCTGTGTGGGAGTCTTGAAACTTAGAAAACTGTGTCAAACATTGCACTAACAGGAGAGTCAAGGCAGGAAATGTCTGTAGTAAGAGACATGAGCAAATGTACAGAGTTCATCAAATGTACAGAGTACAGAAGTTCACACAGTTTAGAGCATAGCTGTCCTAGTCAAGTCAGTCTATATTAAACACAAAGTTGATCAGCCTTGTCAAGAAACTAGTTTTTATTTATGTCATGTTGCAGTTGACTAAATAACGGCCCCCAAAGATATCAGATCTTAATCCTTGGAACCTGTAAATGGTACTTTACCATGGCAAAGATTTTGCAAATGTGATTAAGGATTTTGAGAGGGAAAGATATCCTGGATTACCTGGATAGGCTGTAAATGCAATCACAAGGGTTCTTATAAGAGGGAGGTAGAGGGAAATTTGACAGAGACAAAAGAGGAGAAGCCAATGTGACAACAGAGGCAGAGATGGGGTGATGTGCCAAAGGCCAAGGAGTGGCTAAAGCCACCAGAAGTTGGAAAAGAACAGGTTCTGCCCTAGAGCTCCAGGGGGAGCACAGTCCTGTAACAACTGATTTGCAAGTTAAGTGATGCGACTTTGTACTTCTGCCCTCCATAACTGTGAGAGTACAAATTCCTGTTGTTTTCAGCCACCAGCTTTATGGAAATGTGTTATAGCAGCCATTAGAAACTGATACATCTTGTTTCATGAAACGACTGGGTTTTTTTTTCAGATTTAAGGAAGAGATCCTCTGGCAACCAAAGGAGAATTTGTGGATTATCTTCTTGGTGGTGGGGAAAATCCCACAAGGTCAGCTCTTTTGTTTCCTACTATATCAAGATACTTTGCCGTAATCTCATTTAAATGATATTGGTCATAGCTGAGCTCATATGCTGTAAAATCAAGATTATTGTAGTTAATCTCAGATTTTAAAATGGAAAGGCTGAGCTTCAGTGAAGCTGTTAGTGAAGTTACATGTAGAATGTGTCAGGAGAGGACAATGAGCACAAAGTAAAAGTTTAACTAATTCTTGTTAATTGATTTACTTAAGGAATTGCTATTTAACTGTATAGGAAAAACAAGGTTACAGAAGCTCAAAAAAATTATTTCATAAGTGGCTTCATATGAACATCTATCATAAACAGGCTCTTTTTCATGAAATTATAAATTATAATAAATCATTCTAAAATGGACAGTTGTCTGGACAATGTTTTTAAGAATAAGTCTTGGCTCATTGAATTTAAACAAATTGGAGCAGTTGTTATTTTGGGGAGAGGTGTTAAGTGGCCCCAGGGTCTTGAATAACATTAAGTTGGATTGTTTAAAATTTCCGGAGATAAAGTAAAAAATTACATCCTGTTTTACTGGTGAGCCAAAGAAATCTAGACATGCACATGAGAATATATTTTCACAAAGACAGCATTTTAAATAGGAATTGGGAAATTCTAACAACTAAATTTTATCAAAGGCAGAGAGAGCTAAGTCTTGGTCGCTTGACTAAAATATGACTATTTTAATATTAGCACCCATATAAGTTGTTTTGCAAAGGAATAGCAACAGAATAAGAAGAAAAGGAACACAATGGTTAGTAATACACATTTCTGTAATGCATTATTTAACATATTATGTATAAGTATATGTTATGAGTTGGAGCAATAATATCTTCCACTCTCTTGCTTAAATGGCTTTCTCCTATAATTCTCCTGAATTTAGATATTTCTTGATTTAATTTTAGGTTTTGAGCTTAACTGCAATAGAGGCCATTTCACCCTCCATTGATTTTGTATCACATTCCAGCAAGCAAAGATGATGCCATTCTTTGGAGCAGCACCTGCCAGGCAGCCTTCCGCCAGACTATTGCCTAAAGTGCAGGCATTCACAGGGTAGCAGGTTTTTCCACCCTGTGCAACCTTAAAGAGCTGTGACCCCAGGGCAACTGTAAAACCCACACGTGCTAGAATAATTTAGATTTCTTGTGATTGACTGCGTTAACAAACAATGGCCAGACTTTACATGACAAAGAACGCTGACCCACAAAAGAAACCTCTCAGGCAACTGTCTCCAAACAATCAGGACTTGCTGAATGTCTATCAGCTTCTCTTTACCTCCTCTTCCAAAGCAGGACAAACCAGAGAAATCCAAATATTCTCCCCAAACCAATCACATAAATGAGATTCCATTTCTAGTTATTTCTCCTCCAGCTTCCCCATGACAACAGCCTCTTACAGAAGCCTCTCTCTTTTTTCATAATTAAAGTTTTCTTCCTCAGGCTGTTTTTGAATGGCCTCCTTTTTGTATTATGTGGGTGGTCTTCATTCATTTCCACATGTATTGACCATCATGATTACCTTTTTTTTTTTTTTTTCTTTAAGGATAAAACAAAAAACCAAAGGCCAGCCATATGCAATACACTTTTGTAACCACCTGAGAACTTTGGGCCCATAGCTGTGTGTGAGGTGGAAAGGACTCTACTTTTAAAGGACATAAAATGAAATTTGTAGTTATTGTTGACTTTTAAAAATATTTGTCTGATTTTGCTTCTACAAAGACTTAATTTAATTTTAACTAAATACAAATTGGCATGCACTATGACTCCATTTCTGTAAAAAGAAAAACATATATATAAAGATATGCTTAGAAAAGAGGAAGGAGAGGATGGGGTGTTCATTTTCTAAAACATACTTTCTACAATGAGTGTTTCTTATGCAATTAAAAAAAGAAAATTTTAGAAACATTTCTGAATTAATTTCCTTAAATCTCTATATACAGTTGACCCTCGAACAACACAGGTTTGAAATGTGGAATTCAGTTACATCCATACTAGAATACTGTAACTGTATTTTTTCTTCATTACGATTTTTTGTAACATTTTCTTTTTTCTAGCTTACTATAAGAATACAATATATAATACATACAACGTACAATGTATGCTGCCCTCCTCCGCAAAATCCCCATGCCCACCAAAGCAGGTCCCAGCTGCCCTGGGACAAGTTGAGACCCAGCCGCGTCACGCGCTGGGAGTCCCACGCATGGAGGCCCTGCCCCACAGGCCGGCGCAGCCAATCGCCGCGGGGGCAGGCGGTAAGGGCGGGGCCGAGCGGACAGAAATCCAGAGACCTTAAAGGCTGAGTCAGGAGCAACTGCGTCAGAATCCCAAGCCTCGGCTATCTGGAAGGACTGCGTGCGTCTGTGAAGTGCGCCTGCGCAGCTGTGGACGCCGTAGGTCAGCGTCTCAGTGTGGGGACCCACCGCGTCGGGGACAGGGACTAAAGGAGAGGTGTCCACCCCGGGGCTCGGGCGAGGGGCGGGTGCGATCCGCGTAAATAAGAGTATCTGCGTCCCTGGAGGTGAGGCGGCTGAGTCGACGCTGCTTGGATCCTGTAAGCCTTGTGGTGGGAAGTCGGGGGAGGACGGTTTAGGGAACGCAGGGAGGCGCGGAGACCACTAGGAGGCCCTGGGCTGTGCAGGAATCGGTCCGCCTCTGGGCCGTGGCGGGCACAGGTCCGATAGCTGGGCCGCGGCGGGACCCGGCCTGGCTAAGGATTTACATAGTAGCCTGACTTACGCACTGGCTTCGAGGCCCGGCACTCCTTGCACGGCCGTGCATCGACATCCTCTGGAAGCTGAGAGCGACAAGCGGGATGGAGAGCCCCCGGCCTGGCCCCGCCTGCCGCGCGGCTCTTGGCCTCGCCCGGGACCGTGCTCTGAGCCCTGGCAGAGCCTTGGCCAGGTCGGGGTCGGGAACTGGGGGCTTGGGACTCCTTTGTGCCTCACGACCACGTCCTCGATTTGGGGGAGTGAATGGGAGGGTTGGCGGCAGAGGCCAAATGTGGGGACTCCGCGCTCCTGCCCAACTTATTGGGAAGGCCTTTCAGAAAGTTTTCAGTGCAAGAACCGGCGGTTCGAAGATCTGTCTCACGACGTGCTGTGCATTAGTGTAAAAGAAAAGTGTGAGGTGGCTACCTAAGTCTTGGGGGTTCCCTGCCCTTACTTGCGATCAGGTGTCCTGATAAATAAGATTTCCTGGGTCACCTCGGTATTTACAGTAAATAACTTGGACCAACAGTTTCTTAGATTTCTAAGATTCTGAGACCCCTATCAAAATCTAAATTGTCACTGCGCTGTTACAATGAAGTCAGTTTCAATTCCTACAGCACTTGTCAGCCTGTTTTTCAGTTGATGGCTGAATCATACCTTTACCTCCACTGTTTTAAGTCCTTGGCCTGTTTTTCTCCACCCACATCCATAGCCTTCTTCACAGACCTGTAAATATTTGGGAAGATGATTTAAGCGTTTTTACTCCACAGCATCTCAGGACAAAATAGGATGGCTTTTTTAAAAGGATCCATTCATTGAATGTTCATTTCATTCTCTTTACTAGGTTTTTGAAACATGAATCCTTCACTCTTCCTGACTGCCCTTTGCTTGGGAATAGCCTCAGCAGCTCCAGAACTCTACCAAAGCTTAGATTCACAGTGGTACCAGTGGAAGGCAACGCACAGGAGATTATATGGCATGGTTGGTAACATGAAACTGTCCAGAGGGACCATGAGAGAAAGGCCCTCCTTGCTGGGCGTTTATAGGTAGAGAGTAGCATCCAGAGATCAGCTTTTACCAAGGCAGTAACTTAATGGCACCCATTATTGAGTATAATATGGGCATAATTCCTGTTGTATGGTTGTTGAACAGCTCCAGCAGAAATATAAAGCCATCCCCGGCTATGGTTTTTCTCCCGATGTGTCTGCAAATCCATTTGGGGAGGATGGGCTTGGTTTTAAGTAGAAATAAAGGTATGTTACATATTTGCCTCTAGAAAGAAGAAGGTTGGAGGAGAGCAGTGTGGGAGAAGAATATGAAAATGATTGAACTGCATAATCGGGAATACAGCCAAGGGAAACATGGCTTCACGATGGCAATGAATTCCTTTGGTGACATGGTGAGTGTAGGTTGGATTGCTGAACTTTTTGTGCTTCTTCTCTGTACTTTAGCAGAATAACCTCATTTTTTCAACATTTTACTTACTTTTCCTTAAGACCAATGAAGAATTCAGGCAGGTGATGAATGGCTTTCGAAACCAGAAACACAGGAAAGGGAAAGTGTTCCAAGAACCTCTCTTTGCTGTGATCCCCAAATCTGTGGATTGGACTCAGAAAGGCTATGTAACTCCTGTGAAGAATCAGGTATGATAATATTAGGTCTCCTTCTAAGAGTAAAGCCAAAAGGAATTAGTGTCCTAGCTTTGGCAGACTGGAGTGACATCAGTTTACTTTTTTTTTTTTTTTTTTTAAAGATTTTATTTATTTATTTGACAGAGAGAGATCACAAGCAGGCAGAGAGGCAGGCATAGAGAGAGGAGGAAGCAGGCTCCCTGCCGAGCAGAGAGCCCGATGTGGGACTCGATCCCAGGACCCTGAGATCATGACCTGAGCCGAAGGCAGCGGCTTAACCCACTGAGCCACCCAGGCGCCCCTACTTTTTTGTTTTAAGAATATTTAGGTATATGGGCTATTGTTGTCTTGTAAACTGGTAACTTTTTTATTTTCAGGGTCAGTGTGGTTCTTGTTGGGCTTTTAGTGCAACTGGTGCTCTTGAAGGACAGATGTTCCGGAAAACTGGTAAACTTGTGTCACTGAGTGAACAGAACCTGGTGGACTGCTCTCGGTCTCAAGGCAATCAGGGCTGCAGTGGTGGCCTGATGGATTTTGCCTTCCAGTATGTTAAGGACAACGGAGGCCTGGACTCAGAGGAATCCTATCCGTATCTTGCAAGGGTAAATGGAGTTCCTTATCTTGTTATTCCAGCCCTCCTCTTGAAAGTTGTATTGAACATTTTCAAAGATAACAGGCACTTTATTCAGCATTCACATTTTAGACGTAAACTGACAGAAAACGGCCACTATAAATTATCAGCTTTTGCACAGGTTCTCTGAATAGATGGTTAGTGTATAGCTCTTCTTATTTCTGTGTAACTTGGAGACTTTATATACCATTCTGGACATAATCTCCATAGTGTAAGATTTCTTATGGACAGGTAGACTTGGGTTTCACTGAAAAAAAACATACTGCCGATTTTCACTTTCAAATCAGCCAGTACTATTTTGCTGTTGACTTACAACAGAGTTGACTTGGAAATCATTAAGCCGCAAACTATGGGACCAGGAAGGGAAATAAACCATAAAAGACTCTTAATCTCAGGAAACAGAGGGTTGCTGGGGGGTGGAAGGCAAGGGATAGGGTGGCTGACTTACAGACATTGGGGAGGGTATGTGCTATGGTGAGTGCAGTAAATTGTGTAAGATGATACACAGACCTGTACTCCTGAAGCAAATAGTACATTATATGTTAATGACATTTAAAAAAAAAACCAACTGCAGACTGCTGAGTCCTGAGGTCCTAGAACTCATGATCAGCTCCTAGTGATCAAGTTTCTTTCCCCTTTACCTTTAAAAGGACACAGAGAGCTGTAACTACAAGCCCGAGTGTTCTGTTGCCAATGACACTGGCTTCGTGGACATCCCTCAACGAGAGAGGGCCCTTATGAAGGCAGTGGCAACTGTAGGACCCATCTCTGTTGCTATTGACGCAGGCCATCCGTCGTTCCAGTTCTATAAATCAGGTAGGTGTTGATATTTTTACTGTAGAAATTTAGGCAGGCAAAATTGGAAAACACCGCAGTTGACTTTTTGGTTTGGAGTCCTGCTTTCCAAGACTGTAGGATTTTGAGTGTGCGTTTAATAATAGTGATGTTCCCATTTGACATACTTTAGGCATTTTCTCAGGACAGACTCCTCTTAAATATTTTTAAATGTATGTATGTATGGAATAAATATAAATGTATGGAATTATGTAATTCCGTAAATACAAATAATTGACATAACTACTGCCCAATTGTTGGACCTTTTTTCAAAAAAGTGTTTACTTAGAACTGTAAAGAACCCTGTGGCTCAAGTGTTAACTTTGTCCTGTGCTACTTCCTTTTAGGAATAGAAAGGATTATGATAAATAGGAGTGGCTAAATCACCTTAGCCTTGGTAACTAGATCTTACCTTTAGAAATCTTCGTATTTTTTCAAGTAGAAAATATCTTGGATTTAGTTTAATTTTGATTCCTAGTGAGTTGAGTTTGACTTCTCCTTTTTTATGAGCCATAACAATTTTTTGGTAAATATTTAAGCATGAGTTTGGGAATTTGTTTATAACATTTAATTGAATTTTGAGATGTCTTTCTTAACTGGTAGATAGGGTGAGTTACTGTCATGTGTCACTTGGAGCTTCTTACCCTGACATTGAATTTTATTCTCCTAGGCATTTATTTTGATCCAGATTGCAGCAGCAAAGACCTGGATCATGGTGTACTGGTGGTTGGCTATGGCTTTGAAGGAACAGATTCAAATAACAATAAATTTTGGATTGTCAAGAACAGGTATAAAACTCCAAATGTTATATATATTAAATTGAAAAGGACATGCTTGTTTGGAATCAGTATTTGATTTCAAGTCCAAAAAAGTTCAACTTCGAAATCCCAGAAGTCTTTCCCCCACTTAAGAGTGAACATGCTGATATTTTTATAGAAGTAAAACGTGCTGATGTTTGATTACAAGATTCTGTAGCACGAGTGTTGGAATTACAATGTATTTGTAACATTACATTTCTAAATTCTAAATTTTTTTTTTTTATTCATAAATAAATCGGGCCCCAAGAGTTTCAGATAAAGTATGTTGCACCTATAGAGTTAAGGGCTGGTTTCCTTTTTCTGTGTCCAGTTTTTCAGCAAGATACACTGAGCACAAATAACTGCTGACTCTTTAAGTTGGAAAGATTTCCCAAGAGTCCAGTGGGCTCTGTGCATCCTTCCTATTATCATTTGGGGTCCTGCCATTTTATGCTACTTTCCAACTCTCCAAGGCTTTGAGGGTTGTCAGGATCAGTTTTTGCCACTAAAATTCTTTAACTGAGATGAGGTATAAGATAGCGTGTAGAAATAGACTGGTATGTTGGAATTGTACCTCTGCCTCAGTTTCCTATCTTTAAATGTTAAGGATTCATGGGAATTAGCATGCTTACTACTGTATGTAACAGGAATTAGAATAGTGCCTGGTAAGTGGAAAGTCCTATTTTAATTATTAACTATTATTATTAATGAAGTTAATGTGTACTTGATTCTTTGAATAAAACAGAAAATATGCTCTTCTTTCAGTTGGGGTCCAGAATGGGGCTGTAATGGCTACGTAAAAATGGCCAAAGACCAGAACAACCACTGTGGAATTGCCACAGCAGCCAGCTATCCCACTGTGAGCTGATGGACCGGGAGATTTAGAGGACTTGAAGACAGCGTATCTGGGGGAATTTTATCTTAAAACTGACCAAACCCTTATTGTATAAGATAAGACACTTGAATCGTTGAGGATCCAAGTTGTGATTTGAATTCTGTGACATTTTTATAAGGGTAAAACATTACCACTACTTTAATTACTGTTATAAATAGCTTTATAATGTTGAAGTTTCATTACTTAATTCTAAAACTTTTGAATTTTCATTTTTTCAAAGAATATATAAAACTTTACCTTTTAAAATAAAATTTAATTCAGTATGTAGAGGTGGAACTTCTCAGTTTTCCATTTACTTTTTGTGTAGTTGGGAAATAGAACTGGGTTATAAAGACATATCTGAATATGTTGTGGTACATTAGGAGGACACTGGGTGGCCCTCAGGATCTTAAAAACACGCAGATTTTGTGTCAGCTGCCCATTGGCTCTGTTGACCCAATCCTTGAATCTGGCAAAATAACGACAGTCTGGAAGGACAAAGGTAAATTGTTTCAATAAAGTTTTAATAGTTTAACAATTCACGCTTTAGAATAGTGAATAGATATGCAGAATCTTAGGTTTTAGATATTAGAAAAGGAAACCAACTTGATTCAAGATGTTTAAAACCTAATAAGGTTATGGGATAAAAAAAAGTCTCAGAGCCAGTTACTGAAGCAATCTCTTTAAATTGGTGGTGAAGACCATGTTACTAGTCCACAGATGAATGAGGATAGATTCTGGATTACCAAATCTGTTTTGTCTTTGTTCTGCCAAGATGGCTTTCCAAATAACTCTTCTAGGAAAATCATTATTTGTTACCTTATGTTAGCAAAAGTAAATTTAATGGCTGTGATGAACCAAGTCTCAGATGCTTGGTAAGAACTGGAAGAATGTGTTAAAAGAGCCACAAGAGATGAACATGAGCTACAAAAATAGTCCCCCAGCCTGGGAAGATGGATGAGTGATCACTAGGCCAAACTTGGACTTAACTGCCTAATCTCTGAATTAAAAATAAACTTAGAACAAAACAACCTAACCATATGGTTGTATACAGGCAGTAAGTACAAATAAAACAATATCTTTGTATACTGAAACGATGGAACAGAAATATGCCAACTTTTGGGTGGATTATGAATGATCATTTTCTTAACCTGTTCAGTAAAAAAACTTACATTTTTTAGTAGGGGAGAAATGTAAAAAGTATATATACATTCTGAAAGCTAAAGAAACATGTATATATGCATTCAAAAATCTCATGCTTCTCATCAAATAAGAAAATACAATGAATAAACTGGTGAAATATTTAATCTAGCCATAACCTATTATGAAGAGAATGAGAGATGGAGGACACCTAGACACCTTTTATCCCAAAACCTTCAATAACCATTGTCCATTGGCCATTTTTGGGAAAATTAAATTTACCACACAAGTTTTCTCTGAGAAAGGATTCCTTCATCTTGCAACAGGAGGTTAACTCAGAATGCTGTCCTGAATCCTGAAACAACTCAAGACTCTATGGAAATCTCAGGGTGCTCAACTGAAGGAAAGTGTGATGGCTTTTTCTTTAAAAAAGTTCCAAGACTGTCAAAGCAGAGGACTCCTCAGACGTCTAAACTATTTGATGTTTCTGTAACTTTCAAAAACCTTTAAGTTTGTGAAAAGTACCAAACCACATCTATCATCTGAAAGAATTTCAAAGGAGCCAATAGACTTGAAATAAAGGGAGCTGGAAACAAGTTTTATCACTATAAAAATCTAATCTGAAGAACAGACTACCAGTATTTACTTGTCCAAATGGTTCCTTATCCTAGTTAAAGGAAATAAGGAAAGGTGAGAAAATTTGGCAAATTATGAAGGAGGAATTGGCTTATGTGGGTTTGTAGCTATGACTCGGGCATGTTGTTAGGGGAGGAAAAGTGCTCACAGTATAGAAGTGCCCCCCCCCTCCAGCCCCCACTGTGTTTTAATTTCCATGGCTTCAGGCAACAGCCTGACAGGTTAACAGAGGGTCAGTAACCTAATGCTGTATCGCAATGCCTGTCCTTCAACTTAATCACGTAGGCACTCTTATCCTACATGAAAAGAAGGGTGTGTACAATAAGATTTTGAGACCACATTCACATAACTTCATTATATTTTTAAAGATTTATTCATTTTGAAAGAGAGTGGAAGGAGGAGCAAAGAGAATCTTCAAGCAGACTCCCCAATGAGCATGAAGCCCAACTTGGGGCTTGATCTCCAAACCCATGAGATCATGACCTGAGCCAAAACCAGTGTCAGACAACCAACTGAGCCACTCAGGCTCCCCTATAGTATAGTATTATAACCATCTAGTGTTAATCCTGTCCTGTACCTCATTTATAAATTAAATTTTATCATATTACATGTATATATAGGAAAAAAACCATACAGTTGACCTTTGAATAATGTGGGGTTTAGGGGTACCAACCCTACCCCCCACCTTATACAGTTGAAATTCTATATAACTTGATTCCCCAAAATCTTAACAGCCTAATGTTGACCAGAAACTACCAATAACAACACATTTTGTGTATTATACATTGTACTTTTATAATAAGAATATTAAGTCATAAGGAAAACATTTATACTAATGTAAAAATTCACATGTAAATGGGCCTACACATATGAGATAAGCTATATGCTTAAACCATTGGTACCACATTTGTATATAACTTACTTTAAATAAAATCTTGAGATAAGAGTCTATGCAAACTCATGTGGAAGCATATTGGAGGGGTGCTGGAATGGCTTGGCTGGGTGGCTGACTCGGTTTCAGCTTAGGTCATGATCTCAGGGTCCCCACACAGGGAGCGTGCTTGAGGATTCTTTCCCTCCCCCAACACGTTCTCTCTAAATCTTAAAAACAAAGCAAAAAAACAAAAACAAAAACAAAAACGATTGGAATACTCCTGTGCTTAACTTAATCAAAATTATAGTTTGTATATGTCTTTCAAGTGACATTTTCACTAGGATAAAAGGGTTTATAACCTTGTGTAGAAGCATGTGGGAGTAGCTTTATGTTTAACTCATTAAAACTATACTGTATAGGGGCGCCTGGGTGGCTCAGTGGGTTAAAGCCTCTGCCTTCTGCTCAGGTCATGATCGCAGGGTCGTGGGATCGAGCCCGCCATCAGGCTTTGCTCAGCGGGGAGCCCGCTTCCTCCTCTCTTCTCTGCCTGCTTCTCTGCCTACTTGTGATCTCTGTCTGTCAAATGAATAAATAAAATCTTAAAAAAAAAAAAAAAAACTATACTGTATAAAAAAAAAAGTGGGCCTGAACAGTTCAGCCCTGTGTTTTTCAAGAGTCAAACTTGCATAGAGGGTTTGGTACCGTCTGCAGTGTCAGGCATCCATTGGAGGTCTTGGAATGTATTAACCACAGAGAAGAGGAAACTACTGTAATTAGGCCATTTGGTGCACACATTTCCATCACCATCTCCAAAGTATATTTACAAAATCCTGCCCTATTTCCGTTAGTGATTTTTAAAAGATTTTATTTGACCGAGAAAACCTGAGAGAGCATAAGCAGTGGAAACAGCAGAGGAAGAGAGAGAAGCAGGCTCTCTGGTGAGCAGGGAGCCTAAGGCAGAACTTGATCCCAGAACACTGAGATCATGACCTGACCTGAAGGTAGATGCTTAACCGACTGAAGCACCCAGGTGCCCCTTTATTAGTAATTTTTAATTGATGAAAGTTACAGTGATAAGACCACATTTATGTTTTGTCTATAAAATTTGAAATTGGTGTTATTTCCTAAACTCAGTTACTTTTTGACTGATTAAAAATCTAAAAACTGGGGCACCTGGGTGGCTCAGTCATTGGGCGTCTGCCTCTGGCTCAGGTCATGATCCCGGAGTTCTGGGATCAGGCCCCACGTCGGGCTCTCTGCTCAGTGGGAGGCCTGCTTTTCCCTCTCTCACTCCCCCTGCTTATGTTCCCTCTTTCACTCTGTCTCTCTCTGTCAAATAAATAAATAAATAAATAATCTAAAAAACTTCTGGGATTTTAAGAAGCAATTAGTAATACAAAAATATGTGTGTGTATCTCCCATCACTTAACTTTAATTTCCCAAATGTTCATGATCATCACTCTTTTTAAATGAGTTAATGAGACACAGTTACCAAGAACTGTCTCTTTTCTCAGTACTATGTTTTAAAACTTTTGCAATTCGTGTATTTACTCATTCAGCAGTACTGTTGGCTCTGGGGACACAACAGCAAAAAAAATAGTCACAGTCCCTCCCTTTTGGAGCTTATATTCGTATTGCTGAGCCCGTGCATAACCTTCATCTGTCATCATAGCCACTTTGTTCATGACCTCACTGGCAATGATAGCAGTGGCTAGGGAAAGAAGCTGACTGGTCACCATAGAACAGGTCATTCTATCCACTTGATTTACTGAGGTTACCCCTTGGTGAGCATTTACATAGAACAAAAATATAGTCATGCTTTTTGCTGATTCAGAGAGCTCTATCCACATACCTCTTCTCCAGACCTCCTTTTTTTTTTTTTTTTTTAGATTTTTTATTTATTTGAGAGAGAGAGTGGGAGCACAAGAGCAGAGTGAGGGGCAAAGGAAGAAGCAGACAACGCACTGAGCAGGGAGCCCAAAGCAGACTCAATCCCAGGACTCTAGGATCATGACCTGACAAAGGCAGACACTTAACTGAGCCACCCAGGTGCTCCTTCTCCAGACCTCTTGGTCAGCAATTTTCTAATCATGACTCTTCCAAATCCCTGAGAATCCAGTCAAACCATGGCCACAGTTCATGAATCAGTATATAATTGCATGTCTGGCCGTTTTTCCTTTCAAGCAAAATGAACAACCAGATGCTCAACATTTTGCTCACTGGGAGGATTTCCCTTCACCACTGTCCTTCAGGGATGCCCAGAAAGGGCTCATAGACCTGCAGTTGTCTACTTCAGTTAGTGCCTACATATCATGTAGAACCATCTGAAAACCAGCCCCAAGTTTTCTCTCCTCAATCAACTGATTTTAGAGAACTCCCTGTGAGTCCACAGTTGGAGGCTGGGAGAAAGAAGGTAGGAGTGGGGGCTATGAGCATTTGGGCAGCTTCCTAATGGAACTTGTGCCTTGAAGGCCTGCTCAGACCAAATCTCATATGTACCACTTCTACTGGATAATGGAATGCTGCTATGCACATTTGGCTTTATGGCTTGGTGGATCAGGTAACACCTGGTTCATGATAAGCAGCTCATGAACTTGGCAGCCTGTTTTTAAACAGTTATACTCTGCTAATACCCAGTGGCCAAGCTAAAACCTATTTTTCAAAAGGAGAGTAGTTATCTCCAGAGGATGTCATGACTTCATTCCAAAATCCTAAGAGTCTGCTTTATTATTTGCCTATTGGGGCCTGTCAGTGGTTTGAAACCACATCTCTTTCTGCTACTGACATTTCAAGTATCATTGGATCTACTGAATCATATGGTCCAAGTGGCAGAGCAGCTTGCATAGCAGCCTGGACCTGTTGCAGAGCCTTCTCTTATGCTGGGCCGTACTCAAAACTAACAGTTCTTTTGGTTACTCAGTAAATGGACCAGAGTAGCATACTCAAATGAGGAATATATTGCCTTCAAAATCCAGAGAAGCCCACTAAGCATTGTCCCTCTTTTTTTGGTTATAGGTGGGGCCAGATGCAACAATTTATCTTTCATCTTAGAAGGTATACCCTGACGTGCTCAACATCACTGAACACCTAGAAATTTTACTGAGATGGGAAGCTCCTAAATTTTTGTAGGATTTATTTCCCAGCCTCTGACATACAGATGTCTCAATAAGACCAGTAAGTCTAGAGTAGTTGCTATTTCCTGCTCACTAGTTCTATTTAGCATCCATGTAATGGACTGCTATATGATGTGGAAAGAAAAGGCAATCAAGATTCCTGAAAACTGAATTATGATGTATGGCTGGGAGTTGATACAACCCTAAGGTAATGAAGGTGTTTTGTTGCCTTGCCAGCTGAAAACAAACTGCTTCTTATGGTCTTTACTAATAGGTGTGAAGAAAAAAACCATTTACCAGATCAATAACTGCATACCAGATAATAGGGGATATGTTAATTTGCTGAAGCTATGTAACCAGATCTGGAACAGCAGCTGCAGTTGAAGTTAACATCTGGTTAAGTTTATGAACAGTCACTGTCATTCCTCAAGATCCATGTGTTTTCTTCATAGGCCAAATAGGTGAGCTGAATGGGGATTTGGTGCAGAAAATCACAATTCCTGCATCCTTTGAGTCCTTGATGATGCCAGTAACCTCTGCAGTCCCTCCAGGAATGTGTCATTGCATTTGGTTTATTATTTTGCTAGGTAGAAGCAGTTCCAGTGAGTTCCATTTGGGCTTTCCTGCTATAATAGCTTTCACTCTACAGATCTGGGGATTCTGACAGTTTCTGAGAATGTCATTTCCATTTATTCATTCTGGAACGGGGGAGAAACACTATAGTGGACCCACTGTGAGATGGACCTGAGCACAAACTCCACTGATCACCATTCCGCCATAAGGACCTACTCTTATTTGTGGTCCACAGTGATATTTTGGGTCTCCTAGAATTAGTGTCAGTTCAGAGCCAATATTGAGTAGTTCCCAAAATGGCCAGTTGTATTCTTTTCTCCAATGCATAGTCACCTTGGTAAAAAGGCTATGTATCTCTTTGGAGAAGTCTGGGAGAAAAAAATGAACAGTAAAAAGGTATAAACAGTATAAAAATCAAGAACGTAGTGAGGACCCAGTTTCCCTTTCATTTAAGGGTTTGGGGTCAGTAAACTCAAGTTCTAGAATTAAATAAGGGTCTAAAAAAAATTTTTAAGTTCAGGTTAGACTTCTCCTGACTTGACCTAGAACTCTTCTGCTTATATAGACCAAATAAGAATTTAGTAGACAACTATTCTAATTCTACTGCATGGACTCTGCTGTCTACTATGGTAACTATGGTGTGTTCCAATTAGGTGGGGGTTGGAGGTGAAAGAATTCACCTGAGGCAGAACAAAGGAGAAGTTTATTGAATTCACTTCAAGGGAAGAACAGGCAGGACAGCAAAGGAGACCGCCAGTGGGCAATGGTGAGGGGCTATAGGGTGGAGTAGGGAAGTATGGAGATGTATAGAATTTTCCCTTTTTTGGTACCTGTGTCTAGTTGTAAGTAGCTCATTTGTTAGTTAGGGCCTATGGATGTGTCAAGCTGGGTCATTTAATGAGACTGTTTGCAACAGCTCAGTAGTCACTGTGGGCCCATCTGCCTAGCTCAAGTTTCTGTTCATCATGAGTGTTGCCTAAAATCAGCCTCTACATCCACCTTATCTTTGGTGATTAAGTGCCACCATTTGGCTCCTACCCCCCAGGATCCAATTATCCCCGTTGCATTTAAGAATCCCACTTCAGTGGCAGCAGTTTCCACTATAATTTCTAATCTGTAGAGAATGACCACAGAGCTTTTCAAGGATCCTGGGACTTCCCTCAGAAATTTATTTCTTGCAGTCATAGTGGAGTAGGGTGAGTGAGTAGTGTTCCGTAACAAATCCACTCTAACATTTCAATCTCCCAAAGCCTTTGAATACCTTCTTCTATAATATACCAAAGCATCTCAACTACATTTTGTATAGGCATATGAGTGCAGAAATACTGATTCTGTCTTTTGCCCTCCATCTTGTTCAGGTCTCTGCAATGACCTCCTTCAGGGTTACTTGTTCCAGGCCTCTTAGAAGTTAATGTATCGGGGAGGTGAACCATGAGAGACTATGGACTCTGAAAAACAACCTGAGGGTTTTGAAGGGGTAGGGGTTGGGAGGTTGGGGGAGCCAGGTGGTGGGTATTAGGGAGGGCACGGATTGCATGGAGCACTGGGTGTGGTGCAAAAACAATGAATACTGTTAGGCTAAAAAGAAATAAAAATTTTTTTTTAAATGCTAGGAATTTCATATCCTAAGATCAAACTCAGATATCCAGGGTTTTTGTTTTCGTCTTTAAATAAAGACTGTGTTTTCTCTGAAGGAAAAAAAAAGAAGAAGAAGAAGTTACTGTATCCTGGGATGCCTGGGTGGCTCAGCCAGTTAAGCCACTGCCTTTGGCTCAGGTCATGATCCCAGAGCCCTGGGATTGAGTTCTGCATCAGGCTCCTGGCTCGGTAGGGAGCCCGCTTCTCTCTCTTCCTCTGCCTGCTGTGCGTGCTCTTTCTCTCTCTGACAAATAAATAAACAAATAAAATCTTTAAAAAAAAAAAAAAAAGAAGTTAATGTATCCCCCTGACCAAAATGCAGGAAAATTTGTTCTGATCTTCTTTAACGTTGCTTAGATAACTAGTAGAGATATCATCATTTCTTCCTCTTCCCTACTTTGGTGCACAGATGATCTGTTAAACGTTGAATAGTCCAACCCCACGATGACTTCTGCACATATAAATCTGTGGATTAAGGTCCCGGCATTGCAGAGAATAGCTGTGTAACATCTGGATCATTATTCACCCAATCTCCACATCAGCAAAACTGCGTGTAAATGGTATGGAGAGTCTTGCTTCATTTTTTGGTCTTAAAGTGCCTTCTCAGTTTGAAGAATACTTTACTGTTCCTCCTCCATCTTCTAACATTCTGGCATTCTAACATCTCTAACAGAGCCAGGCAAGAGACCTAAAGCAAGCAAGGATAAAGGGGCTCTGCCAGGGGAAAGCCCATTGTCTATAAGGGAAATCCCATTGTCAGGAGGGAAATCCCATGCAGGCCAGCCACTGCCATGTGAAGAGATTCAGCTAGATTTTTTGAGCATTTTGGAGCAATGCATGAGTACAGGGATACCCTGAAATGACCCAAGGGGTTGTTAGATATCCTATCCAAAATGGTAGGGAAAAGGACATGGAGAAGGGAAAGTGATCAAGCTATTACAGCAGTAGGTTGGCTATTGCTAAGTACATTATAAGACACTGTGGAAGAAGAATTATAAATAAGGGGAGAATTAGAACAGACTAGAGAAGCATTGACTTTGGAAAAGGATGCACAGACCACATGTTTTCTAGTATGGATATTATAGAATTATGGATATTATGGATATTATGGAATCTAATAGCAGGAGGAATGCCTAGAAATTATGACGTATAGGATGGCAAAGATGCATGGGTGCAGACTACCATACACTAAATTGAGAACTATCATATCTCAACAGAACTGGGACCTTAAAGCAGAGGATCCCAGGAAATAATGACTTCTCTCATGAAGAGGACATTATCAAGAAGGAGGAAAATGTTTTACAGTCACACCCTTTTATTCAAACAAAGACCCATTTATGAGCCTTGAGATAACCAAAAATAAATTCCAGCAAGACAGAAAATGATGGAGGGAATATTCTGCTGGTGAATTAGAACTAATAAGGTGCTTTAAGTAAAAGGGCCAAGAAGGGGTAACAACTTGGGTGTTACAATGGTGGGATATTGGGGCAGATGATATGTTAGATGGGTCTGAAATGCTAAAAATGGCCTCAATCACTGCTCAACCTGCCTTGCTACAAAGGTTATATGTGGCAGGCATGGGTGAGCACTTAGCTAGTTTAATTAATTGGATAAACTCTACCATTAAGATATCCTGGCCTAATGAAGGGTATGTTCCCTCCCCCTCCTTGCACTAGACCTCTATGGAAGAACTACAAGAAATTATATGAGAACTGGGAATGAAACATGCCATTCACACTCAGCATTTCAGATCACCAAAGAATTATTTTCTTCTTGTATGAAAGACCATATCTTACTCAGCCCTGGAGCATGTTATGGGGCTTTAGTATCTGTCCTTGCACCTATGGGTAATCAACCCACTGGTATAATAGCCACTGTGGTGGCTGACTTACATGAAACCAAAAGAATCAGGCACAGGGTAAATCGATGGGTTGCAAAACAGAAAAATGAAGGACACTGCCAATAATAAAATGGCAGAAAGGGGAGCCCATCAGGATCTTTAGTAAACAACTGTGGCAAGATCTAGTATTACCTGGGACCCTGAGAGGAAATATAGACAATCCAACTGGCTCTTGCTAAGCCTATGGAAGGTATTGCCTAAGGGAAAGCAGTTTATTCCCTTGAAAGAAACCTCAAGGGGCACCTGGGTGGCTCAGTGGGTTAAGCCGCTGCCTTCGGCTCAGGTCATGATCTCAGGGTCCTGGGATCGAGCCCCGCATCGGGCTCTCTGCTCAGCAGGGAGCCTGCTTCCTCCTATCTCTCTGCCTGCTTGTGATCTCTCTCTGTCAAATAAATTTAAAAATCTTTAAAAAAAAAAAAAGAAAGAAACCTCAAAAAAAGTGAGATGTGTTACTGAGAGCCCCTCTTCTTAAAGAGGAATGGGGGGGTGGTTAATGTTGTCATCTAGTAAGTACAATAGGGGATGACCAGAGGCCCCCTGTTGAATTAACCATTTAATTAGTTTCACACTAACAGACTATACTAGCTCTAATAGACGCTGTTGCTGAACCCCTCAATATTTCAGGGAGAGATAAAAGTAATTGATGTTATGGGAAACAAATGATCAAGTCAGATGATTGGCAAGCTTCTTCTGTGCTGTTTTCTGGTGCATACTTTCCCCATTCCTGAGTATATTTTGGGCATAGATGTTTTACAGGACCTGGATCTAACGACAACTACAAGCAAATTCAGGTTGTGTATTCAAGTAGTGAAATCCATCATTGTGGGTCCTGCAAAGTGGGATTAAACTATACCACTGCCAGTGCCCTGGAGGATAATAAAAGTAAAACAATATAAGCTACTTGGGGAGCAGAGTGAAATCACCACCCATAGTAAAGAATTAGAAAAGGCAGGGGTGATCTGACCTGCTCAAAGTCCATTCAGTAGTGTGGTTTGACCTACTAAAAAATCTAATGGGACCTAGTAGGTGAAAACAGATTAAAGGGAACTCAATAAAGTTACTCTACCCGTCCATGCTGTGATGCCTAATATAGCCTTATTTTTAGAAAAAAAAAAATCATGACATCCATTAAGACAGATTATTATGTACTAGACCTATCTAATCCCCTTTTCGGTATTCTATTAGGACTTGAATCCCAAGACCAAGTCACCTTCACACGGAACAGGAGACAATGGACGTTTCAGGCATTGCCCCAAGGGTACCTCCATAGTCCCACAATTGTCACAGGATGGTAGCCCAAGGTCTGGAAAAATGGATATTGCCAGAGGAGATGGCTTTTGTTATTACATAGGTAATTTTAACTTATGATGATATACCCTCCCTGTCTCAAGCAGCTGCATCATACGGGTATACTTTAAGTCGCAAATATGGGAGGTAAACAGTGACAGGTCAGTCAGGATCCTGGGCATCATCTGTGTGCATGAGGCAGAAGTGATGCCAAAGGCAGTCATTGATAAAATATAAACCCTCCCAATCCCTGAATCAGTAAAGGAATTACAGACTTTTGTTGGTTTATTGGATTACTGGAGACCTTTTATCCCCCCATCTAGCACATTAAGACTTTTCTATGCCCTGCTTAGGAAAGGACGCTGAAGGGATTGGGTTGTTAACCAAAAAGACGCTTTTTTAAAGTAAAACTAGTACAGGCTCTGGGGCTATTGATATTGATGTGAGTTGTGAATTAGATGTGAGTTCATATCCAGAAGGGTTTGGCTGTGGCCTGTGGCAATGAAAAATGAATCCCATTTGGATTCTGGTCTCAGTTATGGGAGCGAGGAGAAACCACGCATAGTCCCCTCAAGATACAACTGTTAGCTATTTATCTTGCACTGCAACAGACAGAAGGACTGACCGCCATCTGCCTGTGACAGTATGGATCTCCCTGTCAGTAGGAGTACAGGTTAACTACATGTTCAGCAAACCCAAGAGTATCTGTGCCCAAGTGAGAACCTTACAGAAATGCCACACTTAACCTTTAGCAGAGGATCACTTACAATCCCAGTCTGCTATCTCACGAATTGCACTCATTACTAGGACTGGTCACTTAGGTTGACCCAGCCAAATTCCAAAGTCGTTGACATTGTTTCTCCCCTCCCCCAAGGGTAGGTTCAACTCCAGTGAACACATGGTGCACTTATGGTAGTTGCAAAGGAAAGCCCCTACTTGGCATTTCTCTGCCATCTGTCTGGATTCTGATGTACTTGGGTTTGAAGAAGGAACCAAAAGTAGTCCATGCACTGACTGAGAGTGGTATGGATTGTGCTAACACATGAACCCATGCCCATTGATTTGGCCACTGACAGCTGGAGAGAGTGGAATGGAAGCCACAATGGCACAGAATAATCTGGGTTGGATTAAATAGGCTCCTGTGAGGAGCAGAACTATGGCAAAATGATTGGGAATATGCACGAAACTCAGTGCAGCTGCCCAAGTATGGCATGTGTGTGCACACTCCCCATCCACACTGCAGTTGTGAAGGAGACGTTCTAGCCCAGGCACAAGCCCTTTTGCTGGAGGAAATGCTGACCCTGTCTGAGGTACCAGAATGGTGCACGATAAATTGGGACACTGAGGTTCCAAAACCACTTGGGAAATAGTAAAGAGATTACATTTGCCTTTAAACTATTCCATTCTACAGGCTACTGACTAGGAGTGCCCCCAGAGCCACCTCAGGTGATGACTTTTGCACCATACCTTGAGGCATACTGGACAGACTACATGCCCTATATCTTGCTGGCAATGGATTACATAGGCCCTTTGCTGGCATCGAAAGGCCACAAATATGCCTCACTTTCATAGGACTTGTACAAGCAAGTGAAAGGGAATAACAAAACTACAGAGCATATAGGGAACGTGGACTCAGATAGACAGTGATCAAGGAAGACATTTTACCAGCCATGAGGTCCAAGAATGGGCAGAGGCCCCAGATATATTATGGACTTTCTCCCTGTCATCCAATCCCACTGCTGCAAGCCTAATTTAGAGGGTGAATGGACTAATAAAAACCACATGAAAGACTGTCACCAGAAGGCTCCCTCTCTGGACCACCTAGAAGACTAGCAGAGGCCACAGCAGGACAGACATCAGCATATGAATGCCTAAGCAATGACACCCCCACAGCTTGGGTGTTAGGGGAGCAGGTATCAATCAGGAGATCTGAGGCCTTCCAGGCTGGAGGAGGGACTCCTTTTGTGTTTGCTACAAGACCTCCCACCAGCTGAGACATCCCTTTACCTTCCTCCCCTCTAACTCCCCATGGCTTGATGTTCTAATCCCCTGGGGCCAAGGGCTCAAATCCAGTATTGTTATTAACCCCTCATTCTATATTGGTCAGGGCCCAATATACAGGCAAATATCTGCTTCTGACCCCTGATGCTGCATACTGAGGGAGAGCTGCTAGTTACTATGTGTGCCAATTGAGGTGACTCAGTACATTATAGACACACCTCTGATAATATTAAGGGGCAAAATATAGGGCATCATCCCCCAGGGATGATAAGCCAAGGGCACTGGCTCAAGGGGACCAGAGTGCTACTTGGTTACTAAATGAAGATTTGCCATATCTATTGTCTGTGAAGCATTTGTCTTATTGCCCCTAGCCTCACAATTGCTGGTGTTCTTTTCTGTTGTAACAGGAAATGTCTTCCTGTCATGGGCCATGAGTTACATTAAAATTCACAATCACCCTGACTGTTGGGTCTGGGAAAATGACCTTTTGACTCGGTCACTGGGAAACCACAGTTCTGTTTTTCCTTTGGTCTCATAGGTATACAAATGTTGCTGCTGTGGCATAGGGATGCAAGTCACTTCCTCATATCTGGCTCCAGGGTCATCACAGAAGAATTGTATGTAAAGATTGTATGAAGATATTGGGGGTAGAGTATAGGAGTTCTTACAGCACTGGCTCCATTTTTGGCCTTCCATCTTGTTCATGTCCACACAATGATCTCCACTGGGGCTTGGAGTTTCCAGAGCCCTTGGAGGTTAATGTATGCCCTGACCAGAATGGAGGAAGGTTTGTGCTGATCCTCCCTGAAGTTGTTTAGATTACTAGTAGAGATAACATAGTTTCTTCCCCTCCCTACCTCTGGCACACAGATGTTCATCATGAGGTCTCTTAAATGTTATACCCTTTGACCTCAGTACAATGACATCTGCACAGCCTCTCACTCTATAAAATCTGTGGCTTAAGGTCCAGACTTTGCAGAGAAGAGTTGCACAGTGCCTAAATGGTCATCAGTAATTTACCCTGAATAAAACTGTGTAAATATTATGGAGTGATCTACTTCATTTTCTGGTCCCAAAGTGCTTTCTTATTTTGGAGGATACTTTACTGTCTTTCCTCCACCTTCTCACAGTAGACCACCTTTTGGTCCATATTTCAGCCTACCAACCAAAAGACTAGAGATTATTCTAATCCCCAAGCTACAGTTTTGAATTCAGAATCTCTGCTTTGGGTACATAGCAATACATTTAGTCTGATCTAATTTTGTGTTTCTTCCACCACTACCCCACACCCTTAATATCCATTCCTACTCATATTCTCCAGATTTATATCTGTATAAATTGGAAACATCATGCAGTTCTTTTGGAATATAGTGTACCACCTCATGGTCACAATTCGTACCTCACTTTTCATAAATAGACTTAAGTTTAGTTATAGGTTTAGATACAAAGAGTGGTGGGGCCAGATCCTGAGGAGAATCAGCAAAACCTAACAAGGAAACTATACCTGGGGAGGCCATTACAGGGGATGGATGCCGTTGCCTGCATTTCTCAGCAAAGTTGAGTTAACCTCAGACTAACCTGCTTTCCTGGCAAAGACCAAGCAGTATTTAGGGGTTCAAAATCCCCAGATTCATCAGGATGTGCCCATATACCCATATTCCAAATTTCAGGACACTTTTTCCCAATCAGTGCCCTCATTTTAAAGCTCGTATGCTTTGACATTAGGAATTTGATTTGCATTTTAATTCAGCCACTTGCAGGGATGAGACTTTGGGTTTGTTTTATCTTAGTTCTATGGCTATAAGTGGTAAGAATTTCTTTCAGAGCAGATCTAGAAAATTTCAGGTTATTTATGCAGCACTCGAACCAGGAATTTGGAGCCCTGTGCTCCTCCTTTTCTTCCCCACTTTGTCTAATGAAGTTTTAAGCAAACAGCCGATTTCATACTCATTTGTTTGACCAAAATGTTCTAATGTATCAAATACATGGTCATCCAGAACCTCTCATTTGCTTTGATTAGAAGTATCCAATGGTGATCTTTTATACATGTCTATTGCCACATCCTGCCATGGGTAGTCTTTATCACTGGAAATGAGTCATTAATGCCCTTAAATCTGATCAGATTAGAGTAGCAATGTCTTTGTCCTTGAGTAGATCTCCCTCAATGATCTTTATCAGCATTTAAATAAAGCACTAAGACATTTAAGGGAAATTTTCACACACAACACACACACACACACACACACACACACACACACACACACCCATCCTACTCCACTAAACCATTCCAAATGCACATGAAATACAAATAAGAACTATGTTTCCTATAGAAATGCAGCTCTGAAACAAATCTCCTGGGCCACTGGTGACCACCAACACCTCCTATGAGAAAATGATTGTCAAAGCTGCAGTGACACAATTTTCAAGGATGGTCTATTAAATAAGACTCTTGGCTGAAGTAACAGAAACTAATTTTAAACTGTTACACAAGAAGAGGACTACTTGGCTACAGACATGCCTGGAGCCAGGGCTTAAAATATGTCATGAGCACCTCATTGCTTCCCACGACTAGGATCTGCTACCTCCACATTGGATACACTGCCAGTCAGGCCCTCCCTCTGATCCTCTTTGGAGGAAAATGTTTTTCCACATTGCAGACAGGGCTGGTGTCACTGGGCCCTGCCTGGTCACACACCTTTATCAGGGTATGAAGGGTGGTCCACCCAACTAACCCAAATGGATTGCTGTTGGAAGAGCAGCACTTCCACAGGAAAACCAGGGCATCATCACTAGGTAAGCATATGTCCATGATAGAGAGTGTATACTCTGAATAAAAGAGTCAATGTTGAAAAGAAAAAAGAGAGAAAAGGATTTCCAAACCCTAGACAGATGGAATCTAATAGAATGAAATTTATTGTGCATAAATATAAAGCTCTATGTTGAGATTAAATATGGTATGTGCGTTAAACTTTAAGAATGTGTGTATATATAACAATTACAGGATAAAGGGAGAAGTGATTTAATAGTACCATTAAAAATATTTAATATTTAATTTTATTTTATTAATATATATTAATATATAATATAAAATCAACTTTAATTTAATTAAATTTTTTAATTTAATTTAATTTAATTTAATATTTAATATCATTTTAAATAATATTTAAAATATTAAAAATTTAAAAATTATTTAAAATATTAAAATTTCATTAATTATTAAAATGTTAAAATTAAAGATAAAAAATATTAATTTATTGGTACCAATAAATTTGATATGACTAAGAACATGACTTTGTAGCAATGGAATTTAAGGGTGGAGTAAAGAAGAAGATAGTGATGTCTATTTCTACTTCATGATATCATATCTAGAATATTGTGGTGGAGCTGGCAGCCACATTTTAAGAAGGGCTCTGGTAATCATCTAGGGAAGGATGAGTATCTAGCTAGGAATGGTATGTTCCGGGTAAAGGGAAATGCTTACTGCTGTGGAGGTGTAACTCAGAAAAGAGGCTGTAAAGTGGATTATATAGAATTCCTGTTTTAAATAAGAAGGTTGGTGTCTTCAGATTGGTTGACCAGGTATACCTTATGGGCCTCTGCAAACCCCCATGGCTGTACTCAGGAAGCACAAGTTAGGCTGCAAACCTCAAGTGAATTTCTGGAACAGTCTTAGAAAGGGCTCTTGAGGATCAGAAGCTTCTGGGATTTCTAGTACTGGGATTTTTTGGACAGCAACAATCCTGGGCAAGAAATGAAGCATCTATGGCCCCCAGAGATTTCAGGGGTCTGGAGGTCAGAGAAGTTTGTTTTGCTAGTGGGTTCCGTGCACCACTGAGGCTGTCAAGCAGTGCTTCCCACACACAAGTCATTTCAGCCTGGTCTCTGAGAGCAAAAAGTGGCCTCAGCACCTACAGGAAGGCAAGGCAGCTGCACTGAAGACACAAGGTATGGCTATTTAAGCTCTGGACCACACCCAAGCATGTGTTCTGTTAAACTTGGGCACTTCACACCTGCTAAATAGAGTTTTACCAAGGGAAGGAGTGTGCTAATGATATTTCTAACAAATACACTGGCTATTTGTTTTCATATTATCCAATCTATTTTGCTTGAGAAAAAATGAATACAATCTTTAAAAATTTATGTCTACTAGTTCTATCAATTGCTGAGAATGGATGTTGAAGACCCTAACTATAATTATAAATTTATGTTTCTCTTTTTAGCTCTTAGGGTTCATTTCATGTATCTTAAGGCTGTATTATTGGTGTGTACACATTTGGGTCTGTTATGTCTTCCTGAATTGATCCTCTTATCATTATGTAATGCCTCTCTGTGTTTCCAGTAATAATCTTTACTCTGAAGTCACTTTGATATTGATAGAACCCCTCCTGTTTAAACTGATTCAGTTTTTATCCCTTTACTTCCAATATACCTATATCTTTGTATTTGAAGTGAGTTTCTTGTAAAACAGCATATTTTTGCATCAGGTTGGTTTGTTTGTTAACCCACGTTGCCAATCGGTTTGTTGTTGTTGTTGTTAATCCAGTATAGAATACTTTCAGGTGTGTAATATGGTGATTCAGCAATTCTGTACATTATTCAGTGCTCATCAAGATAGGTGTATTCTTTTTTTTTTTTTTAAGATTTTATTTATTTATTTGACAGAGCGATCACAAGTAGGCAGAGAGGCAGGCAGAAAGAGAGGAGGAAGCAGGCTCCCTGCCGAGCAGAGAGCCTGATGTGGGGCTCGATCCCAGGACCCTGGGATCATGACCTGAGCGGAAGGCAGAGGCTTTAACCCACTGAGCCACCCAGGCGCCCCAAGATAGGTGTATTCTTAAACCCCTCTCTTATTTCACCCTTCCCCCACTCAACCCCTCTTTGGTAATCATCAGCTTGTTCTCAATAGTTACAAGTCTGTTTTCTGGTTTGTCTCTTTTTTTTTCTTTGTTGTTTCTTAAATTCCATATATGAATGAAATCATATGGTATTATCTTTTTCTGACTGACTTAATCCACTTAGCATTATACTTTCTAGATCCACCCATGTTGTAGCAAATGACAAAATTTCATTCTTTTTCATGGCTGAATAATATTCGTGTGTGTGTGTGTGTGCGCACATGCACGCGCGTGCACATGCACACACGCACATGGCACGTCCTTTTATCCATTCAATAGTCAGTGGATGCTTGGGCTGCATCCCTATCTCGGCTATTGTAAATAATGCTGCAATAAACATGGGGTGCCTTTATCTTTTCAAGTTAGTATTTTTGTATGCCTTGGTTAAATACCCAATAGTGGAATTACTGGGTCATATGGTAATTCTATTTTTGATTTTTTGAGGATTCTTCATAATGTTTCCACAGTGGCTTATACCAGCTTCTGTTCCCACCAGTGGTGCATAAGGATACCTTTTGCTCCACATCCTCACCAACACTAATTGTTTCTTGCTTTTTGATTTTAGTCATTCTGACAGATGTGATTTTGATTTGCATTTCCCTGATAATGAGTGATGTTGAGCATCTTTTCATGTGTCTATTGACCATCTGAATGTCTTCTTTGGAGTAATGCCTATTTGTGTCTTCTGCTTATTTTTAAGTTGGGTTTTTTTGGTGTTGAGTGGTAAAAGTTTTTTTAATATATTTTGGATGTAATTCTATATGGGATATGTCATTTGCAAGTATTTTAAATGGGAATTCAAAAGTTTTCTTTTAGTTTTGTTAATTGTTTCCTTCATTGTGCAGAAGGTTTTTGTGTTCATGTAATCCTAATAGTTTATTTTTGCTTTATTTCCCTTGCCTCAGGAGATATATCTAGAAACATGTTGTTACTGCCAATGTCAAAGAAATTACTTCCTGTCCTCTCTTCTAAGATTTTTATGGTTTTATGTCTCACATTTAGGTCCTTATCTATTTTGAATTTATTTTTGTGTACAGTGTAAGAAAGTGGTCCAGTTTCATTCTTTTGCATGAAGCTGTCCAGTTTTCCCAACACTGTTTGTTGAAAAAGCTGTCTTTTTTCCATTGCATATTCTTGTCTCCTTTGTCGAAGATTAATTCACCATACTATATAATTACAGGTTTATTTCTGAACGCTCTATTCTGTTCTATTGATCTATGTGTCTGTTTTTGTGCCAGTACCATACTGTTTTGATTACTACTGCTTTGTGGTATTATTACCAGGTGGTAGATTGTGAAATTCCTTGGTTCTTATCTTCTCGATGGGAAGAATTCAGTCAAGAGACTTGATAGAGAGTGAAAGTAGCAAAAATTTTTATTTAGCAAAAACTGACAAAAGAGACAGAAGAGTGGGCTGATTGGAGGATGGTGATCACATACTGAGTTTCTTATTGCATTCTTTTATGGGGGGTTATTTTGTCTCTGTCCTCCCACCTTATTGTTATTCCACACTTGGATCCACCTTGGTTCCCTCCCCTCAAACCTCTTAGGCAAATTTGTGTTAGTCATCTCCCCATGTGTACCTAAGCACAACCCACTGGGGAGGCCCATTGCAATGCAAATGGAATTATAATGATATTATAATAGCTTTAGGATTACTAGTGAACAAGGTCTTTCTTAAGTGCATATGCTTCAGAGTTGGGGAAGACCCTATAGCCCATATCTTCTGCTTATCAACCTGTTCTAAATTGGCAGAAGTGTTGATGTAAGGGAGATGGGGCAATCTCTGGCACAGATTGTGTGGTCCCTGGCAATTGTCCACTGTCATACTCCTTTTTCCCTTCCTGCTCATGTCTGTCTGTCTGCTCTAACAGTGTTGCTTGAAATCTAGGATTGTGATACCTCCACTTTTGTTCTTTCTCAAGATTGCTTTGGCTAGTTGGGGTCTTTTGTGTTCCCATACAAATTTTAGGATTATTTGTTCTTGTTCTGTGAAAAATACCGTGGGTATTTTGATAAGGATTGCCACAAATCTGTAGATGGATTGAGTACTATGGAAGTTTTAACAATATTTGTTCTTCCAATCCATGAGCATGTAATATCTTTCCACTTGTTTGTGTCGTCTTCAGTTTTCTTCATCAGTATTTTATATTTTCATAGTAGAGGTAGTAGAGGTCTTTCACCTTGGTTAAGTTTACTCCTAGGTATTTTACTCTTTTTGGTGCAGTTGTAAATGGAATTGTTTTCTTAATTTCTCTTTCTGCTACCTTATTGTTATTGTAGGGAAATGTAACAGATTTCTGTATATTGATTTTGTGCCCTCAGACCTTACTAAATTCATCTATCAGATCTAGTAGTTTTTTGGTGGAATCTTTAGGATTTAAATTAAATTTTCAATATATGTTATCTGCAAATAGTGAAAGTTTGACTTCTTTACCCGTTTGGATGCCTTTTATTTCTTTTTCTTGTTTGACTGCTGTGGCTAGGGCTTTAAGTACTACGTTGAATGGAAGTGGTGAGAGCGGACATTTTTGTTTTGTTCTTGACCTAAGGGGAAAAGCTCTGTTTTTCAGCATTGACCATGATGCTTACTGTGGGTTTTTTATTTATGGCTTTTATTATGTTAAGGTATGTTCTTTCTAAACCTACTTTGCTGAGGGTTTTGTGATGAATGGATGCTGTATTTTGTCAAATATTTTTTCTGCATTTTGAAATGATCATATGGTTTTTATTCTCTCTTGCTGATGTCCTGTATCACATTAATTGATTGCAAATATTGAACCACCCTTGCATTTGGGGACTAATTCCCACTTGATCATGGTGAATAATTTTTTAATGTATTGTTGGATTCAGTTTGCTAATATTTTGTTAAAGATTTTTGCATCTATGTTCATCAGAGATATTGGCCTATCGTTTTCTTTTTTCATAGTGTCTTTATTGGGTTTGGTATCTAGGTAATGCTGGTCTCAAAGAATGAATTTGGAAGTTTTCCTTCCTCTTCTATTTTTTTGGAATAGTTTAAGAAAAATAGGCATTAATTCTTCTTTAAATGTCTGGTAGGGGGCACCTGGGTGGCTCAGTTGGTTATGCGGCTGCCTTCAGCTCAGGTCATGGTTCCAGGGTACTGGGATCAAGCCCTGCATCAGGCTCCCTGCTCATCAGAGAGCCTGCTTCTCTCAATCCCTCTCTGCTTTGCTTACTTGTGCTCTCTCTATCTCTCTGTCAAACAAATAAATAAAATCTTTTTTTTTTAAAGATTTTATTTATTTATTTGAAGACAGAGATCACAAGTAGGCAGAGAGGCAGGCAGAGAGAGAGGAGGAAGCAGGCTCCCTGCCATGCAGAGAGCCTGATGTGGAGCTCGATCCCAGGACCCTGAGATCATGACCCGAGCCAAAGGCAGAGGCTTTAACCCACCGAGCCACCCAGGAGCCCCAATAAAATCTTTAAAATACATAAATACATAAATAAATGTATGTCTGATAGGACTCACTTGTGAAGCTGTATGGGTCTGGACTTTGTTGGGAGTTTTTTAACTGCTTGGAATGAGTCTATTCAAATTTTCTATTTCTTCCTATTTCGGTTTCAGAAAGTTATGTTTCTAGGAATTTATCCATTTCTTCTAAGTTGCCCAATTTGTTGCCATATAATTTTTCATTAAACTCTTATAATCCTTTATATCTCCATAGTGTTAGTTGTTATTTATTCTCCTTTATTTCTGATTTTGTTTCTTTGAGCCCTTTCTTTCTTTCTTTATTTTATGAGTCTGGCTAAAGACTTATCAGTGTTGTTGGTCTTTTCGAAGAACCAACTCCTGGTTTCATTGATCTGTTCCACTGGGTATTTTTAGTTTCTATTAAATTTATTTCTGCTCTAATCTTTATTATTTCTTTCCTTCTACTGGTCTGGGGATTTGTTCACTTCTTTTTCTATCTCTTTTATGTGTAAGGTTTGGATGGGATTTTATTTTTCCTCTGGAAGTAGGCCCATCTTACTAGAAACTTGCTCCTTAGAACAGCTTTTGTTGCATCTCAGACTCTTCGGACTATTGTGTTTTCATTTTTATTTGTCTCCATGTATTTTTATTTCCTCTTTGACTTCTTGATTGACCCATTCATTGTTTAGTTGCATGATTTTTAACCTCCATGTATTTGTGCTCTTTTCATATTTTTTCTTGTGGTTGATTTGTAGTTTCATAATATTGTGTTCAGAAAAGATGCATGGTATGACTTCAATTTTTTTGAATGTTAGGACTTGTTTTGTGGCCTAATATGTGATCTGTTCTGGAGAATGTTTCATGTGCACTTAAAAAGAATATATATTCTGCTATTTTAGGATGAATAGTCTGAATATATCTGTCAGATCCATCTAGTCCAGTGTGTCAATGAAAACCACTATTTCCTCATTGATTTTCTGGTTGGGTGATCTAATCATTCATGTAAGTGGGGTGTTAAAGTCCCCTACTATTATTGTATTACTATTGATTACTTTATGTTTGCTGTTAATTGCTTCATACATATATGGGTCCTCCCATGTGGGTTGCATAAATATTTATAGTTATTATATCTCCTTATTGGATTGTTTCCTTTATGATTGTAGTGTCCTATGTCTCTTGTTATAGTTTTTGTTTAAAAGTCTATTTTGTATGGTACAAGTATTGCTACCCAGGCTTTCTTTTAACATCCATTTGCATGATAAATGTTTCTCCATCCCTTCACTTTCAATCTCATGCATGTTTTCGGTCTGAAATGAGTCTCTTGTAGGCAGTATATAGATGCGCCTTGGTTTATTTATCCTATATCTTTGGATTGGAGCATTTAGCCCATTTATATTTAAACTAATTAATGATAGGTATGTACTTACTGACATTTTGTTGCTTGTTTTATGGTTGTTTTTGTAGTTTTTCTCTGTCCCTTTCTTCCCTTGCCCTCTTCTCTCACTACTTGCTGCCTTTCTTTAGTGATATACTGGAATTCTTGCCCTTTTTTCTTCTTTTTTTGCATGTCCATTATTGGTTTTTGAATTATGGTTTCCATTATGTTTGTATATAACATCTTCTGCATATAGCAGTCTATATTAAGTTGATGGTCATTTAAATTCAAACCTATAATTTCACTCCTCCCCACATTTTAAGTATATTGTAACATATTTAAATCATTTTATTTTGTGAGGCCCTGGAATTATTTTTATAAATATACTTATTTTTACTGCTTTTGTCCTTCCTACATTTCTTACTGCTGCTTATGGCCCTCCCTTTTCACTCACAGAGTTTCCATTAACATTTCTTGTGGGACTGGCTTAGTGGTTATGAACACCTTTAACTTTCGTTTCTTTGGGAACGTCTTTATCTCCTTTTCTAAATGGTAGCCTTGATGATAGAATATTCTTGGCTGTAAGTTTGGTTTTTCCCCTTTTCAGCACTTTGAATATGTCATGCCACTCTCTTTGGGTCTATTAAATTTCTGCAGAAAAATCAGCTGAGGGCATTATGGGTTTCCCATGTATGCAACTGGTTTCTTTACTCTTGCTTTATTTATTTGTTATTTATTTATTTACTTATTTTATTTAAATTCAGTTAGCAAATTTATAAGTACATCATTAGTTTTAGATATAACGTTCAATGATTCATTAGTTGCATATAATACCCAGAGTTCATCATGTTATGTGCCCTTCTTAATGCCTATCAATGAGTTACTCCAATTCCCCACCCACCTCCCTTTCCCCAAACGTCAGTTTGTTTCCCAGAGTCAAGAGTCTCTTATGCTTTGTCTCCCTCTCTTATTTCAGTTTTTCCTTCCTTCCCTTATTGTCCTCTGAGCAATGGGTGAAACCAATTGTCTTTCTCTGATTGACTTATTTCACTTAGCATAATACCCTCCAGTTCCATCCATGTTGATGTAAATACTTAGATATTAATCTTCTAATTGCTGAGTAATATTCCATCGTATATCTGAACCACATCTTCTTTATCCATTCATCCACTGAAGGACATCTCAGTTCCTTCCACAGTTCAGCTACTGTGGACATTGCTGCTATGAACATTGTGGTGCAGGTACTTCTTTTCACTACACCTGTATCTTTGAGGTAAATACCTGGTAGTGCAATAGCTGGGATGTAAGGTAGGTCTATTTTTAATGTCTTGAGGAATCTCCATACTCTTTGCCAGAGTGGCTGTACCGGCTTGCATTCCCACCAACAGTGTAAGAGGATTCCCCTTTCTCCACATCCTCACCAACAGTTGTTGTTTCATGCCTTATTAATTTTAGCCATTCTGACTGGTGTAAGGTGGTATCTCATTGTGCTTTTGATTTGTGTTTCCCAAATGACAAGTGATGTGAAGCATTTTTTCATCTGTCTGTTGGCCATTTGTATGTCTTCTTTGGAGAAGTGTCTGTTCACGTCTTCTGCTCATTTTTTGACTTGATTATTTGTTTTTAGGGTGTTGAGTTTGAGAATTTCTTTATAAATCCTGGATACCAACCCTTTGTCTGTTATGTCATCTGCAAATATCTTCTCCCATTCCATAGTTTGCCTTTTAGTTTTGTTGATTGTTTCCTTTGCTGTGAAGAAGACATTAATCTTCATGAAGTCCCTAGAGCTCATTTTCTCTTTGGTTTCCCTTGCCTTTAGAGATGTGTCTTGCAAGAAGTTGCTGTGTCCTCCTCTAGGATTTTGATGGATTCCTATCTCACATTTAGATCTGTCATCCATTTTGAGGTTATCTTTGTGTATGGTGTGAAAGAATGGTCCAGTTTCATTCTTCTGCATGTGGCTGTCCAATTTTCCCAGCACCATTTATTGAAGAGACTGTCTTTTTTCCATTGGATATTTTTTCCTGCTTTGTCAAAGATTAGTTGACCATAGAGTTGAGGGTCCATTTCTGGGCACTCTATTCTAGTTCACTGATCTGTGTGTCTGTTTTTGTGCCAGACTATGCTGTCTTGATGATCACAGCTTTGTAATATAGCTTGAAGTCAGGCCTTATGATGTCCCCAGCTTTGGTTTTCTTCTTCAACATTGCCCTGGCTATTTGCGGTCTTTTCTGGTTCTACAAATTTTAGGATTGTTTGTTCCAGCTCTGTGAAAAATGTCAATGGTATTTTGATAAGGATTGCATTAAAGGTGTAGATTGCTCTAGGTAGCAAAGACATTTTCACAACATTTATTTTTCCAATCCAAGAGCATGGAATGCTTTTTTCCATCTCTTTGTATCTTCCTCAGTTTCTTTCATAGGTGTTCCATAGTCCTAGAATACAGATCCTTTATCTCTTAGGTTAGGTTTTTTCCTAGGTATCTTAGGGTTATTGGTGGAATTGTAAATGGATCGATTCCTTAATTTCTCCTTCTTCAGTCACATTGCTAGTGTATAGAAATGCAACAGATTTCTGTGCATTGATTTTGTATCCTGCCACATTGCTGAATCACCGTATAAGTTCTAGCAATTTTGGGGTAGAGTCTTTTGGGTTCTTCAAATAAAATATCATGTCATTTGTGAAGAGTGAGTTTGACTTCCTCATGTCAATCAGAACGACTTTTATTTCTTTTTGTTGTCCAATTGCTGGGGCTAGGACTTCTAGTACTATGTTGAATAATACTGGTGAGAGTGGGCATCCCTGTCTTGTTCCTGACCTTAAGAGAAAAGCTCTCAGCTTTTCCCCATTCAGAATGATATTCACTGTGAGCTTTTCATAGATGGCTTTTATGATATTGAGGTATGTTCCTTCTATCCCTATATTTTGAAGAGTTTTAGTCAAGAAAGTATGCTATATTTTGTTAAATGCTTTTTCTGCATCAATTGAGAGGATCTTATGGTTCTTGTCTTTTCTTTTATTAATGTGCTCTATCACATTGATTGATTTGCAAATGTTGAGCCCAACTTGCATCCCAGGAATAAATCCCACCTGGTCATTGTGAATAATCCTTTTAATATACTCTTGGATCCTATTGGCTAGGGTCTCAGTATTTTTGCACCCATGTTAATCAGAGATAATGGTTTGTAATTCTCCTTTTTGATGGGGTCTTTGTCTGGTTTGGGGATCAAGGTAAGGCTGGCCTCACAGAATGAATTTGGAAGTTTACCTTCCCTTTCTACTTTTTTTTTTTTTTAAGATTTTATTTATTTGACAGAGATCACAAGTAGGCAGAGAGGCAGGCAGAGAGAGAGGAGGAAGCAGGCTCCCCACTGAGCAGAGAGCCCGATGCGGGGCTCGATCCCAGGACCCTGGGATCATGACCCGAGCCAAAAGCAGAGGCTTTAACCCACTGAGCCACCCAGGCGCCCCCCCCTTTCTACTTTTTGAAATGGCTTCAGTAAAATAGGTATGATTTCTTCTTTAAATGACCGGTAGAATTTCCCTGGGAAGTCCCCAGGCCCTGGATTCTTGTTTTTTGGGAGGTTTTTGATTACTGCTTCAATTTCCTTGCTGCTTGTTGGTCTGTTCAGATTGTCTATTTCTTCCTTTTTCAGTCTTGGTAGTTTATAAGTTTCCAGGAATGCATCCATTTCTTCCAGATTGTCTAATTTGTTGGCACATAGTTGCTGATTATAATTTCTAACAACTATTTCTATTTCCTTGGTATTAGTCATGATCTCTCCCTTTCATTCATGATTTTATTGATTTGGGTCCTTTCTCTTTTCTTTTGCATAAGTCTGGCTAGAGGTTTAACAACCTTATTAATTCTTTCAAAGAGCCAGCTTCTAGTTTTGGTGATCTGTTCTACTGTTTTTCAAGTTTCTATTTCATTGATTTCTGCTCTAATATTTATTATTATTTCTCTTCTCCTGCTTGGTTTAGGTTTTATTTGCTGTTCTTTCTCCAGGTCCTTAAGTGTAAGGTTTACTCATGCATTTGGGATTTTTCTAATTTTTTGAGAGAGGCTTGAATAACTGTGCACTTCACTCTTATATCTCTCACTTACAATATCCCCCTTAATATTTCTTGGAGGACTGGCTTGGTGACCACATATTCTTTCAGTTTCTGTATGTCCTGGAAGCTCTTTATCTCTCCTTCCATTCTGAATGGTAGCCTTGCTGGATGAAGTATTCTTGAGTGCATGTTGTTCTCATTTAGTACCCTTTCTGGCCTGCCAGGTTTCTGTGGATAGGTCTGATGCTATTCTGAGGTTCCTTCCTCCATAGGTAAGGAATATCTTCTTCCTAGATGCTCTCAGAATAGCTTCTTTTTCTCTAAGATTTGCAAGCTTCACTATTAAATGTCAGCATGTTGATCTATTTTTATTGATTTTGGGAGGAGTCCTCTCTACCTCTTGGACATGAATGTTTCTTTCCTTCCCCAAATTAGGGAAGTTCTCAGCTATGATTTTCTCAAATATGCCTTCTGGCCCTCTCTCTCTCCACCTCCTCAGACACCACAATAATTCTGACATTTTTTCTTCTCAGGGCATCATTAAATTCTCTGAGCCTTTCTTCATGGGTTCTGAGTCGTCTTTATCTCTTTATCTCTTTTCCTCAACTTCCTTCTTTTCCATCAGCCTGTCCTCTAGATCACTTATTCTTCTTCTGCTTCATTAACCCTAGCTGTTCAAGCATCCAATTTAGATTGTATCTCATTCTTAGCATTTTTAACTTTAGCCTGACTTGATCTCATTTCCACCCTTAGAGATTCTGTATCATTATTTATGCATTTTACATTCCTAGCTATTCACTTTATACTTGCTCTCCTAAACTGTATCTCTGACATTTTATTTATATCCATATCCATTAGCTCTGTGTCTGTCACAGACAGGGCATTGCCTCTGATTCTTTTCTTTGTTGTGAATTCCTCTTCCTTGTCATTCTGTCCAGCAAAGGATGGGTGAGTGGATAAACAACAAGCCAAGCAAAATGCACCCTAGAAAAAATCTGGAGTGGTCGGAAGCTACCACAGAGTGCAAACAAAGCTAAGATGTTTCCCAAAAAAAAAAAAAAAAAAAAGGAGTGAGGAAGAGAGACTCTAATCTCTGAGGGTAGACAAAGTAGGGTGATTTGGTTGTTCCTTATTGAATTTTGGTCTGTGTATTAGAAGACACTACATCCCAAAATTGCAGAAAAAACAGAAGTTATAAATAAATCAAAACAAAATTAAATAGAGTGAAAAAAGAACTAGAATGAGGCATAAATATATATAATGTGGATGTGAAAAAAAGTTAAAAAGTGACTAAAAACATAAGTTGGAAAATAATAATCTTTTTTTTTTTAAAGGTTTTATTTATTTATTTGTCAGAGAGAGAGAGAGAGCGAGAGTGAGCACAGGCAGATAGAGTGGCAGGCAGAGGCAGAGGGAGAAGCAGGCTCCCTGCTGAGCAAGGAGCCCAATGTGGGACTCGATCCCAGGACTCTGGGATCATGACTCGAGCCGAAGGCAGCCGCTTAACCAACTGAGCCACCCAGGCACCCCGGAAAATAATAATCTTTTTTTAAATTTTTTTTTATTTTAATTTTATTTTTTATGAACATATAATATATTTTTATCCCCAGGGGTACAGGTCTGTGAATCGCCAGGTTTACACACTTCACAGCACTCACCATAGCACATACCCTCCCCAATGTCCATAACGCCACCCCCCCTCTCCCAAACCCCCTCCCCTCATCAACCCTCAGTTTGTTTTGTGAGA